>NW_027176372.1:7934106-8534106 GCF_023349555.1 Cebidichthys violaceus
TTCAGATATGAAAACAACTGACAGCAGGAGTGAGCGTACATGGCAACATATGAGGACAGTGTGATATAACAGAAGACTCCATAAAAAGCTAGAAGTCAGAATAGTCTTAATAAAGCTAATGTTTTTTAAAGAGGTGGCATGATCAATATCATGAAAGTGACGAGACAATAACTGAAACTTTACGGTTGTTGTCTCTTAGTGTAGTTTGGATTGTAATGTCACTTTAAATGTAATGTATGTTAGCTGATTACTGCGATCACAAATATTTACATATTATTAGTATTAGTATTATTAACAGTATTGTAACAATTTCCACCCCATGTAACAGACACTGGGGTTAGATGACAATATATTTATATATTTGACAGGGATTTAAAAAATTATGAAAGCCAATTTCGTCAGTTCTCTGTTAGGTCTACTCAAAGTAAACTTGGCTTGGTTCTTTAATGGATTACACGAGGAATCAGCTCTGTCTTTGCCCCCCCCCCCCTCCTCTCTCATCTCTTGATCCGTAGTCATTGCCTCACCTATTTATCTCCCATTCTCCACCATCTCAGTCCTCCTTCCACATTTAAATGTTATGGCAGCAGTCTTTGCCCCATTTAACTGCTGATATGAGCCATCAGCAAGTCATTTATAGGGAGAGAGGAAAGAAAGAGAGGGATGTGAAAATATATAAAGGAACACAGACAGGAAAATAAGATAGTTACAGATAAGTGGAGAGAAACTAAGACAGGTATACAGAGATAAAAGCCGGAAACGGGGACGTGTTATGAATGAAAATACGGGCGTTGGAAGTTGGTGATGAATAGTCAGCTGTGGAGGTTCGTGGCAGAGGGCTGACGGGAGCATTCGCAGTGATTAACACTGATCAACACAGGACTGATATGGAGAAATAGAAAGACAACGCGGGGTATGAAACCTTTAGCAATACTGTCTGTGAAATATTCACGTCTCTCTCTCTCGATAAGCTGTTTGTTGATGGCCTTTGGAGTCCCACTAATCACACTTGTGAAAAGCGCCATGCTGGTTTTAATGGGCCCACGGAGAGAACGGGGGAGATGGGTAGACGTGCCGGGGGAGGGTGGCATGTTGGGGGTGGGCTCTACACGAGAGTCTACACGAGTTTATTTTTGTAAATAAAACCATGAAACGCCTTATCACATGCAGTAAATATGCACATATATAACAGGATACGGAGGTGATATTTATTATGTATTATGTAGGAAATGGCAGGTGCATAGAGAAAATGATATACTATCCAACGAGCCACACTAACATTGTCAAACCTGGTAAAAGTAATGACTGTGTCTATTTTGCTCCACTCAGTCCGACAGTGACTTACTTCATGTTGTTTAAAAGTACAATGTGAACGATCTCCAGCATTTTAGTATAAAACACTCAAAAAGTAAACCAACACAATGACAGAATGTGAAGTTATGGCAAAGCCGTCAAAGTATTGTGTTGCAGATACCTACTCAAGTGAGCAGGCTAACCAGCTAGCCCCGGTCCGTCCTGTCTTGTAATACCACTTGTTCCCGGAGGAGGTGATAGTGAGTCACTGTAGCTTTCCAGGCTGCCCTCAGTCCAGAAGACGAAGAAGTAGAGCTGCCGGTGATGGCTTGTCAATAATACAAACATAGTCCATGTGCTTTTTGACAGTTTGTTTAATGGATTAAAAGTGGCAGGTACCTCAAAATGACTGAATTATAGCTGTGTTGTTTTTATTGTTTTTTGAAAGTTTCAGCTGTTTGGTTGAATTTTTCTATATTATATATAATTATAATATATTATAATATATAATAGTTCTACATGAATATCACATGATGACGTACTTCTGAGCTAACTTTGACACTTTCATATGAACTGATTTTTCAGCCTCTGTTCATTTGATGTCACACTTTTGTGTGACGAAACACAATCATCCTGTGTCTACTTAACCTGATAGACCCATGGGGAAGCATATATGGCGGTATTACGCAGTCTGAGCAAATAGTACATTATCCCACTGAGTTTGGTTTCTTTACCCCCTATCAGCCTATGACTCTCCGTTCTCAGGCCTCCTCTTTCCCTGAAACTCCAACTGCTGGCTGTGACTGAACACTGACCCCTTTAAAGGGGTTAATCTTTAAGTTCATCGAATGTGAAGGAGCCCAGTGTGAAACTGAAAGTAAAACTGGCAAATGAAATCTTTATGAAGTGAGCAGACTGTGTCTGTGCATCCCTAATGAAGCATGTAAATTAATAAATCAGACAGTAACTGTTAGTTGTGAAGGATTATAAGAGAACTAAAATATGATTGTTTGAAACCTATTTAAGTTAAAATGAAGAAGATATTTTACAAAAATAAATAATTACTGCACACATTTTTCCTTTTAAATGGTCTAATTTTTTTTCCTACATTCTACTATGCATTTTTGTTCCCAAGTATTTGTTTTATTGAGGCAAGGATAATATGTACATCACATCTCCTATCTATTTAACAGATGGGCTCTGTCATGGTGTGTCAAAAGCGCCACTAGCCCTGACAGAACTTCAGTGGGTGTCAGCGCGGGATGTTAGTGCACCACAATCACCACATAATGCTATTTGAAGCCTGAAAGGACCAACTTTATGTGGGGAATAGATGCAATTTGTTGCCACAAAAACATCAAAATGAAAGATATTGTGACTAAAAAGCCCATGTATTGTCTTGTCTATTAAATGTCTTCATTGTCGTCCACTCCCCTCTCTTTTCTCCTGCCCTCCTCTCCATCTGATGTCAATTTCACGTGTTTTTCAAATGCACAACAACCTACTGAAAAGGTTCTCATATCCTTTGAATTCCAAACATTACTGCCATTAACGGCCCTCTCCGCTCATCACGGAACAGCAAAGTGACCAGACATTTGCCCATTGTGTGTGCCCTCATGCAATTATAAATGCAATCACAATGCAATAATTCATTTCTGTGAGGAGTTCCACCCTGCGGAATAATGCGTATTGATGACATAAATGCTGTTATGTGCTGTACACACACAAGATGTCAATGTGTCACAAAAAGAAGAAACACGCACAATCACATCAAACTGTCTAATATGAAAAAACTCTATCATATGAATGGACAATTTTTTTGGACAGCTTTTTTTTGTGTCTGTCCAATTCAGGCACCACTGCTTAGCAAGTTATCATTATGTCGGTTCCAGACTGTCTCCTAAAAATCGTTTTTTATAAGCAACTTATTGTGACCCATATTTACGTTTGTTGTTTGGCGGCGACCTCAAGTGGCCGCAGTAAGTCAGGTAATGTAGCATAAAAAGCGACAAAGTCTGCATAGGTGGAGGTTGGGGTGGATGCATAGACTTGTTTTTTTTGCAACCAGTGAACCAAAGTGACCATATTTGGACTGCGGAGGAGGGACGTAGAGACGCCATATATATAGGGCTCTGGTAGCTGTTGCGATCTGTCGATCACAAAGTAGTCCGCCCAAAAGCATGCCTTGCTTTATGGTCTATTTAACTCTAAATGGGACCATAATTTATTAAATGAACATCATGCTGTATTGAAGAAGACTTGAAACTAGCGATAGAGACCATTACCTCATGATCACGATGTTTACTGAGGTAATAAATCAAGTGAGAATCATTTTCTCAGTCTTCCATACAGTCAAACTTATTCTTTAGCAACCAGTAGAGTCGCTCCCTGTTGGCTTCTAGAAAGAATTCAAGTTTAATGGCACTTCTGCATTAGTGTCAATTGTCGCAGGGCAGATGAACGGTTAAAACAAACACAGGACGTTTACTGAGGAGGCCGCTTTTTGTGTCCCTGGTTATTCTCGGACCGTACTTAACTGACGTCAAGTATATAATGTTAAGTTTTGTAACAAACGTAGTTATGAGCCTAAACCACCATCTTTTTTTTTAAACATAACAGAGTCATTTTGGTATGGTCTCATCCCTCTCATCAACCCTATTTCCATTAGCTGCAAACTGACTGTATCAGGCCAGTATTGAGTGGCAGACAGACTAAGCTAGCTATCAGCTGGTGAACATACCGGTGCATGTAGTGGATAAAGAGGTGGATGTTTGCCCCAAGGATAGGTGGAGGCCAAAACGGAGCTAAAAGTAGAGTGAGTCACATTTGTCTGGTGGCTACAAACACGACTCCAAATAAATGCACATGCTTTTACGTGTGTGAATAGCCAAATTATTTGCTAAGATGCCAACTTTATATGTTTATCATATGACATAGTTATGTTTGCAGATTCTTCTTTTGGCCGAAAAAAGAAACAAATCTATAAATATTGCTTTAATGAAACTAGGTCATCCCTGCTATTTATAGCCAGTGGAGCTGCTTGGAGAAGCGCCATCGACTGGAATCTCTGCTCGGTTGAGTTTGTTGTTTGTTGTGTTTTTCATGCTCACATGTAAGGATTGTACCGAGGCACACTGGATAACATGCGATTGTGGGCGACAGGAGCAAAAGGCTAATCATTTTTCTTTGTGTCCCTGCAGTGCTGGAAGAGTTTAGCGTGAAGGCCGACGAGCCGTGTTCTTTTGGCTCATATGAAATCTACTTCAGGGTGTTTTATTTTATTTTTTACTTTGAGGTTATAAGCTTCAACGCTTGAATAAAACTGTCTTACAGAAAGGTAAACTGCGGAAAAGTCGGGAAATGTGTTTTTTTTTCCAAATGCAACGCTCCTTCGGTTGGATTATTTCATATCCTTTCACTTTCTGTGTGTGAGAATATTACAATTCCAACAGTGACACAGGCACACAAATACACACACACACACACACACACACACACACACACACACACACACACACACACACACACACACATATTCTTTCATACAAAAACCTTGTTGGTCTGCTGGTCTTTTTCGCACTGTAAAGATATTGCTTATTACACCCGGAGCCCATTGGGGCACGGGAAAGGTTGAATTAAGGATTTGATGAGATAGGTTGTGACATGCTAGCATTTAGCAGCGCACCACCAATCCCTGCGTTAGCCCCGGCTGGCTCTGCCAAGCCGCTGGGGAAAGGTCAATGCTAATGCTGGCTGGTTAGCTCACACACCTCGCTCCATCTCTGTTACACTCGCTCTTTCTCTACCTCTCCATAGCTGCTCGATGCCTAAGTTAATTTATATAGTCCTACACGTAATGGGTGCGTTTAGGAAAATATTCCCAATAACACCTTTTCCCTACTCCCCTTCATAGGGAAAACAGAGGTCAGAAAAGCCCTATTGGAGCATGTTTTGGCTCCATAGCTTGCTCAAGGACACTTCAGTAGAGCAGGTGTGTGCTGACACAGAGGTTTGAACCTCCACTCATGCATTTGAAGAGTCTCACTGAACAGCTACAGCCCCCGTGTCATCCGGCAGAGTCATTATTTTTGCACATTCCCTGTTTTTTTTTCTTGCGCTCTCTCTCTTACTAAGGTTATTGCAGGTGACTAGGCTTCAGCGCTGCATTGCTGACAACTCATTGCTGCCTGGCCGCCTTGTTAGTGCATACAGAAAGGTCACCACTAATACATTGAAGTTAGCTCATATACTGGATGCTCTCCAGACGCTGGATGCTCTGCAGTTGAAAAGTCTACATAATGAAGGAGGTTAAACGTATGTATGTTTATCAAAAATAAAGGTAACATTTGATTAGCTATTTATCTCGCGAATAAAACCACACAACATCACACATACAAGTCAACCTTAAGTTATTCCCCCTTAATTTTGTTTAGTGATATACGTTATTTATCCCTAACCAAGTACTTTTGTTGCCTAAATCCAACCAAGTAGTTTCAATGCGTAAGTTTGATGGCTTTTTTGAGTCATGCAATATCTGATAAATTGCCTAAAGTGATGTCACTTAAGTCAGCGTTGGTTGGCGGTAAAGACTGAAATTGAAAATGTAAAAAGCAATAAATGCTCAAAGCTTCATTAGCTGCTTCTAGCACAACACGCCTAAATATCTGTAAGTGAACTGTCTAAGGTTGAATTGCATTGTGGTTAATATAGGCACCAGGTTTTATAAGGAACAAGCATGCATAGTAAAAGTTGATATATCTCTGGTTCTGCAGCATGGATGACATTTTATTTATTTTGTTCCGTCCAGTATGACTCTGACTGTTATAGGTGTGCATTGCTAAATAAGTGGAGCACCCTTTTATGGTTGATCACAAGCTGCTGCTCAAGTGAAGAAGTTCAAATACTGTAGTGTTCCTTTTCAAATGAATGCAACCTGTGATGTCTTTATGTGACCCTCAATCTTATGCCCATTTTTCTTCACCATGTAGCATAAGATTGACTGGCAGATTGGCGCAACATCATCAGCGAAATGATAATTTAGGCATGGGCACTTTTCGTTTTCACTCCACCGCCACATCATTTTCACTGGCCCGCTATAAACGTGTTGAGCCATCCAATCAGAGCGAGGGCAACATCGTCAACGAGCCGTGACACATGAGCCATCCCATTTGTGAAATTGAATGTAAACCAAATGTCTTCCAGGGCACCAAAGAAATTAAATTTGATGACAATAACTTTGAGTTTAATGAGGAAACATAAACACCTTTCACTTTGACTTCAGTTTTTTTTTTTTTTTTTTAAATGTGCAATTTTGTTTCATAGAGAAGTCATTGTCCGTCAGGTTTTCCCCTTTTTCACATGGACATACAAAGCCTGACTAACTTCCACCACCGCACAAAGAGATGGATAATACATGTGGCTATTGAGTAGCTGCTGAGAGAGGGGACGAATGGATCTGAAGAAAGCGGTGTCCATTTGAATTGAAGGAGCTCCAGCTATCACTGGGAGGCAGTTCAGCACTTAAAGCAGTGTCATCCGGACTCTTTTGATACCGGTGCATGATTCAACAACCGGGTTACTCAGATGTCTTTGGATTAGAGTGAAAAGTCCAAAAACCTCTTTGAAACAGAGCGGCATCTTTTGTGATTTTCCTGGTCGACATGAGTATAGAGGAAATTCTGGTGGCAATTAATGTCATTTTCTTGCACATTCTTGACTTTAATACAGTTTCTTTCCTGTTGTAGTAGATTCAGAAGGTTGATTTCCTGCTATCGGCTCCTGCGGTAATTCTGCAGCAGCTAGATTCTTACTCATTCAAATACACTGCTCAAAAAAATTAAAGGAACACTTTGAAAACACATCAGATCTCAATGTGAAAACAAATTATGTTGGATATCTATACTGATATGGACTGTTTAATGTCTTAGGAATGAAAGGATGCCACATATTTTGATGGAAATAAAAGTTTCAGCCTAAAGAGGGCTTCACTTCATAGACACCCCGAAAATCAAAGTGAAAAAATTATGTGGCAGACTAGTCCATTTTGCAAAAATTCAATTTCTGCAACTCAAAATGCTTCTCAATATCTTGTGTGGCCCCCATGTGCTTGTATGCATGCTTGACAATGTCGCGGCATGCTCCTAATGAGATGACGGATGGTGTCTTGTGGGATGTCCTCCCAGATCTGTCTAAGGGCATCAGTGAGCTCCTGTAAAGTCTGAGGAGCAACCTGGTGGCATCTGATGGACCAAAACATAATGTCCCCGAGGTGTTCTATCGAGTTTAGGTCAGGAGATTGTGAGGGCCATTCAATTGTATCAATTCCTTCATCCTCCAGGTACTGCCTGCATACCCGGGACCTACTGCACCAGCGTAGGGTCTGACCAAGGATTTCATCCTGATACCTAATGGCAGTCAGACTGCCGTTCTCTAGCCTGTAGAGGTCTGTGCGTCCCTCCATGGATATGCCTCCCCAGACCATCACTGACCCACCACCAAACCGGTCATGCTGAACGATGTTGCAGGCAGCATAGCGTTCTCCTTGGCTTCTCCAGACCCTTTCACGTCTATCACAGGTGCTCATGGTGAACCTGCTCTCATCTGTGAAAAGCACAGGGCGCCAGTGGTGGACATGCCAATTCTGGTGTTCTATAGCAAATGTCAATCGAGCTCCACGGTGCTGGGTAGTGAGCACAGGGAACACTACAGGACGTCGCGCCCTGAGGCCACCCTCATGAAGTCTGTTTCTGATTGTTTGGGCAGAGACATTCACACCAGTGGCCTGCTGGAGGTCATTCTGCAGGACTCGGGCAGTGCTCAACCTGTTCCTCCTTGCACAAAGCAGCAGATATCGGTCCTGCTGATGGGTTGAGGACCTGCTACGGCCCTGTCCAGCTCTCCTAGAGTAACTGCCTGTCTCCTGGAATCTCCTCCATGTTCTGGAGATTGTGCTGGGAGACACATCAAATCTCCTTGCAACGGCACGCGTGGATGTGCCATCCTGGAGGAGTTGGACAATCTGTGCAACTTCTGTAGGGTTAAGAAATCGCCTCATGCTCCCAGTAGTGATAATGACTTTAGCTAAAACCAACACTAGTGGAAAACCAGTCAAAGAGATCTAATGCGCCTGTTGTTAATTCCATCAACACCAATGTAGCTGAAACTGATTAACAACCCCCTCTGCTACTTACCTGACAAGATCATTATCAGAGAAGTGCAATTGAATTAATTCCATACCCTGATAAAAGATTGTTCCTTTAATTTTTTTGAGCAGTGTATATAATCTCTATTTGACTTGTTATTATTTCGTCTGTCCTCTCGGTCTCCGGCCTTCACCTGCAACCTCTTTGCCTGATATCGCCCTATTCATCTCTATAAGCAGGTCAGTGCAACATGAGTCGACTCTGCCAGAGGTGTGTCCTGGAGCATGTCGGGCAATAAGGAAACTGCTGTAAAGGATTGCTACAGAAGCCCAACAATTCCTGGATATTATGCAGACTGGAAACGTAAAACAACTTTATTTTCCCGTTGAAAGAAGAGTTCAATAATTTATTGTTCAGTAAGTGTGCCTTCATGTGCCTTAATAGCGCTGTCATTGAGCTCTCTTCTTTATTAAAGGTCAAGGCACTTTCTCCTTTTAATCAAGTGACATTGCGTATCACACAATATAGTGACTGCACAGAATATTATGCTCATCATTTAGATTCTAAGCATACTAAATGTTATAACTGATTGTGTTTTCTAGTGCTTATATATAATAGTGTGTGTGTGTTTATATATATATATATATATATATATTTTGGTACAGTAAAAAAGCAGAAATGCCAAATCCTCGCTGGTGAGACTCTCAAGTAGTCTCTAATAATGAAAGGTCGTGTTTGATACTTAAGATCTTCTCTAAAATCTTCCTCTATAAACTCAAACAGACACATTTCCTGGAAAGTTTTATTTTTCAGACTTAGTTACAGTGCTGCGGGTCTCTCTCTCTCTCTCTCTCTCACCTCATATTTACTTTAATATCAACACTTACACACAAAGGTTTAATAGATTATGGGTCCATAAATGTGGTCAACACACGTCTCTCACTCATTTCCTCGCTGTCATTGTTTCTGTTCTCACTCGTAGCTCTGCAGGTGTCTAAAGTCTCTGTCCTACTGGAAAGCAATCCATGTTTTGTTCCTTTATAGTGTATGGTTGTTAATTTGTTGTACATAGTTGTACAGAACAAAATAAGCATTAATAAGAAAAGGAAAGTCCTCTGTTTTGTGTCCGTCCTCCCTAAAGCCACTAACCGTGACTTCAGACGTCCGCTCCGTAGGTCTGATACCTCCGCTGGACACGCCGCTCACTAATCGCTCCATTAACAGCTGCTTCCTTCGCAGACATGCAGACGTTAACTAAACAACAGCTGCTAGTAAAGACAACAAGGTCAACAACACCTGTAATCAGTTGTTCATATTGAATTAACCTGGTAGTCGATCGGTAATCAAGACTGTTGTCATTAATGAACATCCGAGAACGGTCACGTGATAGGACCGTGGTGAATCAGGGAAGGACATCACGTTACGTCGGGTGGGTTGCCATGTTTGAGCGCAGTGGCTCCACCAATTTCAGCAATATTTTATTTTTCAAAAGCAATTTAATATTATTCAAACGTATTGTTCGGTTCGTAATGCGTACCGAACCGTGAGCCCTGTACCGAACGGTTCAATACGAATACGTGTATCGTTACACCCCTAATATATATATATATATATATTAGTGTTATATTGGGCTGCATAAAGGTAAGCGGCTAAAGATGATGAATGGATGGTGTTAGATATAAGTATACCAGTTGGTGGAGACCAAACACAGAGCTAATGGAAGATTGAATATTGAAATCAGGTGAAAAACAACTCGTCTGATTGATGATATGCCAGTTTTGTGTCCACAATGTTGCCAATAAGGGGCCAATGATATTTAATTCTGCAGATGTAGCATACAGTGATTTCCTGTTTTTTTTCCTGATTTCTTTTGTACTTGGGACATAAAAATTAAAAAAATACTTTATCTTTGGCAAAAAAAAAGCAACTATGCCTAGGCTAAGAGGGAAATGTAGGCTGATACGTTGCAGACATTGTTTAGTAAGGTGAGGAAAGACAGATAGAAAGCTTCTCTTGACTCTGTGAAGTGTAAGACATGTTACATGGAGTTTGCTTAAGTTCAATTAAACTAGTTTGAGTGAGGTCAGTTGAGCAAACAGACTGGAAATGCACTGCAGACTAATTTGCCATGGGAATTCTGACCATTTTCTGAAGCAGTCTGGGGAAAATAAACATACGTCACACAGTAATAATATGAATGAACATAGTATGGACATAATGAACTGACCATTCCTGCTATTAAGAGGAACAGAGCTTACAATGTAGACATTGTAGGAAGGACACTGTTGACTATTTAACCCAGTGCCAAGCTCAGTGGATACAGATTTAAAAATGAATGCGGTGTCCATTTAACTGATGGGTTGTTGAAGGTGAGCCAGCGCTTTCTCAAGGAGATTTGAGGTTAATGATTGGTCGCTGTGCCAACCTTGTCTGTGCTGTGTCACTGCCAACTGTGACTTTTGATAAGATTCTGGTAAAGCTTCTTTGGAAAAAAAGCAGCATTACTGTTGGCATACAAAACAATGTCTGCTGTGGTTCATAAACCATGCACCTGAGTTTAGCTTGATTTACTGCTGTACTATTGTAGATAACAAAGAAGTAAGTGGAAGAAGGGTGGTCCAGCAGGTGAGAAAAGGAGGACAGGAGGAGATGGGTGAAATACAACAGGGCAGTCAGGTGAGTACGGGAGGACAGGTGGAGACCGGAAACGAAAAAGAGAAGTGTGAGAGTGAAAAAGTGGTAAAAGATGTTGGGTTGACAGGCAGTGAGGTGGACATGGAGGGAGATGTTAGTCATTAGTCGTTTCCAAGTCATCAAAATAAAGTTGGATTTGTAGGGCATTGGGATACCTGCTGTATAATGCATGATGTGCAAATTGTGTGCCATCACAATAATCATGCATTTTACCATCAACACTTTTGTTAGATTGCTTAGAGAATCTCTGCATATTTTCACTTTTAAAGAGAAACTTTAGGGTATCAATAATGGAGATATACTGGCAAGTGCCTGCAGCCAGTACTTGAGTCAATTTCCCCTGCTTTCTTGTTGTGTCCCCTCTGTACCCTAAGAAAATTTCTGTGGGCTTGACAAGGGACTGTTTTTCAGAAAAATATTTGCACATTTTGTAGGGAGTATCCACCTCTGAAAACATGTTTCGTGCATTTTCAAAATCCTGCATCAAAGATTTGACAGCGTCATCATCATTTGATATAGAGAAGCTATCAATCACAGATGCAGTTTTATCCTTTAAAGAATCCAATGTCTTGTCCAGTAGCTCTTTGGTGCATGCAATGCTTTTTTGCACATCAGTTAGGGTGGAATTTGATGCGGAGTACATTTTGGCAACAAATGAAGCTGCACAGTCACGGTTGTCTGAAAAATGAAGATCCCTTGGAGTGTCCAAATCAGTTTTTGGAATGTCCATAGCGTTGGAGCAAGATGACGTAGAAACATCCTCTGAAACATTACAGAAATTTACCATTTGTTCCAAATGTACTGGGTTTGCAACCTGAGTGTGTACCCTGTTGAGATGTCTGGCATAAGAATTAAAGTTATGGTAAGTTCTTTGACAGTGGTTTTGACTACAAACAATTGTATAATCCTGTCCATCTGAAATTGCATGGACTTGCCTTAGATGTCTGATAAGTGTCCTTACTTGTTTTGAAATGGATTTCTTGCACTTTGGACAAGTGTACATGGTGGTACAAATTACAACACTGCCTGGAGCTTTGCAATAAGTTCCACAACTTTTGATCTCTTCCCACCTGAGATAGGCATGTCATTAACATACTCAAAGAAACCATAGACTGATTCGAGTTGGGCAGGATATGCCACGTTGCAAACCCAGAAAAATTTGAACAGCTTGTCAATGGCGCATGTCAAACCCTCGTCTTTGCAATGATGATGTACTGAGCTGTTGTGCTGGGGTGTCCTAAACACACGAGCTTGGGCTGGTGGACTCCCACTGCTCCCTCAGGAGATCCCTCTAGGAGGCTGGGGATGCTCGTTCCAGTCTGGGAAAGCACAAGTATATCAAATAGGGCTGGTAAGATATCAGTATTTATCCTCTGGGTTATCACATAATGGGTTTTTATTATAATACACAATTTTCTGTCTAAATTCATGATACAAAGGAAAATATATAATTTAATCATATTTCACACAACATTATAAATATATTTGAGAGTCCCAATGATAATATTGTAGCATACATCCCCTTACTATGCAGTCCAGTATGATTAACAACTGGATAATCAAACATGTGATTTTCCATACCTAAGCAGATATTGAAAAAGTCCTAAATAGGCCTTATGTCAAAGCAAAAGCTTGATTAGCATGTGTTGAAACTTGAGTAGGGATTCACAGGTAAGAAAAGAGGTGTGGGACAATCATAGACCAAAGCAGCTTTCCTACCGGTTTCATGTCCACGATGTACGAAAGGGCCGATTTCACACTGCATTTGGTCCATCCTTTGGCCCTCCCTGACGCATTAGGAGGTAAACAGTGTGTGAGCATCTGAAGGGCTCTGAAGCAAAGGGACTCTAAGTGGAACACAAAAACAAATGGTATGCATACAATTACTGATGCCATCTCAGACATTAAGTTGTCCACCAAATTATCACAATAGAAAAAGCTGAGCCCACAAGGGTTCAGGAATTCAGACCCATCAGTCAAAATAATCACAATTAGATATTTTTTCTAAACTGTTTAGCACTAGTGGGAATATGAATAAAAACAAAATCTGATTTAATTTAATATAGTATGGTTGCGAATAAGCCCTGGGATTCCCCTCAGACCAAAAACATGGCACAGGCCTAGTGACCACCAAATAAAAACAACACGTCGACACATCACTGTATCTTATATGCATGGTAGATAACTTACCACCACTCTCCTCACCAGCTGGCAGGACATTGGGGTCATTTTCAAGTGTAGCCACTTTCAGTAGTTTCGGAACAATATGTCCTTCCCATTTCCGAAGGAAGAGGTCTTCCTTCCCCGGGAACATTTTCCCAAACTCTGCATCCAACTGAAAAGTAGCAAATACAGCAATATTAAAGGGGAACTACACCCATTTTAAAAATTCCTACATTTTATTCCTATGGTCTAAGACAGTCGAAAAAATATTAGTCAACATGAACAACCCTCTCCCAAAATCCAAAAACTAGAGCGCTAAAACTACAATTTGTGTTACATAACATCTTGAAATTCCAATTTTAGGTGGTCTTCCCCTTTAATATTGAAATGAAACACAGCTAAATGCATCATTAAAATATACAAAAGGGTATTTATGCCAGTTGTCTAGGCTTCAGATGTGCATCTGCAAAACAATATGCTGTATACTTACCAAGTATGGCATGTCTACAAAGCAAGGGTACTGCTGAAAAACCTCAGCCACTGTTGGTGACTTGCTTGTGATCCAGAACCTTCGGTTGGTGAAGGTTTTCTCCATGCCCATTTTGATAGATGCAAGGTTCTCAGGAGATGGTCTCATCCTTTTGGTGGTGGTTATCCACTCCTTGATGGACTCTTCTTCCCCATCTGCAATCACTTCCAGTGTTATACTAACTCCAGAGGGATTACTAGACCTCCCTCGCTTGCGCTGATCATCATGGAGGGATCTCCGTAGGTTTCTCAGTTTCAATTCAATGAATCCACAGTAGGACACTGGGTCATAGAAGTGCTCCTAGACGCAGTAAAATAAAGGAAATACTTTAATAAAAGGATAACTATTTTGAACGTGAGTAAAAGATAAACAATTTAATTTATCACCAAATATCAAGGTAAGAATGACATGGAGAAAATACATCAAAAACATTTGAGTCATCCTCTAAAACCAAGCTCTGCAATATGACCTTATCTCAAACAGTGACTTTATAATAGTAAATATTCATATGAAATGTTATTTTACTGTAAGACATCCGTTTACACTTACAAATCCTTCATTCTCTTCTTGCATCTTGATCTTCAGTGATGGGAAGACTGTTATTATGCTTTTAGCCAAAATCAGTTTGTCAGCATTTGAAGGGTAACTGAAAGCAAAATGAAGAATCTTGAGGCCAGAAAAAAATCTAAAACTATACAAGGCTTGTATAGAGAACAGAGAATACATAAATTTGTGTTACAATGCATTCATGAGGAGTGAATTTCACCACGGTTAATTACATGTTTGAAAAAAAACCCAAAAAAACTACCTTGTGATTACTTTAAATGGTCACATTAATTTCCCTAAATATGTCCTGCAAAATTTCAGAAGTATGAACTACTGTATTTATTTGTCACCAATGATTTGAATGGTTTGATAGAAAAGCAAGATCTTTATATTCATAACATCTAATAAAGGGAAACATTTAGAATTAACTCACAATCCCCTTTGCTCCACCAGATCACAGACACCTATCTTCGCAATAAGTTTTCTGGATGTCACGGAGAGTGTTCCTGATTTTTCATATTCGGCTAGTACACTTGGGGCCTTGCTCTCAATGAGCGCTGTCAGACTGGCTGCATCAAATCTGTGCACACCATCAATTTGTCCTTGTCCATTCTGGGAAGGCAAATTACAAAGAACATTCCATTTTACATGCAATGGTCCTAAACTTCTCTGACACAAACACCAACCCCCCCACTATGCCAAATTAAACAATAGGTTACTAGACGATTTACCATGGTATTGACCCAATATCTGATACTAGTATCTCCAATAGACACATAGCTCCAGTTGACTACTTGGACGAGCTGCACCGGCACTCAACTGTTCAGCCTTTAAAAGAAAATGATGTCACCGCTTGAACAAGAGTAATAATAATTGAGACGATAGTGTTCACAGCCTTATAATATGGAGCAGGAGAGATGCAAAATGCTTCCATGAGCAAAATAAATCATATAACAGTTAAATCTTGGTATAGGATGAAATTATTTAATGTAATACCATTTGCACAAATATCAGCCCAATATCTGATACTAGTATCTATGCATCTCTCAGACACATACCTCCCACTGACCACTTGGACCAGCTGCATCTGTACTCGGTGGTTCAGCCTTAAAAAGAAAATAATGTCACTGATTGATCAGGAACAATGTAAATTTACAGCCGCACACCAGTATCACACCTACACATTACATCTCTGTACAATAACAATATTCCAACTTGATCGGTGTGTACATAACTATTTGTATCTATGTAAATATACATACCAGCTGCTTCCGTGGGTCATTTGGCTTGATTGACTTGAACAAAATGTGGTATTTGTCAAAGTTTTGGACATTGCCGTCAATGTCTGTGTCAATGAATTCAATAAAAATCTGTGTTAAATTTTAGAAGTCTATCACATTCTGCATTACAAGTCAATGAACTTTTGCAGGCATCAAGAATTTCTGCAACAGTGTTCAGTTGATGCAGCTTCTTACAAATCTCCCTGCCATCTGGGAACACTGTTACAAGTGTCTTGGGAGTCTCACTCCCTTCCATTTCAAAGCTGTAAAAAAGCAAAAAGACAAAAAGATAGTGTTATTTTGCAAATGTGACATCCACTATCCCAACTTAACCCTGTTAAATTGCTTTTACCTTATCATGTATATATCACACATTATTACTGACAGAACTTCCTCCAACTGATTTGAAAACAAATTTTGGGATTGAAACACGCCTGAACAATGAACAAAATGGCACTGTCCAGAAAATCTAGCTACCTTGCGAATATTCCGTTCCCTGCCTTTAGCACTTGACTGACAATGTTTTTTCATAACCTAATAACGTTAACCTGCATTACAGTATATATAGTGGAAAGCATTACAACCTAACCCCCAAACATTGTTTTTGTTACGTCAACCTTGTGAAAACTTTGGCGAACATTTCGTCGACATTACTGAGCTAACATTAGCTAGACATCCAAGTTACGTTAGCTAGCTATTAACTAGCATTAACATTCGCCGACTGTACGAAGAAAAATGGCGCTAACCCACCCCCTTAATGCTTATTACTACAGCTTGCCTTGTCAAGCCAGGACTGGTCCCTCCCCGCAGGGAGAGCAGGCACAGCGAGCTCTTAGTCGCTGAATGACTGTTCTATCCCACTTACACCACCCTTACAATTACAATTGGGCCTTCGCTGGCCGACGTTGGTTGCTCGGGCCCTAATGATATAACAAGGACCAGTATCTAAAATGCCATTAATACAGCCTAAACTGATGGATATCACTTGCTGCTCGATCCATAACTGAATTGCCTCCCTAAGTTAATGTTAGCTGATAACTTAGATGGGCAGCACGGTCCTGGAGCTAACAACTAATATAACCGGAGGTTAGGTTGGGTTTCACTATGATCCATTCACACTCTATTAAAAAAAAAATTGGTACTAGATGAAAGTTAATACTGATGTTATCATGATATGTTCAAATGTAATCTTGACACGGCTTGACACAATTTTGTTTGAACAGCAATATAAAATAGACATTAGAGAGGGAATTATGACCTGTATAAATTTTTTTAACTCACTGGTATCGGATTGGTACTCGGTATCGGCCGATGCGCAAGTTCAGGTTTCAGAATCGCTATCAGTAAGGAAAATTGGTATCGGGGTCGCGGGGGCAACAGCTCCAGCAGGGAACCCCAAACTTCCCTTTCCCGAGCCACATCAGCCAGCTCTGACTGGGGGATCCTGAGGCGCTCCCAGGCCAGTTTGGAGATATAGTCCATCCACCTGGTCCTGGGCCTCCCTCGGGGTCTCCTCCCAGCTGGTCGTTCCTGGAACACCTCCCTAGGGAGGCGCCCAGGTGGCATCCTTACCAGATGCCCGAACCACCTCAACTGGCTCCTTTCTCCTAGTCCCTCACAGGTGACTGAACTTCTCACCCTATCTCTAAGGGAGATGCGAGCCACCCTCCTGAGGAAACCCATTTCGGCCGCTTGTACCCGCGATCTAATTCTTTCGGTCATGACCCAGTCCACATGGCCATAGGTGAGGGTAGGAACGAAGATTGCCCGGTAGATAGAAAGCTTTGCCTTGCGGCTCAGCTCTCTTTTTGTCACAACGGTGCGGTAGAGCGACTGCAATACCGCCCCAGCTGCTCCGATTCTCCGGCCAATCTCACGTTCCATTGTTCCCTCACTCGCGAACAAGACCTCGAGGTACTTGAACTCCTTCACTTGGGGTAAGGACTCATTCCCTACCCGGAGTGGGCAATCCACCGGTTTCCTGCTGAGAACCATGGCCTCAGATTTAGTGGTGCTGATCCTCATCCCAACCGCTTCACACTCGGCTGCGAAACGATCCAGTGAGTGCTGTAGGTCACAGCCCGATGAAGACATCAGGACCACATCATCTGCAAACAGCAGCGATGCAATCCTCAGCCCACTGAACTGTAAACACTCCTCCCCACGACTACGCCTCGATATCCTGTCCATGAATACCACAAACAGGATTGGTGACAAAGCGCAGCCCTGGCGGAGGCCAACCCTCACCGGAAACGAGTCTGACTTACTGCCGAGAACCTGGACACAGCTCTCGCTTTGGGTGTACAGGGATTGGATGGCCCCCAGAAGTGGCCACCTCACCCCATACTCCCGCAGCACCTCCCACAGTATCTCCCGGGGGACCCGGTCATACGCCTTCTCCAGGTCCACAAAACACATGTAGACCGGATGGGCATATTCCCAAGCCCCCTCCAGGATCCTTGCGAGAGTGAAGAGCTGGTCCGTTGTTCCACGGCCAGGACAAAATCCGCATTGTTCCTCTTTAATATGAGGTTCGGCCGAACCCTCCTTTCCAGCACCTTGGAGTAGACTTTACCAGGGAGGCTGAGTAGTGTGATACCGCGGTAATTGGCACACATCCTCTGGTCCCCCATTTTGAACAGGGGAACCACCACCCTGGTCTGCCACTCCCTAGGCACCGTACCAGACCTCCACACAATGTTGAAGAGACGTGTCACTTGACTCCGGAGACACTCAATGGATTTGTAGTTCCAATCTAGGTGGTACTGCACCAGAATAAAAAACAAGCTTTGGAGACACACAGGTGGGATATTTGGAAGCCAGGGAGATCCCAGGGCAGTTGGCAAGTCCATGGGTCCACAAGCCAGTTCTGTCGTCAACCCCTTCTACCGCCATCCAGTTAATTAGCAAGCCAAGAGACGAAGCACAGTAACCCAACCCCCCCCCCCCAAAAAAAAACAAATTAGCTGGCAAATGATCCAAGAAACAGTCCAGAAATCAAGCCTCGGTCAGCGTTCTACTAGCCAGCCCTTTACCCTACATGTCATGGAGCCAGAGGATGCCAAGCATCTTTGCGACCAGCTTTTCTTTCAAACGACAGACTGAAGAAGCTGGAGTTAAGCTGTGTGAACCTCAGTGCTCACGCCTGCCAGATCAGGAAAGAGAGACCGACCCTCTGCTCACCCGGCCTCAAAGGGGGACTTGAACTGCGACACAATATTTTACGCCCAACATGCACATGATGCATTTTGGTGAGAAACATTATTATTAGTGCTGGGCAACGATTACAATTTTTAATTGCGATTAATCGCATTGTTATGCGCTAAATTCAATAATGAATTCAAAAGTAGTGTGTTGCGCATTTTTATTTTAAAAGTACTGCTATCATTTGGTTTGCAAACACTTTAAACAAATAAGCTTAACAGCAGTATTCCCTTTACACAGTCGCAGTTAAAATACAGTTATAATGATTCTGATAATAGGTATTCAGCCGATGTTCACAACTTGTGTAATAGATGCAATTTGAAATATACACCTTGACAACTGCAAATCTATTCAAGTCATGTTTTGTCTAATTCTCAGTAGCGATAACTAAATGATATGCTTATTATACATATTCCAAACAAAAAAAATTCCTGCAGCAGCAGTAAGAGAAGGAAGAGATGCCACACACAGCTGTTCACCGGTTCTTGTGTTAAAATTGTCCGCTTTATAATTAAAAAAAAAATCTCCATCCTTTCAGCGGGCCCAGCAATACGGCCTGGGTCTCCATCAGTGGTGGTGACAATGTTGGCTCCCTGCGGGGACCTGCGAAGCAGCGAGGCGAAGCTTTGCTCCTGGAGGTGTGGCCGCAGGTCGAAGACATGCAGGCTCTGGGTCTGGCTGCAGCTGGCTGGTCTCTGCTGGAGGTCCCTCTGGAGTCTGAGCTGAAGGGTTTTTTGGTGAACCTAATGGTTTGTTTGATTTTGTGGGGAATCGGACCCAATGACAATTACCGACAATAACCGTGTAGACAAAGCCTATCCTCTATTTTCTATTAAAGTCAGACTGTTTCATAACCAGTTAAAAGCTCCTTTTAGTAACTTTAAAGTAATCCCTCAGATGTAATATCCTTGCTGATTCGGCGACACCTGTGTTTACTGTGGCAACAATGTATTTTAACATTATAGCAAACACTCTTTGAGTAACTACTTTGTCAGAAATCACAACAGAAGAGCAGCTGGCGTATCTGTTTACAGCTCAAACAAACAAACTGATGTTTGAATAAAGAAGTCAGTCAGATATGAACTGTGATCTGATTCCATGCTGTACACAGTCAGAGTGGTTTTCCACCGCAGCAGCAGGACGCAGTGAAGTTGGTTACCTTGCTGAGGAGTTGAAGGTGAGCGGCCTGTCACCTGCAGCTCTTCATCTAACAGCTCAGCGTGGCTGGTTCCTGTGATGCATTAAAAATAAAGCTTCACAATGAATAACATTTCACCAGTTAAAGGCTTTAAATGTGAAGCAGCAGGAGGAGTTTGGTTTGCAACTAGCAGCACTGTAACATATCTCTGATACGTGTGTTAAGAGAGGAAACAGTAAACGGTTTCCTGTGAATCGCTCATACGCGTCAACACTAGATCTAAATGCAGCACAGGGATGGCGGGCGCCGCCACAAACAATTAAAGGTAGTAACAGGATGTAAATGCAACAAGTGGCTCCTGCAGAAAAGAAAGAAAAATGCTGACCACCAATTGTATCAAAAACTGAAAAATGGAATTCCTTCACAAAATGTTTTTGAAAAGTCTGAACTTGCCCTCCAACTTAAGGTCACTACGAGGAACTTTTAACTGGTTATGAAACCGCCTCAACACAAAACTGATGACTCTATATGACCTACTGTATATAAATAAACCAGACCATCAGCAGGAACATTGGCTATTTCTAGATAGTTATTATATTCTTCATAGATAATATATATAAATCACATGAAATCATGCAGGTTTACTAAAAAACTCCTTCAGCTAGTAGTAGTAATTAGTCTACAGACTAAGACGTTGAGTTAACTATTGCTGTTACATTTCTTATTTTTCTCCCACACAATAAGAATTATAACGAAGGAAATACATTTTGTAATCGGTGGCCAGATCTTTCATGGTTCAACACTGACAATTGCACAAATATACATTGTTTGTTTACTAGAGTTGTCAGAATTGTTTTTAATTCTCCAACTGATCATGAATGTGGAAAACACAATTTAGGGCGGAGATATTTCTATTTAAAAGGCTTGAGATTCCAACACGCGTCCTTTTAGCACACCGATGCAACATCGTGCCGCCCAGGTTACAAGACAGAGTCATTTTCATCTGCCATTTTCTACTATTTGCTCCTGAGCGAGCATCATGCGGCAAACCTTTTTTTGGGACAGAGGAGGTGATATGTTGCTGACGTGCTGGGTTTTATTACCACCAGGCCAAGTTGTGCGACGAAGGAGAGGGTCAGGAGAGAGAGAGAGAGAAAATAAAAGGAGGAAACAGTGTATGAAATTGGACTCAAAGCTTTACAAGCCCCCTGAGAGAGAAAAAGGGGAAGAGAAAAGGAAGGTCTTACAGAGTCAAATTAGATATACTGAAAGGAATCCTTGTTAAAGAGGAATAAAACCCATTTCTCTTAGCAGGTTACATATCTCGCCGAGTTATGTAACAAGTTTAGGAGAGAAGGTTTTGCTCACTGAAACGTCCTCGTATGATAAAATATTCACATGGCTGCACATTCAAACAGGCAGTCTGGTGTAGTCACACAACTCACCGCTGCCTCCGTGAAGAATGCAAACTTAAAGGCCTTCATCCCGGACTTCATTTTGCTGTGATTGGCTATAGATTTATCATGAAGCTAAGTGTTGAATGACCATGAAGATTCTCAAGTGTTCCCTCGTCTGTATCTCTTTTGTGTGTGTGTCTGTGTGTGTGTTTGGCGTGGCTGTGGTCTCCCCTCCTCATTCTTCCTCCCTCTCTAGTTTCTTCAAAAAACATCCCTTTAAACGCGCTGCCTTTTGGACTTCCGTGAAGTTGTGATGTCACAACTTGAGGTCCATCGATTATAATATTGAGAGTTTGGAGAAGGAACAAAAGCGATGGGCGATTAATCTGCAGTCAATCCAATCAAGAGGTGACAGTGTTGCGTTATGTATTCGAGAGATACATTTTGTGGGAAGAAAAAAACCCTGAAACTGTTACAGCCACGAGTACCACTTATCTGCTTGCTGTAAAATCAGCGGTTCCTCTGGAGCGTAAAGTTTCAGGCTTGAAACCGGAAAATGAACATAATATGTATCCTTTTAAAGAAACTAAGACTTCCATTGCTTTTTACTGGGATTACCCTTTATATACTTAAATAGTAGGCCTATTAATTCCAAAATCCAAGTTCTGTCACAAGCCGTGTTCTGATTTCATAAACACTCTTCAGATCTGGTCCTGTGCTGATGCTGAAGTGGGCACAGCTGAGGGTTTTACAGAGCTCATCAGCACCTAATCAGATTTTCACGACTCTTGTTTTTTTACTGCTGCAGCTCCATTTAGTGTGTCCCAATGTGCAAAACAGACAGAACGCTACACCCAGTCCTCCACAATGCAGCTGCCTTCATTTTAGATTTGTTTTACTTCTGTAAAACGCACGGCAACAGCAGATTTGCAGATTATATGCGGATTCACAACCAATTTATTTGCATTATTTGCATTTGCAAGAGGTAAAAAAAGAAATCCTCCTAGATATTCTTTAAGCAATGTGAATGTAATTTATTTCTTATCAGCTCATGTATTTGGACTGAAGGCAAGCCTATATTGAATTGGATTTCACTATACTTTGAAGAGCATAACTAGCAGAAGCACTCCTGTATACATTTAAACTTTCGTACAAAATAGTTTTTAAAGTTTCACTCACAAGAGTTCAACCCCCCCCCCCTGAGAAAAATTTAAAATAATGTAAAAGCTATGAAGGTCTGCCAGGTGTTCTTGTGATTCACCCGTCACAAATAAAGCAGAATGTTGTGACAATATTGCTGCACCCACTGTTTAAGTTTGTGTTGTATTTCGGGATTGGTACGCAGACGGCTGTGTAACAAATTGCCCACACGGCTTCACGCTGACTCCGTCGCACGCAGAGACACAATCTGGTGAACAATGAAACTTAACATTTCTTCAGCCGTGAATCCATCTCACAGGTGTTGTGCTTACGACTTAACGCTCCTTTATATCTTATTTTCAAATCTGTCATGACTCGTGGGAGGAAGGTGGGCCTACTCCGCCGAGCAGCACTGCAGTCAATGCAACAATATGCTATTTTAGGCAAAGTGAGGCATCAAAGTGACCAGTTTGACTAGCAAACTCCACCGGAACAATCTGCTACACAATGCTGTCTGTTCAAGAATAACGGAAGCGTGGTTCAAAAGCAAAGATAGTTTCACTAATCCACCTTTTTTTCTACAGTAAGACTCAAAAGGCCAAACAAACAATACGCCGCTCTCACTTTTTGCTAGTTATCACGTGTTGTTGCCTAAAAGGCTCCAGCGAGACCGGACGCAATGACAAAGTTACAACTGCCTTTCAAACATTCATTACATTACCATTACCGACCTTCTTAAAACAACAGGAGTCTGCCTGTAAAGCGCCTCCATCAATTATGCATGGCTCCTTGGGGGGAGGGGGACGTCTCTATTGTTAAACATTTAACAATAGATACGAGAGAATGAATTTAAGAGAGGAAAGCCTGCTGCTCCGTCTCCTCGATGAATAATTTAAACACAGAGGTATAATTCTGGGTTCTCACCTCCAATGAAAGACAGTAGGAGAGAGATGACTGTGCAATAAATCTTTTACATTTTTATTTTTTTTACCTTTTTTCATTCAACTAAAAACAGAGGGATGCCCCGCATCTCATAATACTATCATTGATTCAGACACACTAGCTCTCCAAGCATTGGTAAATCCTGGGTGAAGACTAAAGTACAATGAAGTAGATTTAATTTGAGGATACTTGTGATTAATGTAGCAAAAGTGTGGTTTTTCAAATGTCCTAAAAATGTACTTTGTATACTAATTATATATCATTAGGACAAGCAAAATTATACTAAAAACAAAATCAAATGTCCTTGACTGCACTATTGTTCGAAACCATTAACATGCACTTAAATAAACTCAAGCACAACTTTTTTTAATCTGTATTTTTAGATTTTATTCCAACTTGAAGTGTATTTCAATTATATTTCAGCTAAACTTGAAAGTCATTCAAGTTTTTCTTCCAAATAGTACCCTGACCCCCTGCTACATATTATTTTATTTTCTCACAGTGGCCCTAATATGCCATTGTAGAAAAGTTGATTTAATTATCCCTTGAGTAAAAAAGTAGTAAAAAGAGATTTAAATGCATATTCGTGGTGTCTCAAATTAATTAACAATATCACCTCTCTTCTAAATCCAAAAACTAGCTTTGTAAAACTCAAATTTGTGATGTCATGAAGTGTGAAGTTGACAATGGATTGGGAAAGATGTTATAGATAACACGGAGAGCACTGAGAGGAATGTTCTGAGTATGGCTCCGGTTTCTGTTTCACAACTGAGAACACTACAATAGAATAAAGCTAAGCTTTGGGAAAAGAAAAAGACAACAAACTTTCGGTAGGTCCACAAAATCAGTCTGCAATTCATTGTCGATGGAGCATCTCCAGCCTTTAACGTTTGCTACCATGGTTTCTGGCTTTGAGAGAGAGAAGCTCATGTTCACAGATATTGATTGAACTCTCCTTGGCCATGGAATAACAGATTGGGCAGACCGTGTAGCACCTGCTATAGGTTGAAAATATCAAATTCCATTGAAAGGTGATAATCTACAATTTTTTTTACTTTTTCAACAAATTTTTTGCGTCTGTTGTCAGCTGCTCCACCAACAAACTGAGACTTTGGGGGGGGGGGGGAATAAATAATCAAAGCGCTCTGAATCATAAAATCTATTTTTACTGTCTGTCTTATATCTTACCAAATCTCAATTTGTATAAAATCATAATGTGTTGATCACATTTTGAGTGGTTTGCTAGATTCCGTTTGTTTGTGTTTCTATCTTCCAATGCAAGAAATCTTTTTATTATTTTTTTCAGTTTGATGATTTAAATCACAGCTCATCAGTGAATCTTGCTGGGTTTAATTAGCTACTCCACAGAGAACTATTCACATACACACTGTGGAGGTCAGATGGAGGCGCTTTATTTCAAGTCTGTGTCAGACGTGTGCTTAGAGACTGAGTAACCTACACATACACAGACTACCCTCATCTGTCTGAAGGAGGGAGACTGGAGACTGCAAAAAAAAAAGCCGGTGCTAAAAGGATCAACATCTTCCCACTTTTGTATATTTGAACCTTTTCCCATGTAGGAATTATGAGAAAACCATATCCCATGTGGAAGATTACCAGCATGAGGTTAGTCACAATCATCCGAATGAACCATCTGCCACATGAACATCCCTGTATGTAAAATACAGCATTTTGCAGCATTAGCGACATTTCAAATGATCTCTTATGTTAATTGAATGCTAACACTTTATTATTGCTACTAAATTAGAGGTAATTATGAGGTCAGGGTCAATTATCCTCCCAGGAAAATATGTTTTAAACCGTGTTACGGTGAGTGACCTGTACCAACACAAAGCCATGGGGGAAGGGTTAATGAGAAGATCCATTCGTCGTACTAATAATTCATCTTTGAACTGCCGCCCCAAAAAAGGAGCAGTCGTTGCATTTTCCGCTTTTGGGTGAATGAGCTGATCTCTGAGGTGTGCTACCGGGGCACGGCGTGAACCAGGTTGCTCGTATACCCAACCCGTACCGGCGCGTGGCCAAGAAGGGTAATGAAGATGCGGCGCCATCTGTCCTATATGTTGCTCGCCTGCAGCTTTTACAGTACGGGAGCTGGCTCAGGGCCCAGCGTGGGGGAGCGCTGTAATATTCCAGAAGAGCAACAGAGGGAGAGAGAGAGAGAGAGATGCACACTATCAAAGTAAAAAAAAATCATATTAGCTGTGCTTTTGAAAATCAGCAGGAGGATACTTGTTACCCGTTGGATTATATTTGTGCGTTTAAACTTTTCACAGCTTGAGATGACTTACTGAAGGCTCAAAGGTAATAAAACGTGTGACATTGTTGCTCACTCTATATGCCCCCAGCAGGGAGCGTTACAATACTTGGCACAGGGCCTTTGCATTTGAGATATTGGAGCACACCCACATGAAGACCTGCGATGTGGAGCATCAGAGAGATTAATCTAATGATAGGAAATATGAGATTTAATCAAGACACTGTAACCCAGTTTCTCCACAGGGCCTAATTACTGAAAAGCTAGTCTGCCTCGTGGCGCCGGTCCAGATGACTGTTTCCTGAGGACTTTTCTTCTACGTCAGTTAACTTGACTCCTAAATCTATAGAGCCCACGCATACTTGCAGTTAATGTTCTACTGGGTTTAAAAGATCAGAACCGCTAAAATACATCTTCATTGGCATACAGTACATATCATATTTGACCCATATTCATTGATTAGAACAGTTCACGAGGACCCAGCGGGCTTATGAGACATAGGCAGGATGTTCTGCATGTATATGTGATGGATGCATATGGTGCAGGCTGGGCGGACGAGTCGAGGCATTGATGTGTGTGATTCATAGCGACAAGCTACAAAGGCAGTAGATCAGAAGATAGATCATATCTTGTTTGACCCTGTCAGCATCTTTACAATGGTAAAGATGGACTGATGACAGATAGAGGAGAGGAGATAAGCATTCATAGTTGAAAAAAACATTGTGTCTAAAGCCCATGGTAATAGTGTTTTCTGTTTTGTTTCTTACCCTTTTCCCATGTAGAAATAAAGGTAAAGTGAAATTCTGCGTAAACGTGTGTCTTCATCACATTTTTTTGTACCGTCTATCATATTTTTATGTCCACTGTAATGAACATTTTCAACTGAAAGTGTAAAGATGTCGGACACATTATATTGAATTTTCCTTTTACTGCTTGACCATCTACACTTTGTAGTATATAGGAAGTAGACGTGTTGACCGGGACGTGACCCATTGCCTTGTGGACTACGGTTTTGAACCCTCGAACTCAGCATTTCGTCCTTCTTGGTTTTTGGCAATCTGATTTTTTTTTGGAACAAGAAGTGACTACAATTAGTACAATCAAATGCTGAATAACACTTATTTTAGGTGGCCAAAATGTTACAATTAACTTTCATGAACTGAAAACAGACTGTGAAAGGGTTTTATTTTGAAACAGATTTAAAGCAAGTGGAAGTTTCGCTGTCATCCAAACAGACTTCTGCTGACATCTGGTCAAACATTTGACGTATAGATTCATTGCATCTGTCACTTTGCAACTCTTGACAATGTAAAAACTGGACATTTACTGGCTTAATGGAATCTGTTTAATAGGCTTAGGTCAGATTCAAATCACACTGAGTTTGAATGGCTGAATGAATTGCTGCAAAGCCTTTATACTTGAACTTAGATAATAGATCAGCCAGGGCACATTTTTCTATATTGTGCAATTAATGCAGATAGCAAGTCACTGAAAGCATTGACATTTTTTTCAAATTTTGCTTATGCCACCCAGTTGCCTGGGGAAAAAATAATGTTGGCATTGTACATTTCTGCAAACCATGGGATACGTTGAACGTTTGACCAACACAAATATTTGGCCCAGGTTAGAAAAAGATCATGGTTTGTATTAGATAATAATGTAATACTATTACAGAGTAATGTAAAAACTGTACCAACGTAATGAAGGTAAATAACGACCGCCCCTCGCGGACTTTCTAACATAACATTATATAACCAGCGTAAGAGCGGAAAGTCAAAACTTACACTTGGTTTCACACGGGAAAGAAACAGTGGTGTCCTGGGTAAGTCCTGTGTTTCTTTGACCCATCAACCACCACCCTTAGTGGATGTCTCGCTTGTTGTACTCGTTATTATAGCACGTGACTTTCAATAACAGTTGCTCGATATACTCCGTCACTTGCTCTGACCGAATGAAAAAGAAAAAAAAAAAACATTAACGTAGTGATGGTTTGCAGAAACGAACACTGCCAACATTTATTTATTTTCTATGCTGCTGGGCTGTTTGCTAAACATTGTTGCAGAGACTTGATGACTAGATTACAAGATTGATAGTACACCAACTCACTGATATCCTCATATCTGTACACTAAATATGAAGCTGGAGCCTGCAATCAGTTAGCTTAGCAGAAAGACTGGGGGAAACATCTTAACCAGCTCCATCAAAAACTTTACTCAAAATACACTGTCTGGAGTATTTCTTGGCTCAGCACAGTGACTTCCTTGAATCTTGTTGTTTGGCAAGACACCATGAACTCACTAGTCCTGCTCATGAGATAGAAATAGATAGACCCACCCAAAAACAAATGAATAAACAAAAACTAAATCTGTAAGTTGATATTTTTACACTTTGGCCTTTTATTGAATAAACAAAACAGCAAGGCTATAACCTGTTTCCGGTCTCTATGCTACGTTAGGTTAACCTGCGTCTGGCTCCGTTCTTCATACTGAATGGACAGTGGTATATTTTCAGCAGTTCTCTGCAAGTAAGCGAACTGGTGCGTTTTCCAAAGCGCTGGGTTATTCCTTCAACCTCAACACAACGGTCTAGATTTGTGAGATAAGCTCTTCTGAAGAAGCTCAATGTGCTTCTTTCCCAACAGAGAGACTAACAAGTAGCCTCTCCCAGAGAGAAGCTACTTTGTTGAAGCTGACTTTTTTGAAAAGTTGAGTTTGTTCCTTTTGGTTCTTCATATACATCGGACTAGCATGGTTGGAGAGGGGTTGCTTGATTTGTGACTTTGTGAAAATATGTCTTAATAGTAGAAGGATTTGCATCCTGCGCAGGAAGTCAGAATAATATACAACAAAATATATTTCCATTAATATGCAGTTTTGTGCCTCATTACCACCCCCACCCCCCATCGATCTATTCCAGACTTTACCCTTGTATCTTGTTGAACTAATGACACTGTTTTTAACAAAATATGCGTGTTGACATATACTGTGCTTCTGCATAAAACGATCTATGTTCAGATATTGCACATTCTTATAGAACAGGGGGGTGCAAACACATTAAGCACACAAACCATGACTCGTGGGGAAAAAGAAGAGGATAAAGATCAAGCAACTGGAAGCAAAAAATGGGAAGTCGAGGGGAGGTAAATGTCAAACGAGGAGCTGCTTTGTGCCAGCCTGCCTGACTATGATGGATGGACTGCGGTGGGAGGGCAACACTTCTCTTACACTGGCAGTATCAACCATCTACAGCGACGGCAAAGAGAAAAGAAGGAGGAAAGACAGCTGAACTCCCGTTGTAACCGGAGAGAGACAGAGGAATGAAGTGTTCCAGCACGGAACTCTGTATTCAGCTATTGGTGAATTGTACAACCTTGAGGACCTAATGATTTAAATAAGCCATATATAAATGTTCGTTTGGGGATGTCGACTTATCTCAAAAAGACTAATTTACTGGGTTGCAGATGTCTCTTTTATAATATAAATCAATGGGGGAAAAAAAATTCACATAAACGAACCAAAGGTTGTAATGACACGGTTTAACGAGGATGTCAAATTGGCTTCAAAGCCCAGCTCTGTTTCTGTTTCTGGGAGGCTTGAGTGGAGCCAGGGTAGAGCGTGCAGGAGCCAGGACATGATGCAACAATGCTGTCAAGTAGCCGGTTCGTAATTTGGTCACAAACAACTGCCGTCCCTTGAATTCGTTGGACGATTTCGAGGAGTTCTCGAGTCCCGTCGAGGCCCATCCCACTTAGGTATTTTTCTTAGCGTCTTCATGTAAATAACCCTTCACCTTTTGGATGTTTGTATTCTTCTGCTTTTGTGCCAGTCACATGGAATTATCGCTGGCCGTGAATTCCTTCGGACAATGACAATGCACACATGGGCACAACGGGACGTTACATGGACTTTGAACCAGGGGAACTGTCCAGGAAAAGTCTGTTAAATTTCCGGTCCAGGTGTAGTGTGTGCAGTAGTAATGAATTTGACAGCAGTAGAAGTACTACCTCTGCTTCTTGTAAGCTAGTAGTTTCCAGTGAGTGTTATAGTATTCATACCCTGCTCTGTCACTCGCTAATGTTAAACGAACCCACAGTGACACAGTTGTCACAGAGACTTTACATATCCTGGAAAGTTCCTTATACAGCTTTATCCTTGATTTTAACTCTTGAAGTCTCTAAGCGACACATACTGAACATCCTGGTGAGATCATGTGACAGTGAGTTCATTTCTGTACCCATGACATATCACTTCCAAAATGGCTGCCTGGCTGGTCAGCACATTTGACAAAAATAACTAATTTCAAAAAGCTTGCTTTTGTTGCTAAAGGTACACTGCTGAGCTGCTCAATTGATTTAGGTTATTCAATTATTTTTTTATTGAAACATGTTGTTGAATTCAAAACACATTTAAACAAACATAAAACAGAAACATAAAACAACAACACAATTTATTTAAATAAACAGAGCAACACATATCTTTACTTCCCCCCTACCCACTTCCTGTGGTTGGTACTTCCCGGAACTATAAATGGATGCTCGATACCCCGGGGAACTATTAGAAACGGGTAGAGGTGAGTTGTTGCAATAGTTATACTAACCTATCTTTAGCTTGGCAATATATATATATATATATATATATATATATATATATATATATATATATATATATATATATATATACATACACACTATTGTTCTGCCACACTCACATAAATATTTAGGCCTAATATTTAAGATTTATGTATTTTAATTGCATATAAAATTATCATCCATTTGGATTACATAGTTTTAACATAAATAAACTTAATGTGCTAGTCAAACATAAATGAAACAAGTACAATTTGTGTAATAATACTAATAAACCCAATGTATTTTGAATACACAATAAATAGGTTCATTCATTTACCATAAATCCAATTTGTTTGATATTCATAATAATCAAGTTTATTCGATAAACTCAACTTACTTAAAATACATCAAATATATGCACTTTGTATTAATAAACCCAATGTTTAATCAAATTTATATCTACATATTTCAAATTGTAAATGTTTTTCCATTCTCCCACACTAATATCCAATACATAAAAAAACAGGCAGACAACCATGTTTTACATTAACTATGTATTTCTGTGTGCCAAGTGTGGGCATTGAAAAAACTTCAACAATAACTTTTGTAATTTTAAAATGTTAAACAACTGTAAACAGACCTTTATAGCAGCAAAAACAGAGTCCTTCAAGAACCATGGTAACTGTAATGCTTACTTACAGTACACTAACATTTTAAGGAATCCCTGACACGTCAAACCAGCAATCCTTTGATCAAGAGTGGCTATTCTGTGGAATTTGGCATGCGGTAGGTCTCCTCCAAGTCTCCTGACTGAAAGTATCAGGCATGTTAACAACAACGTCAAAAGCCTTTTTAATGGCCAGCCTGATAATAGCACTCATTATAGCAGACTCCGCACAGGTGGCAGGTGAAAAACTCCAACAAAAACATCAACAATAACTTTTGTAATTTTAAAATGTTAAACATGTATAAACAGACCTTATAGCAGCAAAAACAGACTCCTTCAAGAACAGTGCTGAACAACCATGGCAACTGTAATGCTTACTGTACACTAACATTTTAAGGAATCCCTGACATCCATTTTTAGAAATGACCACCAACCTAACAATCTAAAACATTGCCATGGGGCTCAGTGGTTGAGTGGTTTTGCATCGTGCATCTATGTTTGCATGTATACCTACAAGTTCAAGAATATGAAAGGAGTACTTTGCAACAAAAATACAACAATAAAAACTGAAAAACATTTTCCTGAGGGAAATATCAGTTTATCACTGGAGCATCGTCATTTTCAGTTCTTGCACTTTCGATGAAAGTTTGGTAGAGTCCAGTTCCATCAGGACTTTCTGAAACACTTTGAATGTGCACTCAAGGTCCTTGGCAAGGCAAGGCAAGTTTATTTGTATAGCACATTTCAACAACAAGGTAAATGAAAGTGCTTCACATGAAACCATTAAACGCATCAAAACACAGAGAAGGGAGATTTAAAAACAATTAAGAACATTCATTGAAACATTAAAAACAGTCATTAAAACACTATAAAGCAGTGTAAAAAATAAAATACAGTAGTAAAATGCAGAGGTATAGGAAATTGATTAATATCCTTGAATCGTGTTCAATTAAAGGCAGCAGCAAACAGAAAACTCTTCAATCTTGATTTAAAGGAGCCAAGGGTCTCAGTAGACCTGCACCTTTCTGGGACTTTGTGTAGCTTAAATTAAGCGCATAGATCAGTCCGAACAGTATCACACATCCAAGGGTGTCACAAGGTAGGTTCCACGCCTTCAAATACAACACCAACATCGGCAGGCTCTTCTTCAGGACTGGCAGCCTCCCTCCGAATGACGTAGATGCCCATCGTTGTCTGTACAATCCTCGACACAGCCTCTGTAAGTTCGCTGTCCTGGAGGATAAACAAAGAGAACAATGAGCTGTGCCCCCATGCTGGTACATGTAAAATAATGGAACTTTTTTTTAAACTTTCCAAAAAAAACAGGAAGACCAGAAAACTTAATTTTTTTCATAAATTAAGTGTTGGGGTGGTTACATGTGCACTGTAGTGTACAACAGGACTTCATTAATGTCGAGTGTGAAATCTGATTTTGCTCACATACTGTATGTTCTACTGTTGCACCCAGGCATTCTGCATCTGGAAGGCCTTGGGTTGTTGACCATTTTGGGCAAATGGATTTCACCATATTTCCTTATTCTCTCATCTGGGTGGGGCTTCCTTTTCTTGATTTCCAGAGAGAATTCTTCATCACTGAGTCACTCTGATAATCAGGTCCTCAGCCAAGAAGAGTTTGAACTCCAGGTACTGGGAGGTGTTCTTTGCAGGTCGTTGCAAGGCCTGGCTGTCTTGTCTGTATTGATGCCATGAGTTGGTGATGGCCAAATCAGTAAAGTGAAGCATGGTACGGATAGTCTACTTCTTGGTGCGGCTGGACATCCTATAGAAACTGAGCATGCGGTCGCACATGTCAACCCTTCCCATGTTGCTGTTATATTCCGCAACCACTGCAGGTCTTGTGACTTGGATTTGCTTCTTTTCTTTTTTTTGACCATCTGGAACAGGTATTCTGGGGCTCAATCTCATGGGCGGTTGATGCCAAGACGTCCATCCACTTGGTGATTGCAATTTCATCAGGTCTTCGTACAATCATTTCTGATGACCCTCTTGGTTTTTTGCTCAGGACCTTTTCAGCAGTGAAGTGGCACTCTGAATTGTTCCTGCAGCAGTCAGGCCCCTTTCCTGAAGAGCATCCAGAAGACTGATGGTGGTGGTACTTTGGCTCTGAGTTATGCTCTGCTTCATGCTCTTAGATGCTTGTTTGGAAAAGGAAATGTACTTATGACTTCTGGTGACTAGTAGTTCTTTTGATTACCAATGTTGAATGCACTTATTGTAAGTCGCTTTGGATAAAAGCGTCTGCTAAATGCCTGTAATGTAATGGTGAAATACCGGTCAAAGTAGACCAGTGTTCCTTTGGGAACCGTCTCAGTCAAGTGCATGACTGAATTTCCACCTATTCCCATCTGCTGGACTTGAGCGAAGGTGTTCTTTCCAATGTAGGTTTTAAAGTCCAACACACTAAGCCACCTGGACTTGCATGAACGAACACCTTTAATCCTGTCGGATTCGGTTTCCCAAGCACAATCTGACGAACTGGACATCGTCCGGTGAATGGAACCATCTGTTGATCAATACAGACCTTTGTTGGTCTGGGTTGGTCGAGACAACTATGGAGGACTCTCTTCAGAATTGGTCGGACTTTCCAAAGGGGATCTATTTTCTTTTCCTCTTGGCACATTCAGATCATTGATCACTTTCAGTGAAGATCTGATCTTGTAGAAACGATCTTGTGTCATGGAGTCAGCTATAATCGAGTCTCTTGTTTTGGCAGCCCAATACATTTTAATTCTTGGATATCCAAGGCATGCGATGTACACTGAGATACCTAAAAAGGTCTTGATCTCTTCTGGCGTTGTGTTCAAGCTGCAGCTTGAGTCCTGGGTGACCGTGGCTAAGTGGAGAGCAGGGCCGCCTTTCAATCAGAGGGTCAGTGGTTCAATCCCCGGTTCCAGCTAGTCTCATGTCAAGGTGTCCTTGAGCAAGACACTTAACCCCAAAATTGCTCCCGTAGCTGCGTCTACGATAGATACTGAATTGTAAGTCGCTTTGGATAAAAGCGTCTACTAAATGACTGTAATGTAAAAATGTAATGTACCATGCATTGGTTGGTGAAGGACAGATCATGAATTAGTTCCTCGTCAATGTACTGCTGGAAGTACTGCTGAGGGCTCCAGTCTCTACGGCTTATTTGGGTACCATCATGTGCAATTCTGTATTCTTCAAACACAAGCATGAACCTAAGAGAAAGACAAAGCACACACACTAATTTAGCACAATTAACATGTTCCAACATATATCCATTTTTGTTCTGATTAAAAACCTCAGATCCCTACATGTTGGTTTTGGCCCATAGAGGACGGCGCACTTCAGCTGGCCCTGCATCTTGGTCAACTTCATCTGGCTCCTCGCCTGAGCTCTCACCCTCTCCTGTCTCTGCCATTGGACTCTCATCTTCTGATAGGTCTAGGTCTGAATCTCCCTTAATGATTCTTTTAAGAATCCTCTCTGCCCCTGTCATAGAGCTCTCTACTAAAGTACAAAGTCCTGACGTGCACTCCAGTGTACGTTAATAAATTAGTGGTTTTTCCTGTGACAATAAATAAGTTTAGCTCTGAAAACTCACTCAAATTACTCCTTAGATGTTTACTTACTAAAAACAATCAAATATAACCTTAAAAACATTTTAAATATGAATATCATGCTTACCTTTCTTTTTTCCATAAAATGTACTTTTATGCCCCCCCCCCCCCCCCCCCCCCCCACACACACACACACACACACACACACACACACACACACATGTAATGTCATTTTAAAGCTACAGTTGTCCTCTACTCAATAGATTGACATGTGTAGTATGAGAGGAATTAGCAAAAATATAATGTGCACTACAGTGTATCTCAGGAGGATAAGCGGGACAGTTTTCATAAAATGACCTCAACTGACCATCGATGCCTAGTAAGTTTGCCTCTTAAGTAGTACGCTACTTTTGTAAACCTGCAAGCCATCAAATCAATCTACATGCATTGTAATCCTTCAAGAGTAACAATTACTCATCCACAGTCAACTGCTAATTACTTTGACTAAAATTAATTATATATTAATTAATTAATTATATAAGTCCAATTTAATTGAAATACTTTTGACTGATTTTGAACTCAAAACTAGCAAAGATGAAGAAGTCGTTGCACTGATCGTTGGTCGGCCTCCTCGGCAGCGTATTTCTCCCAGTCCAAGACCTCCTGTCTGTCTGTCTCCATCTCCCTTATGATAGAGAACGGGTCCTTCTGCTCGTGGTCCAGGTACTTGGTGATGATAAAGGTGTCGAAGAAGATGTGGGACAGCTTGCACCTTTCATTCAACCTCGGGCTTGACAAGGTCAAGCATTTCGCAGAGGCCTCGAAGGGAAGGGGGTCGATGGTGTAATGGTAAATTTCTATTTAGTATATATTTCTACACCATTGTGTAACTGCAATTTAAGCATTTAAGCTTGCATCATGTAACTTATGATCCATGCAGCTGACTGCCTGCACACATATCCTCTTCTTCTTTGTGTTGGAGAACAAGTACTTATTGTATGTTCACATGTTCTATGCCTTAAGGATAAAGCGTATATATCTGTGTGTCTGTTGTTACACAGATAAAGCACTTCTTATACTTCTTTAACTGCCTGCACGGGATGAAACAGGATGTTCCAGTACACAGGCCCCCACCCTTGATCACTCTCTTTATAACTCAGTGTAAATTTAACTTGGTAGTGCACACTTCTACAGACTCTTTGTAACTCTGTGTAACTGTGCCTCTTCTTGCAAGAATAAATACTTTTTAAAGACAAGTTGTGTTTGACGACATTCTATATTTCAGCTTAAAAAGACTCAACCGCGGGTCAAATCATTTTCCACCACAATGGCCATGGTCTGCAGCCTTTGGCACTGGTCCTTGTAGACGTACTCCAGCTCGTACATGCTGAGCGGCAAGAAGCGGCATCAGTACTCTGCACTGGTGTCGGTACTGTCTGCAGCATAGGTAACGGCGGTGCGTCGTTACACAGTCCCTAACAGTCTGTTGTTGGCAGTTTGTCGCACCAATTAGGATTCCATTATGCCGACCACCGCATCCATCAAAGATATTTCTAACTTAACTCTCTTTTCCTCACCGCCACGCCTCTACCGTTTCTCTTTTCTCCCCCCTTTTCCCGACATCCCTCTCTCTAAGCTCCTCATCAGCAAAACACATGAATAATGGACTCAAGCGGACGTAGAAGTGTCCGTCGCGCCGATGAAGTGACACTTGAGTTGTTGCAGGAAAACAAACTGGTTTAATGGTGATTTATTGAGTCTGTTTGATTTCTGCAAAGACTCTGTCACTCTATATATGTGGTCCAGTTGCTCCATCACCAACCAATCAGTTCTGTTATCTTGTTTAGTTGCTGATAAAAAAAACAACAACTCCTGTGTGTGTGTGTGTGTGTGTGTGCGCACTGTGTGATGTGTAATCGTATTCTACAGACTGGATGTGCGTCTGTGAAATAATATCGCACTGCACCACCCCCCCCAGGGAGTATGTCACAAGATTTGTGAAATACAAATGCGTAGAGCGAGGGGAGAGCAAAAAGAAAAGGAGCAACGGGAAAAAAATAAACGAGAGAATGAAAAGAAATATTGACATCCAGACAGTCTGGAGAGCAGACAGACACATTGATGTGGGAACAATATTCAGCTTTTTCTTCTTTTTTTTATGAAAATGGAAATATGACTTTTGACTGGGAGAGAGAGTAAATACATTAAAATGGATTGTCCGAGAGATATAATGGAGAGAGCGACAAAAGCAGATGGAGTGAGACGAAAGGGGGGAGGGATTCCTTGGAGCAAAAACTAAAATTAAGATTATTGCCAGTCTTCATCAGGAGATGACCTTTAATAATAATATTACATTTTATTTGTATAGCACTTTTTAAAAGGTACTCTAAGTAAGAATGCATAAACAAACTCTTTTGTTTACATTCAAATATTCTATACATCAATATGCTTTTGAAACTGTGTAAAATATGTTCTTATACCTCCAGGAATTTTATGAACATTTTTACTTCTTTTTATGGAGCTTTCAATGATATCTCATGGCCTTCCTCTGCAAAAATAATTTGATCAGGGGTCACCACACCTAGAGACAGGTGGCTGTACATTGGTGGGGGTTTGAAGCACAGTTTTGTTTGCTGTAGATGTGATAGAGAAAAAAATGAGAGAAGAAATGTTTCATCACTGATGTGTTAAGAATGTCAAACATGGGTTGTAATGAAAAACAAAAATTGGATTTTAATTTGAGATGGTGAGATCAGAAGGATTAGTAACATTGTCAACACATTACTTGTCCTTGCCAGATAAATACAAATTATAAAAGTAAATAGTGAAATCGAAAATATTGGAAATATTTGTACATGTGTGGTGACTTATCTCTTCACTTCAATGACACTCACACATCCTCGTCTCGTCTTTTTTTCCCCCAGCATGCCCTTTTTGAGAGGCATCATTTTAGAATCCAAACATTTGAAAATGAAAAACATGTGTAGTTGTAATTGTGGATCAATACAGTTTTAACAATGAGATATCATTAAAACATTATAGCTAAGTTTAATTTTGGAGCTACAACCAATCCACACCAAAAAGTTCCATTGTATTTTGACATTTTTTTATTTTTATTTTATTTCAATACCCTACAAATGTACACTACTATTAATGATTGTAATAAGTAATTTTTTTTCAACTTGTGACATTATAATTAGTTATAATTATGATAATACATTACTTAAATATTAATATTGTACATTTTTAGGGATCTGAAATCAAATAAAACAATTTAATTATTATTATTATTTAGTACTATATTATTATTACTAACTTATTATAATGAATAATAATAAGTGCCCCTACTACTCAGAGTATGTTACTACAGTGCTTGCGTGCCTGTGATGTGTCAGAGACATAGATGCCTCTGGAGTCTTATTTCTCATGGGTTAACCACTCTGCGTTCTCCTACTTTTCAGCCCTATGGATCTGTGTCCAAATGCCTGGATAAGATGCAGGAGAGAGTCTCACTCCTCTCCTCTTATCCTCCTCCTGCCCTTTTGAAGTGCGTTTTCTCCCTCTGTCTCTCTTTCTCCTTCCATCCATCCCTCCCTCGATCTCTCTCCTTCACTGCTGGGGGAAGAAAATGGAGTTGCTGGCCCGACGCCAGACCTGACACTCCAGCCTTAATCTGATTAATGTTTTTAATTTATATAAGTGAGTAGCGATGGCCGTTGCCTTTACTGATGTTGGGTTTTAGGTGCACACACACGCACACTTATTTGCAGGCTCCATGTGACGGTGTCATATAGGCGTGAAAGGGCAGAAAGTGTGTGTTAGGAAAATATGGAGGGATGAGGAGGACTTTAAAAAAGATAGAAAGATAGAAACTGAGTAAAGTAAACAAGGAGTCGCAGATGACTAACACAAAAAATACTAACCGAGGGTCAAGTGAGGAGAAAGTAAAATGGTAGCAGTGGAAGAGAAAGGGAAAATAAAGGAATAAGAAACAGGGGCTGTAGGGCAAGAGAGCTGGGCAGAGAGAGAGAGTGACAAGGGGTTAAGAGAAGGAAAGGGAAAGACGGATGTACAGAAAGAGAAGAGAGGAAACCACCAGAGAAACAGACCGAGGAACAAGAGGGAAAATGAAAAACCATGAGAAGGAGGGAAAATCAGAGAGATGCTAATTATGAGAGATGAGGGATGATGAAAAGGGCAGCTTGGGACAATCTAATTGGAAATCCTGCCTTTATATTTCATACTATTCATCATAATGATTTTTTTTTAAAATCACATGAATCTACATGAAACTTTCAGCTCCCTGAATCCAACATGGAACAAATCTTTTTTTCATTTTTTTTATTAGGCCTATGTATCCCATTAACATCTTATAAAAGGTGCATCTGTGTGGGGATAAAGTGAAAAACAGGAATTCAAGCAACAACCTCGGACACATACCTTTCCATTACTGTTCCATCCGATCAATAATCCCATTGATTGTTGAGGAAACTGTTGTGGTAGGGAAAGCATCACAAACACACACACACACACACACACACACACACACACACACACACACACACACACACACATTCCCACTGTGTATTGCATCAACAAATGGCCTTGGTTGTTTTTCAGTGAATCACCCCAGGACAGAAAAAACACGGCTGGGTGGTGAAAGGATGGTAAGAATTATAGAGTCAGAGATGATGGTGAGAAAACACGGCCCGAATAGAGGATGATGTAGATAGTGCCTATTCTGACCGCATGCCCCTTCAGAACGGGGCTATTGCTTGGCTCCTGGTAACTCTGTTGTAAACATTACTTATATCCAGAATCCAGCAGCAAAAGTGAACTGCTGTCAATGAGCCGCATTCCGTAAATGTCCGCTGGGCACGACATACTCGCCTCAAAGCCACGCCTCTGCTCCAATCTCTTCTTTACTGAAAGTTTGTTAAAACTGAACGTGTTGCACATCTAAATTGCACCGACTTTGACACTGCACGTCTTTGGGTCCCCAACACGACAGCCGCCAGGTTCGAAGTGGATCGCACGGACATTTTTACAGATATATGAAGGACAAACACGCACATACAGAAAAGATATTTCTTGATTCATAGTTAGTTGTTTAAGACGTCAATAATAGTATTTGCCATGACAATGGCTGCACACAGTCTTTTAAACCATTACGATATAAAACATTTTAACAGACCTGAAACTAAAGTGTGCTTTTTTACTTTTTGAGATGTAATTAATAAACCAATGCCAACTTGTGCAGACCATTTCTAATTTCAGCACTTTGAAGAAACTGATCCAAACTGAGGATCCTCTTATTACCTCCTCTATTGTTTAAAAAAGCACCCCAAGATCAGACTAGATCAGGGGTCGGCAACCTTTACTATCCAAAGAGCCATTTTTCCCTATTTTCCACCAAATAAATTTTGTCTGAAGCTGAAAAAGCTATTTGATATTACATCTTAAAAAGTTTTATATATAGTTATATTATATATACAAAACAATTCTTGGCATTTTGTTGCTACCTTACCTGTTATAACAATATCAAACTCTTATGAAGAGGAGAAAAAAACTTGGATCAGTTTGCTGCAGAGGTTGAGAAATCGCTCTTTTTCGCTCATCTCCATCTTTTCAGCAAATGCTGTGTGCTTGTTCTGGAAGTGTCTTTCTACATTACATTTTTCGCCACATATCAAACAGGTAAGCCAGCATTGTTGGCAGTGAAAGCAAATGAATACGTCCACGCAGAATTAAACTCTTTTCTTTTTTGGGATTCATCCATTGATAGTTTACTGAGGGCGGGGATCTGTAAATCATGATTAGCCACCTGCAGGGAAAGGAGCTTATCAGCGACATAATAGGATGCTTGCGGAGGAAGCAGCTGTTATTGGAGCGATCAGTGAGTGGCGTGTCCAGCGGGGTTATCAGACCTATGGAGCGGCCGTCTGAAGTCACAGTTAGCGGCTTTGAGCAACCAATCTACTTCCTGTTTACACCAGCCCCACCCGCATGCCCAGTGTACGTGAATAGTCACGTGATATTCGTTTTCAGGCATGTTAGTCTGGACGGAGATCATTTCGAAAATGATGCTGAAGCGTTTGTGTGGACGGAGATTGTTTTTGTTTGTTAAAACTCTTTTGTTTGTTAAAACGTATTAGTGTGGATGTAGACTCGGGGAGCCGCAACAGAGGGGCTGAAGAGCCACGGGTTGCCGACCCCTGCCTTAAATGAACCCCTTTAGTTGCCAATGCCAAAGAAGGGATGCGGCGACTCCTCTCTTGCGGCGTCCCCTCACTTAAGCTGGGTGGTGGGAGCCTGGCCTGGTGCCCTCCATGACAGAAACCATCTATGACAGATTATACTGAGTCACAGATGCTAATGGAACAGCAGCTTCAGTTTTATTCAGTTTTGATTACATATTTAGATAGATATTTATGTATTTTGAAGGAGTTTTCTTCCTCTATTTTTGATCTCCATCTGTCCTCTTTCTCTCTTGTGTATTATTTCAGTTCTTACTTGTCTGCATGTTTTTGTTCACTTGTTCCTATCTTAACCACCTTTGCTTCTCTGGCGTTGTGTTGTAGTTTTTCCCCCCTTTTACCTTCTTCCATGTAACAAAACTCCACCGTCCATCTTTGTCTCTGCTGAGCAAACTGTTGCATCGTAATATTCTCCTTTCTAAAGCTCAAGGAGAGTCGTATCAGTGTCTTTTTCCACTCCTCCTACCAAACAATCGCTCACTCTCCGTTGCGCGTGATAGATTTTTCTCTGTCTGTCCCTGATGTCCACATATATCTCAAGAAATCAACTCTATTTGCAGTCCAAACGCGTGCCAATTCTAATTCTCCTCCCGGCACATCTACATTTCAGATGTTAGGAAGGCCATAGAGGTTAGTGTTATGGAATGCCACTCTCCCAGTCATCCCCGTGGTCTGAGAAAATCATCACATGACGAGTCTTAGATTATATGGAAGACCTATGTTATGTTATACTTTCCTGCAGGCTGTTGGCTTTCAAGCTGAAGTCTATTCACTACAGCACAAAGACGCGTCCACCTTGTGAGAGAACACTTCAGCCCGAAAGAGGTACCGTACCGTACATTTGAAACACTCCCATCAAGCCATAGTCCTTCCAAGTTAAGTGAGGACAATAACAATGTTAGAGGTTGTGCCAATTATGGAATAAAGTAGATAATCTTAAAGTCTTTATTATCTTTTATCCTTTCGTAGACCTTTTTGTTCATATGAACGTCACAAGAACTCCACTGGTGAACGGAGGAACCAAGGTATAAATTTAGATTATGAATAACAACCCAAGTGAGCGAGAAAGAAGGAGCTTTATTTGATGAAGAACCTTTGGCCTTGACCCCGTTGATGGAATAGATTAATTATGGACCCATATATAAAGCTTGATGTTGTGATGACAGGGCGAATGGACTGCAATTACAGCAGAGGGACAAAACATGTAGGGTGGTTGAAATGTCATTCAGCTAACATGGTTCAAATCCCGCTAGAATTATTGGATAAAATCCAAGTGGTGGAGTATGAAGTGCTGACAAAATAGATTAAAATGCTCATTCTGGCTTGAACCTGCGCTAAAAGTTTAGTCCTAAAATAATGAAATTGATTATCATAATATGTTGGCTTGATTAGTCAAGACGCTCTCAGACTTAGTATTGCTAATCACAGATGGGAGAGAAAGAGAGTGGTAAATGACTGATGTGTTAAAATTATGGAATCGAGTAAAACACAATAAAGTAGGATTTTATGAAAACTGAGATATCTATGACAATTCAAGGGTGCAACTACTTGGAGAGATGAATTAGATTATATCTGATAAGAAGACTTTGGAAGGCCCTACAAACACATTATGATGAATAAACGGCACCTATGGCAGCGTGTGCTGGATTGACCATTGCGCGATCTGTTGGTGGTCACCCAAAGCTCGGGCAGGGGTCAATCACTTGAGTAACAAGGGCAAGGCGCTTGGTCCATTTGAGTTCTCAGTAGCCCGCAGCAGAACAGAAGACTTGTCCATCGTTATGACAGGCAGAGTCCTCGGCCAGATGTTACTGATAGTTGAAAAAGGGAGTAAAGGACGTCCAAACCAGTTAAAGTTTGAAGGGGTCCAGGAAGTTCAGAATTTGGGCATATTGTGTATGTCATATCATACATACATTTGTGAGTAGTAATAGTAAAAACTTTAAGTGCATGAATTTGGTTCCTTGGAGTCCCTAATTCCTGGGACAACTTGATAGAACATGAGGTGAACAAAAAAAATCTTCTTAGGGTCCTTTCTCGGTCTATATCTAACTGATTGTTAATAGACAGTTTGGGACTTTGCTTTGAAAATCTGAGTTGTACAATGTGTAAAGATTTTCTGTTATGATGATCTTGAACTGCATACCTAAGCAGGCTGAATCTCTATGCCTTCTCATTCTGTGCATATAGGAGTCTAACATAACCTTGTGTATTTTAAACGCAACAATATAGGCATTTCGGCTGGGCTTATGTAACAATAACTTTCAAAGTGAGGCTTAGAACTGGAGTCACTGTATGTATAGTTCCCAAACAACAGCAGCGATATACAAATAATACAAGCTAGAAGAGGAATGAAAGTGTAGGATGAGGGGGGGGCAAGAGTTGTGGAGTTTATTCACATAATTTCCTCAGTCTCTCCCTCAGCATTTTCGCTGCTGCGTGTCTTCCATCTCCCTGATTTTATTCTGCAGATGTTTCCTCACTCACTCACGCCTTCTTTCCTCTCTTCTCTCTCGAATCCTCCTTCGACTTCAATTCTACCCGATCCTCTGTGTACCCTCAAACAACCCTTTCCGTTGTTTAGAGTTTTGAATTGAGCAGTCGAGAGCCAGCAAAGTGCATCTGAAATAACAATGAGAGAGGTACTTGTAAGCATACGCAACCAGTTGAAATCCACCACTCCGACTGCAAGTGTGAACATGAGAATAATATGCCTCGGTAGATGGCAAACATCCATCTTAAGGAGTCACGTTGTCTTATATTCAGTCCGGACTACTGTCAGAAATCTTTCATTTAGGAGCATCTAAAAAAATCAGGGTCTAAACATCCTCAATTAATTTCCCCAAGATTCTTGGACCAAGTTCATTCGCATTTGAAGAAAACTAAATTATGCCCAAAATATTATAGTTTTCCGTTTCCAAAAACAAGTTCTCAAGGCTCGCAACTGGAATAAAAGGCTCTGTGAGACGGATATGTTCTGCTGTGAAAGCTTCGGGGGGTTTAAAGCCATTGTTTCCTTTGTCTCTAGTTGCTGCTTGGAATAACCAAAAACTTTGTGTTATTGTTGTTGCATGGCTTTGGAGAAATGGCTGGAATCCATGTGCCTCTTTCTGTTCGTCACACTAATGGCGACTTAAGATGACTATCACTTTGATATGAAGCAGGGTGAAGAGAAAAGGAAGAAACTAAAGTTTACGTGAGGTATATCCCTCCTTCGCTAGTGTTGAGGTAGTTTGTGCTTCCTCTGACGGCTCTGCGATGATGTTGCCTCTCCTTTTCTACCTTTTTGTTCTGTTTCCCTATGTCTAATGTTGGCTCGTTCTCCTGCTCTTGACTTCCAGCTGATGCTGTTATGAATGCTGTGGGGAGCCTCCTGCACATTGTTGTGCCTCTGCGTCTTCTCTGCAAATATTTTGGCCTTTGAGCTGAGAGCAACATGACCCAGGGGTGAGCAGACGAGGAGAAGCGAGGAAGAAAAGAGGGAGGGTAGATCAGGGCTGGTGGTGGTTTGGGCACAGAGTGAATGGAATAAAAAAAGACAGGGGGGGTGGGGGGATGTTATTTTTTTATGTTTTGGAGTAACTGAAACGAGAAGACGAGAGATTAGAAAAGGAGGGAAAAAGCCTTCTTTCCTCTCGTGTACGGTTTCCTGTGAATCAACCATGTAAGGCTGCTGCAGCAGTGATTGGTGGCGGGGGATGTGGAACGCTCAGTGAAGCTCTGTATACTCTCGGGACATACAGATATGTCCTGAGAAGGTCGGGACATAACTTGATAACATAAATAAAGTCAATGGTAATTATTATTTCAACTATTTCAACTCATTTTGCAGACAATGTGGCCAGGGCTGGTATTGCGCAAGACTAAGTCATCCTATAGCATGCAATCCTGCTCCAGTCTAAGATCGTTGTATATGTCATAACCCAGGTCCTAGGCTATGACAAATACGGAAAGGACACAAGGGATGATGGTAAAGTATTCATTTTAACTAAATAAAGAAAGGGCTACCATGGTCAGTAACATCAGTAATGTAAACGTGGATGCGTGTGTGATGAAGTGTGGGGTGTTGTCAGCGACACCAAAGAAGACCAAAACCAAAATATAACCGGGCAGCCAATGGCAGAGATCACTCCACATACGCAGGACAGAGGCCAGGGCAGAGGAACCCTGGAGCAGGGCTTTCATGCCCTAGGAGCTCCAGGACCAGGTGCTCTGCATCAGGTAATCTGCCACGACTGCTGTTAGAGGCAGGGCCGTCACATATGACAGTAAGTAATTCAGGCAGACGACTTTTCAGAAGCTGCATGGTTCAAAATGTAAATGATTGTTATCTTTTGGTGGCGACATGTAACAGATCAAACAATGCAAAGTGTAGTTTGAACCTTATTTAACATATAATAGGGCTCATTGGGACCTTATTAAGGTGTCCCGCAGTAAGTAAGAGGTGAATATTAAAAATAACACATTATACAGGGGAAAAACAGTGTGAAAAAAGTCCTAATAAAACCAAATCTCCGGTGTGCCCATTTCGTTCTTTAATCTGGAGTGCTCTGTGGGATGTGACAATAAAAAGACATTTTGCAAAGATATGTAAACGTGAAACGGAAAGGGTAGACTCATGTTAGCCTCCCACAGAATCCTGATGGCCATGAAGATGAATCAAAAGGTTGTGTTGACTATATCTAAAATTAATTTTAAAGAATTAAGAAAAACTAAAACTTTTGAAAATTTATAAATGAGGTCTTAGCCTTCTGTATTATGCCAAGTGTTCTGCCCTCAGGACTGGGGAATTGGCGCCCCCTCCTGGGCCCTTTAGGTTGTTTTGTTGGTTTGCCTTTGTTTTGACATGCGCTCTGACCAAGAACAGGAAGTTCGCCACATGTGATAGTTTAGTTAGATGGTCTCAGAAAATCATCCGCTGCCATCCATCATGTGTTTACGCCGTCAAAAGCATAGTCTGTAAGTATTTGTTTAGCACAGACCACAGAATAGTATTTTAGTAATATTTTCATCTTTAGTATATTTGTAAAGGTTAGTTTTGTATCCGTAGCCAGTTGTTGTTACACTATACGTTTGACTGCTACAGAAGTGTAGGAGCTACATGAAGTTCAATTTGTGTGTAATTCATATGCATCTTGCTCATTGTGTTCTTCTGTTTGTTTTAGTTTTACTCCTATTTGATTCGTGTACGTTGGTGCTGCACAATAAAGCATCTGGAGCTTGGACGCTACATCCTGACTCCCGTATTCACTTCAATGGAGTTTGGCTTACTGCTGAATTGTGTACAAGTTACACACACAAGGAGAGCAGTACACCAAGCTTCCAAGTTTCCATTACTTAAGAATCTATGAAAACATGCAAAATGTATATTTACAGACTGATATGATGCTGACATCTCAGCTGAATTCTTTTTGCCCATTTAGATTTTGAAAATTTCAATTTACAAAGAACTGAAAAACAGCACTAAACAGGTGTTATACAAGACATTAACAGCAATCAGTGCTAAGGTTAGCCAGCAAGGCCAACTACTATACACTTTCAGAGTGAAAGTTGACATCACGTCTCCGAACAACACCCAGAAGCTCAAAGCTTAGACGCTGTTTCCACAAATATGTCCCAAAACAGCCTCTTCCTCTTTAAAAAATCATCAAATTTGCCAACAGAAAATGCCAGTGTCACTATCTAAAGCCTACTTCTGCTACTTCTTTAATTGCTGTTTTGTCTACTGCTACACTGCTCCCACTCTAAAGCAACTTAAGAATGTTGGAACATACCCAAATTATTGAGGTCAAGGGCTTCCATAGTCTGACAGATTTAGAATTTAACACCATGGTCACGACATGAGTACACTTTTAACTATTAGGTAGGTACTTGTTGGGGGAAATCTAATGACTAATTAAGTTTCTTTTATTTGACAACAGAGATGTTGTCTGCTCACGAAGCCTTGTGTCCTTATGTGACCATTTGTGACCTTGTTGTGTGAACTGCCTCTGACACTAGGGAAAGCAACTGTTTTGCACATTAGGTCCCGACCGTCATCTGTTTGTCCTAAATAAGAATGATAGATGCCAATACTTACGCAGAGCTGAATTATAACCCTGACTTCCTGATTACGATAAAGTGACCTTTGTACGGGAACAGAGTGTAAAGTGACGTTCCAGACACCTTGTGTAGTCTACCCTGTGTGAAGATAAAGTCCGTTTGTGACGAGATCCTGTCGTAAACCACCCTGTTTTACTACATGTGTTTTGAAGTATATATATGAGAGACTCAGAGACAGACCTCTGAGCAGCCTTGATACATGACCTGTACGTGTTTCAACTCTGTCTCCTTCTTGCAAGAATAAATGTCCTGATTAATGATTTTTGCATCGCCCTCGAGTGAATTTCTCTAACAGTACTGTATACGGGACTGTGCTCATGTTTCACTGCTTGACATCTCTGGTCTATAAAGAGTGTCAAAAAAAATTACCCTTGACCATTATGAGGTCAAGCAAGAGAGACAGAATGAGAGACAGAGGGGGAGGACGTTCGAATGTCTTTCCCACTTCCCCCTTTTCTGTTCTATTAAAATTGAAGGAAATTGGAGATTACCTTCTACAGTCAAACCAAACCTGTCATCGGCCTGTCTAATTTGCTGTCCATTGGTATCAAAGAGCAGCGGATCAAGAACCATGAAAAATACATTTAAAAAGAGCGTCCCATCGCCGTCAGTTACAAGTTGCTTCAAAGGCAGCAGTTCCTTAGATGCTGCAATTCCAAAGTCATTCACCATAAGACTGTAAAGCATTTTGCACTTTGTAGGCTTTTGGGCAGAGCAATGCAAAATAACCTCTAATATTTTTTCATGGAGATTCCATGAGCTTGCACCCAGTCAAAATCTGATGAAACGGAAAAATTTTTAGAATCAGTGTAATTTACAATTTACAATTTCCAATGTTATCACTTTCTCATATGTCCAAGCGAGAATAAACGCACATAAAACCTGCTTCTTATAACGCAAGAACTTGCCTGAAAATCATCACGTTTTCAAGTTTTCTTCAGTGTTAAATAATCCAGCGATAGTTGTCTGTACATCCATGGGTACATTGCAAGCAGGGACTGCTGATAGCTAATTGGGCATGTTTTTAATAGTGCAAATTGTAAACAAATAGGCTAAGGAAATGGGACCCAAGTTGAAGCACACAGCACAACTCATTGAATCTGTAGCAAAATAGGGGAGTTGTCTGGATTTTGTCTGAGAGATTGCCCACTGAGGCAGGCTTTGAGAACCACTGGTGTTTTTTTGTTTTTGCTGATTAGAATTTATATTCATATTCATACATCACACAGACAAACAGTTTAACAATGGAGATTTAGAGTCTTCCAAGTGCTGAGACTCTCAGTCATGAGCATCTGAAGAGAGAGTGAATCACACTTTCTGAGCAATGTGAATGATAAATCCCTAACAAGTATGCCAACTCTTTATCGTTAGAAAGCGCTTTTCTCGAAACCCTAGGATTTACAGACATTGCATTTTGGCATCTCCTTTACACATCATAAACAATCATCCACAAGCGTGCAACGCTGTTTGATGAACAGCAAGTCTGGATGTGAATATCCACTTGGAGATATGTTTAACTTTAACAGATGATGAGCAATGTTTCAAAGTTTGAGCCCAGATTTGTCAAAAACTCCATTATTATATCTCCACACATAAGGGATCTGGTACTGTCTAATTATGGGACTGTCTCCCTAACCACTAGGCTACTCTGATGTCTGATGCATTAAACATGGCCAGCAGGTCTAGAAATTAATATCGCAGAGCCACTGAAACAAAAGTTTGAGCACTCACTTTTTGGAAACATTTCTGATTTTTTTCATGTGTCTGTAAATGTCTGTGAGTGTGGATCTGTTTGAGTGAGTGTGAGCATGTCTGGGCCACTAAAGGTTATATTTACCATTTGTCTGGGTTTTGGGAGAGGCAGAGGCCAACTGGGGACAACCGTGTGGACCGCTAGAATTCTGATGGTCTTGTGGACCATCAGGCACACAACCACCCACACACACGCACAACAATGTTGATTGAAGATTTAATCAAATGTCAGGACTGCCGTGACGTCGCGCTGTAAATACAGGGTGTAGGAGGCCTGGAAAGAATGAAAATGAATAGGAGATGAAGGTGGATCAATCGGAATGAATGGAGATGCATAAAGACATGTATCTATTATATTGCCACTAATAATTCCCTGGCTACAAAAGAACCAGAGACGGGACATGAATCATTATCAGTTACAGGTAGAAAAGTGCCAAACTATGGAAAAAAAGAGTTGAGTGGAGAGTTTGCTCTGCTGGATGTGAAAATAGTCAGTTAGTTAGATAAGTTTCATTTATTCAGTAAATACCATCACTTTTGCAAGAGACCTGAAAACAATCACACACATTCTATGAAATCTAGAAGGGCCGTCGCAGAGCAACACATTCTCCAAGGCTGTTTCCATAATTGAACAATAATGTGTGTATCAGCCTAGTGATTCGTATCTGCTCCAAAATATGATGTTCTCTTCATATGCCCATGTTAAACCCATTCACAATGTTATAAGGAGGTCAGGTATGTTTTTAAAAAAAAAAACCTTGGCGAAGGTAATCATGAACATGTCAAACTTTAAAGTCCCTCACTGGTATGACTATTTCTAACTTCAAGCTTTGTTGCAGTTCATACCAGTAGTAAGTTGCATAGTATACTGCTATACATCAACGCATCAGGTTTTTCAACAAACTCCAATGTAAACCCCTTTGCGTCAGTATTAGACGCTCAGAGTAACTGATGTAGTTTAAAGAGCGAGAGAGTCTAAGGGAGGGAGGGTTGGATGGATCAAACAGACACAGGACTGTCTCCAATGTGAAACCAAGTCAACATTGACTTATTTGACATTAGTTACATAACTTGCAAACTTTTCTAACACCAAGATAACACCCAGAGACGTCCAAAACTGATGCTAAAGGGGAACCTAGAGCATAACGGTTTAAAGCCTAGGGCCAATGACCAAGCTGCAGTATTTGACGAGATGGGAGTAAAAATGTAACAACTGAGGCAACTTTTTGCTAACACATTAGCAAAAACAGCTTTATAAGGCAATCCAATGTGTGTATTTGGCTGTTGATGTAAGTTATTCTGCCCCCACATGGCCAACAATATAATATATGCAGCTTTAAAATGAAAAGTTTGATAATGACATAATTAACTTAACGGTTGTTTCTGCAACTGAAACAACTTCTGAATCAAACTGCATTTTGTTTTTGATTCATGCAGTGAATGCATACTGACGGAATGAGAACACATTCTGAACCACCACTACTGAACAGTCAAAGGGAGATGTTGTAAATTGAGAATTGTGGTAGCCTCAATCTGCACAAATGCATGAGGGTCAACATGTTGATGTAATAAACCAGCCATATAACACCGGGGTCTAAAGAATAGAATCTAACTGTCTGCACTCGCACCATGAGTCAGCTTACTCCCACAGTAATCCCGTTCACTAGACTGTAGTCGCCAGCTGACTTCACTGACACAACTATAATTGGTACATTTAGTATGATTAATCACTACCTAATCAGATTTGCATTTATGATGGATTTTTGGTCAACCAGTTGTGAGCGCATGTGCCGTCCAAAAATGAAGAGCCACGCTGTGTGTTAATGATCATTCGCCTCCTCTGGTCAGCTAACAGAGTCCCCCCCTCTTGAGTCCTGCCATGATAAATGTGTCAGCCAAAATGTCAGCTGAGGCAGAAGGCTCTTTCACGAAAACTGAAGCTGACCGCGAGCATGAAATCGATGAAGTGTCTTCAGAGTGTTCACTGCGGCAGTTGTCCACACCTGACAAGTAATTAGGCTCATGTCCAGTCGAAAAGAAACACTCCTGTTGTCTGTCTTGTGAAAAGACACAAATTGAGTTAGTAATCTCCATGTTTACGTGGAGTCAGGTCTACATTTTCAACAGCCACTAGCGAACAGACTCATGAACAACTCTTTTGATTCGACAAACTCTCTTGGCGTTTTTAGTCTAATACATGAAAAAACCTGTCACAATTGCACAAATTTGTGATTTCAGTCTGAATCGGATATGCTGCTCCCGTTACTTTAGAAAAGACGCCCATCAAGGTGACGTTACGTCCAGTGAGACATCTTATTTGTGTGATCTTGACAGTGTTGGCAGCGCTTGGTTGTGAAGAGCAGCTGAGCCTGTGAAGATCTCAGGACACGGGTGCAGATAATTTCATATTTTCACATTGAAAAGAGAAATATATATATAGTCTTACGGAGTCAGCTGTACAAATGATTGAGGATTTAACTACTTTTTTATTGTGGTTTTCAAACTAAACTTTTTGAATTTATGGGGAATTAAATACAAAAGTAGGAGATTTTGTTACTTTTTTGAATAAACAGTAACATGCTGGCAAATAGTTAAAATTACCGTAAAACAAAGTATTATAATGTCATATAATGCAATTAAACATATGGTAATATGTTGTTAAAATACACTAGGTGCACTGCCTACATCAATGGCGCTGAGGTGGAGCAAGTGAAACGTTTAAAGTTCCTGGGAATTAGCATAATAACCTAAAATGGTCAACGTACCATTCTGGTGAAAAACTCTCAAAATCAGCTGTAACAGCATTACCTTTTACAGAGGAGCTATAGAAAAATCCTGACTGGAAACATTGGAATGCGCACAACACTAGACAGGAGTGCTTTACAGCGGGTGATTAAAACAAATACAGAATATAATTGATACCCATCTATCGGGCCTCAGTGATATTGGTGAGAAGAGGTGCATGCGAAAAACCAAAAGGATATAAGACAATATGAGACAATACCCCTCCACCTTCCACCATATAATATAGTTCTGCTTTTTTGTGGGTTAACTTATGTAGCAAAATGGGACTACAACTACATTTTGTTGGGTAACCCTGTGTTGTACAATGTAAATAAATAAAACCTTGCACCTTAAAATGCTTGCGTCTCAGATGTTAATATTTAACAGTTTTTTATCTGAAAATATCTCATTCTTTGTCCGTTTGGACTGATCTCCACCATCTCGAGTCGCTTCTGGTTATGAAAACCAAAAGGGAGCAGAAGAAAAAAAAGATGGCCACAGCCAAAATGATCAAGGCTTCAAAATTGTATTCCACAAACCAATGGGTGACATAATTACGAACACTGCTTCTATACGGTCTATGTTTGAGAGTAATTCAAAAAGAACGATTTGTCCGTGAAGCTAACATCACAAGAGTGCAAACACAATCTAACAAGTGCCAATCCTAAATTGTTAAACTATTTCTTTAACAATATATTTGTCACCCATTCAATCAAATTGGTTAATTCATTGTTAAAACTCAAACAGGTGCTGTCTCATTCATGTGGTCTGCTGTGTCAAAATGGCAGCTTCTTAATAATAATGTCACTTCTCAAAGAGCTAGGCTTTCTTCTTAAGAAGCAATTATCAATTAATGTATTCCAATATCTTCGTATTGATCCCATCCTGTCAAACTGTGATAAAATAGTCTTTGTATTGTACCACATAACACTCACACATGCACGTATGTATAGTGTTAAGCTCTGAAACACATCCTAATGCAGATCATATCTTGACAGAATTCAATTTCCCATATGAAATTAAAACCCTTTGGAGGCCTTAATTGCGCCAATATTGATAGCAGGAAGTGAAGTGGGAGCTGGCGTGATGGGTACTTTCCCTTACTGATGTGTTCGTCTTATTTAGCTGTGATATGAACTTTATGGATGTTAAAAAAAAGCCATTAAAGACGGGGAGTGGGGGAGCTAAAGTCTTATTAGCTTTTCTTTGAGATTACAGGCAGAGAAGCAGAGTGTTTGGCCAAGGCTGTAGGCAAATTAAAAATCTGCCACGGAGGAGGAAAGGATGCAGAGAAAGGGGAGCGGGGCAGAGGTACAGAGAGCTCGTCAGGATAGGACGAATAAGCCAAAATTCACAGACATGGGTAAAGGCAGATTACTCGTCAGGGCGAGAGACAGCAGTAAACATGCAGTGTTTTGAATTTACACAAAACACTAACCCTTGGGACTCAAACCCCGGTATCCTGGTTGAAAGTCCTCTGTTTGTTTGAAGCATCATCTCCTTCAGGCTGCTCCTCTGCTTAGCAGTGACCGGTGACGTTCAAGGTTGTAGCTTGTAGCGTTTCCTGAATTTGATTGCAATATATTCTATAGGGTTAATGTCTGTCCAGCCCCAAGGACACTTCCACTTAAGCCATTTAATCAAATGTAGTAATTAGTCTCCCGTTCAGCCTTAAAATCTTCATTTGCTTGATTAAAACAAGAGGAGAATAAATCTGCCCATGAGGTGAGAAAAGCTTACTTGTTTCAAATACAAATCGACTTTGCTTGACTAAGGGGTTTCCTTACACACTTGTGTGATCAGCAATGGTATCAGAACCAACTGGTGTTTTTGAATGGAACTGGTCCAATGTCATTCTACACAAGGTAAGGTCATTTTGAGCACTGCTTAGACAAAGACAATTCAAAGGGTTTAAATATGGCATAAGAAGATATAAGATAATAAATGTTGATTAACACATTTAAAAAAATCATAAAATGATTTAAAAAGATTGAAAAACAGCTGAGACATCTGTTGCAGGGTGGATAATGCTTTGAACCCAGCTAAACCAAAGGTTTCATATAAACAAGTCTAAATAATAAATTAAATTATTATTAGTGCTGGCAAACTTAACCCGTTATCGCGTTAACACATTAATTAATTAACGCCGACAATTATTTTATTGCAAATTAATGCCGTTTTTTTTAATGCAATACACACCAGCAAATCACCCAAACAAACAAACAAACGGTGGAGGGAGACTTCGGCAGATTACGTTGGATGCAGCGTGTGGGAGAAGTATAGATAGACACAGCGGAGTGGATGGTATTGTGGAAGATGTCGGTCTGAGGAATGTTCTTAGGATCGCAACGAATGACGGCACGTATGAGACAAGATGCACAATCACAAGAAGAATACACGAGTTGTATGAAAAGGAGAGGACTACAAAAGCGACGGCGTTACAACGTGCACCAAATGTTGCTACTGGACATCGCTAGGTAACCATAATCACTTCGGAGTTACAGTGCATCATATTGATGAACAGTGCCAGCTGCATTCACATGCTCTGACTGTAATGAAAACAGAAGACAGACATTTTGATGAAACGTGCGCAGAACATTTTATTCATGTTGCACAGCAGTGGAATGTTTCAAAAAAAGTCAGCACACTTAACACAGAAATATAACTGCTACTGTGTAAAGGGAATACTGCTGTTAAAAAGCACCTTATTTGTTTAAAGTGTTTGCAAACCAAGTTATTGCAGTTTTGTTCATATAGCAGTACTTTTAAAATAAAAGTGCGCAATTGGGTTGGCTGTGATCCATCCAGCAGCAACAATGTTCAACATAATATATTGTACATAAGTATACTTTTGCATCTACTATGAACTTATCATAATTCTCCGAAAAGCAATATGACACTATGAAGAAGTTGTAACAGTGCGTTTATAAGTATGCTCATTCCGACTAGAGGATGTAAATGGCAAATGCATAATATTGTGTTCATCAAAAAATATGAACTTGATGCATCATGTTAGTGTTTTGAGAAAGGACACTTGCCTTGTAAACTCCTATGGGCCTGATTTGAACACAATAGGCAAAGGTTTTGCTCAAGCTGAATCTGCAATTGGGCGACTGCTACCATCATAACTCGATCTGATCATCCACAAAATGACTCAAATATCAAAACATGATCAATACTAAAGCAGCACTGGAAGTAACAACCCAGTCATTACTTGAAACTGAAAAATGGTAGAAAGATGTCATCTTCATCAGATGAACTGGACCTGGTGGAATCACCTAGCTGCAGGGGGGGTTCTTCCATGTGCTGCTTGATGTAGTCCATTCCTGAAATATAGTGAGGGTGAAAATATAAATGATAGGATTAATACAAGTTTCTAACATGTCATGACCCCAACCTAAGGTTTTGTACTAAATAGTTTGTTTTAATTTGAGGTTTATACATTTAGTTTCATGCACTGTCCATGCATCCATAATTGATTTGTGGATTTGCCAATATTACAAAGAGTCAAAATGTACACCGAGACACTTATTTTTCACTATCCCCATGTTGTCTTACCCATTTTGATTGTGGCATCATCCTTTGTCCAAGTTGTTCGGAATTTTGAAAGAAGAATCGCAGCTGCAATCAACTCAGGGTCTCCTGACATGTAGCCAAAATGATTCTTTATTCCCACCTGTAGAGCATCCACCAAAAGCTTGTAGTACTTCAATGGCAACTTGACTCCGTAAAGTTTGGCAGTCAGCAGGTTGATTGTTGGAAGTAGCCACCCCATCTGGGCATTTCCCTCTGCTTGGAAGATGTTGGTTGCCTGGGCGACTGGGCTCCTAACAGCGGCATACTCTGTGAGGAATGCTGGATTGAACCTGTGATGAAAACAAAAACAACAACACCGTTTTATAACACTATATAACCATTTCGTCAGATTCAACAAAAAATTGCTGGATGAGTAATTAACTAAAATGGATCAATGATAAGTGGAAGTTGGGATACAATGTGAAAGTAATTAGTGCCCAAGAAAGGGTGGGGAAACACATCCACAGTTCTAGAGACATTCAAGACATTATGTTCAATTCTGATAAAATAATAAAACATAATTCTTACTTCCATCGGAACCTTTAGGTCTGTGCAGATGACTCTGATGGCCCCCTTTCCCTTGTCTTTGATTATCCTCAGCAGTCTTTCCACTGCCAGGAACAAGGAGTTCCACCTGGTACCATTTGGGCACAGCAGTTGGAGGGAGCAAGCATCTTCAACAGTTTCGGCTGCAAGTGTGGATCTTCCACATTTGTTCCAAAGTGCATTACACCTGCCAAATGTTGAACGGTACACTTTCTTGTATGCCTCATTGGATGTTGCTTTCTGGGCATCAACCGTAACTATTAGGTTGAGTAGGTGAAAAGCACAGTGCTGGTGCTTCGGGAGCTGGAACTCCAAACCATCATCTTCATTCAGAAGCGCTGACACATCAACAAATTCCACTTCTTCACCCCCCTCTTGATCCTCTTCATGCTCTACTGGTTGAGATGCATCACCATCACTTCCGACTTCATTGTTGTTCTCATCTTCACCAAAAACTTGGAAAGTTTTTATGAAGTTAGAGCCGTTGTCTGTTGTTGTTCTCTGAATCTTCTCCCAAATTTTGAACTCAGAATAGATGTCATTCAGGGCGTTTGCCAACACATCAAATGTGTGCGAACCTCTCAGTTGTTTACAGGCTAGGGCTGCTGAGCATCTTTTGAGACTGTCAGGGTCAATCCAATGGGTAGTAACACCAATGAAGCTCCGCCTTCTGACAGACCAGCAGTCGCTGGTGGTGGCGATATGGCCAACTCCCCTCAGGCCTCAGTCACTGCCTTCTTCATTCCCTTGGAGGTGTCATCAATCATGGAGCACAGGGTCAGCCGTGTCATCATTTTTGCATTAGGCTGCAGTTCCTTCACAAAATCTCTAAATGGTTCTTGTTCAACAACACAGAATGGCTGGAGCCCTAAGACCACATACTTGACGACAGCTTTGTCAATGGACCTCTGAGACACAGTCAAGGTGTTCACTAATGTGGTCTGCTTGCTGGTGGAGGGAGTCTCAGGAGCCCTCTTTCTCTTTGTTGTTGTCAGCTCTCCATATTTTTTAAGGTGGTGTACATACTTTCTCTGAAACAGTGAGAGAAAGACATTTTGTAAGCATAACAACTTTAGCTAGCCCCACTTGCTACACACACTTGCATGCATCTCCAACTCTGACGCGGTTCAAATCGTAATGCTGCGTTCTCGTGGCTCCTGTCAATCCTATGGTGTGGTGGCTAGCTAACGTTAAGTTAGCTAACATTAGCCAACTAGTGCTGCAATGATTATAGTTAAGATGACTTAAATCAACAAAATCTCACAACTATCAACACTTCCTCAGCTCACTAACTCGCTAGCGATCTGTCTACCACACTAATTGTCTCATTTGATTTATGATAGTTAGCGAACGTTATTCTAACATACACCATGTATAGCTAAATTAGAAGATCAGACACCTGTCTCCCCCCCTCCCCCACCAAAGATATACTCCAATCCTGTGGGAAACACTGCTAGATATCTTAACAGGTTTATGCTAATTATGAGAACTAAACATTAACGTTGCGGCTCATGGGATTCATTTACCTCAATGTGTTTCCTGAGGTTTGATTGGGAGTTTTTGAATGCCAATATTTCAGTAGCTTTGGGTAACCATAAGAGGCACTTCATTCGGTACGAAGAATCTTTCACTCTTCGTGCTTCCATTTTTGCTTCCATCATGAAATCAGTCATTGTAGAGTGGAATTCTTCTCATGTAGTCGCTCGCTAGCTAACATCCTGGGCATCACTGGGAATCAAAAAAACGCAGCTTTGAGAGCACTTGTTTGCAATTGCACTTTAACATGATTAACCAATGATTTAACTTGCAAGCTAGGACCACTGATTCGCCAAACCTGCTTGCTTGCAGTCTGTGTTCCACCACAGTCCCCGACGTTGGTCTCATGATTCATTTATTTTCTAAAGATAGATTTGATTTTGTAGCGCGTAACAAAGGTTTCAGGGGAAATGTATCGGAGTCAAAGTATCAGTTTTCTATGCAAAATGTAGTGAAGTAAAAGTGAAAGTCAACAGAAATATAAATAGTAAAGTAAAGTACAGATATCCAAAAAAACGACTTAAAATACTAGTACTATACACCACTGCTCTTTAGGTAGTTTAGGGTGGATGAGCTGTGTGCGACGGCCTTCTGCGTGGCCGGCTCAGTGGCTTCCCCATCTTTTGTTCTTTTTGGCCGGGATCTTGAACCCTTTTTGTTTTCTTAAAACATTGAGGATGGTTACCTTTCTTAAAAAAGTTTGTTGTTATTCTACTAGCAGCTGGTCTGCAGAAGATTGTCAGGAATAGATCAGACATGCAAAAAAATCCTTTCCCAGGTGTGTTTCTAGAGAGGTCAGAAGATGTCAACCAAATTCAGAAGAAAGGGTTGACTAGCACTGTATTCCTCTATCTGTAGATACGTGTAGGCTATTTATAGTGAATATTTTGAAATGCAATTATATATATATAAAATTAAAATATGTATGATGAATCTAAAATAGAGTATTCTCAGTATACTGATACTTGTCAGGGATCAAGCTGTAAAGAAAAATATTTACATGATTTGGAATGATCAAAGCAGCAAATTATTAAAAATACAACAATAACTTTAACTTCAATTGAGGTCAACTAAACAAAAGATAATAGACCCAACACAAGACAGAAAGGGAAGCTTTATATAGACAGAGGCTAGCTTACACAGACATACATGTATGAAAACAAAAGACTACAATCGTATCATACTACATGAAATGTTTGTATGTCCCCTACTAGGAATGGCAGGCAAGATGGTGCTCTTATGGTCCTGCAAATTTGCAATGAGCCACTTAATCTACGTTTTGTTTATGCACACTAAGGACATTGATTGAAAGCACACGAGTTGTTTTCTTTTTTTTTAATTAACAGTATTAGTAGATGTATTTAAACACCAGAAATTGGCAAAATATCATGATTTATTGGAAGAAAACAAGCTATTCCATGTAAAATCAGACATTCAGAAAGCCCTGTATAGTCTGAATGGAATGATCCTTTGTTTCATGACCACATTTTCCCTCCACTGCGATGATTCGACTGTGAGATTGCCAGTTGAATCGGGCAGTTGGCTTTTTGGGGTCACGACTAATGTTGAATAAAAAGAAAGACAAACCACTAAAACTGCATGTGTGGCTGTCGCAACTGCAAAAACGTTTGTGACCAATTGTTAAAAGATGTACTGTACTGTGTGTGTGTGTGTGTGTGTGTGTGTGTGTGTGTGTGTGTGTGCAGTAGAGATAGCTTGGATTGTAGCTTCTACCTGCTTTGTCTCTTAAATGGAGGCCTAATTAATCTTTCAAAGCAGATTTAATGTGAGATTTTACTACACATTACATTCTGCTGTGAGCATTTTGTAGTTTGTTTGCCTCGATGTTAAAAAGTCTCATTCTCCATCTATTACTGGGACCTCCATAAACAAGAGTCACATTCAGCCCCATCTGCTCCGTAGTAGAGTTGCTCAGCAGCCGACAATGAGAAACTTTTGTGTTGGCCAAATCCCTGGTGGGGTGCATTTGCAGTTTCGGGTTTGCTTGCTGTAAAACAAGCGTACATAATCAGCAAAACATACCTGTATGGATCTGATAACCTTTTTGCTTTTCTTCCATTATAATGAAGCTGCTGAAATCATCTTTCACAAAGCGCCTTAAGCTGGGCAGGAGTATTCCCATTACTTGTAATGGATTACCCATTTGAGTGTACGCTGTGGGTTTCCCCCCTTTTAAAGATCTCTGTTGAACAAGACAATGGCCTTTAATAAGGGTGAGGGTTTGGAGTGTCATCACCCTCGGGCTTTGCTATCGGCGGTGGTTTCAAAAGGCAGCGGAAAGAAGCATCAAATTGTCAGCGAGGGAAACCAGGCATCACCGCAAAGGTGAGCGTTTTTTTTTCTTCCACGCATAAGTTCAAAGTCTCATTCCTTTCCTATCGGCTGTGTAATTTAATACACTGTACTTCTTAAATATGTTATCAATATTTGCTCACTCACAGGGTCGCGAAGCATTATCTTTTCCTGGGAAACAGTAATAAAGTAGATATTATATTAAAGACGGGGTGCTTTTAGCTGCAGAGTATACAGTTATCATATGAAATAGTGCCTCGGGCTATTCAATATGTAATGCCCAACTTTTCACAGTACTGAGGCAGAAATGAATGCTGCTGATTCAGAGAGATGATATTTTCGTGTGTGTGTGAGGGCTATTTGGCATCTTCACATTGAGATACTGTGAGTGTGTGTGTGTGTGTGTGTGTGTGTTAATGTGTGCGTCGGCCCATCCAGTTTTAGCTGCTTTACAATGCTGATCCCAACCTGAGTAATGCTTTTCTTAATGCGTGTTTTAAGCCACAGGTTTCCGGACAAATTATCCACAGTAGGCACAAATACACAGTGCCTGAACACGTCAGCACCTGAATGACTATAAATCAGTGATGCTCTCATGCTGAGCATTACGGATGCTGTTTATCTCAAAATACCTCACAAACAAGAAAATAACAGGACAGAAAAAACAAACACTGAAAGCATTGTTGGTGTTGCTGTTTATATAACCCACCAGCTTACTTCAGTGATTCACACTGTCTGTTAATTATTGTGTTAGAATTAAACGTGAATATCAAAATGACAGGCTGTGCTTAAGTCTGAATGCATCAGACTTGGGAATGTCAGTGAGTGCGTGAGCCAGAAACACTCTTCGCACCATCAGATGGAAGAAATTAAATAAACAGAAAAATGGACGTTAATGTTTGGTGTCAAGCAAAAGATCAGTTTCATTTGATTGACCCTCCGAACCACAAGCAATTTTGGAGTGTTTTTTTGCTCCTGTCACATTTTTCTCTCTCTGAATATAAAAGTCCTGCACCTCTATGGAAACAGCACCATCATGGCTAGAAGCAGATAGAACTCAAACATTTATTTTGTGCATTATAACACTCTAACCTTGCCATAAATCATTACAACTTCTTTGATAATTAATTTAACAAAAGTTTGAAAACAATGGAATGTTTATATCCAACACTTTCCAAGTGCTCACAAGTGTTGCCAAAGTTGGGGGAAAAAAGCAAAAGTTTTATTCCAGACGAGATTTTGAATAAGATCTGTAGGATAAAATGTTTTGGTGAAACATAATAATTTTAAGTTTCATTTTAATTGCTTTTTCCAACGAAATCGCCAGAAAGATGAAAGTCTGACTACAATGACGTTTTTTTTTGGTGATTGTTTAAAGAAAGAAAGCTTTTTCAATACCTTCTTAATTAGTCAAAATCGACCAGGAATGACATTCCTTTAAAAGGAATGCTAATAAAGTTGTAATCGATCAAAAGGTCTAATTCACTAATATGCATACAAATTTTCTTACTTTGTGCACAAAATACATGCGCAATGGGCAATTTTGTTCACCATGCGTATGTATCACAATTTCATAGGACGGCATATAAATAGCACCAGACTTTTCTTCAAACCTTTGCAACGCTTAAGGGTTTTTGCATTCATACGCCATGGGATTAACGTTCCAAGACGGCTTTTTGCATGTCACTTAATGCTATGCTGTTAGCGTGAACCAGATGCATCTATGCTTAAGCAACAAAACAACTGTTAGCCGTAGTTAGGTTTAGGCACAAACCCAATTAGATATGTTTAGGAAAAACATCACGGTTGGGCTTTAAATAACTTCCTGAACTAAGTAAAATATGTATGTAAAGAACATAATATAAGATGGGAAAAAATTTCAGTAAAAGGACAAAAAAAAAAAAAACACTTTGCGACACTGGTCTTGAACATCAGTCTCCTGCTTGCAAGTCCTGTATTTATTTGACCCATCATGCCCACCCGTCCACCATGAGCGGCCTCTCTCAAATTTTATACCACGTCACTTATTGAGAGCCCATAGTTATGCAGATACGTTCACATTGCAGTCATTACAGACTACAAATGACACACAAAACAGCAAAAAAGGTGATCTCATTGCATGCAAATTGTCGTGTCATTCATTGGTGAGAGTGGGCTGGCATTTGTTCGGCATTTTGTCCATCGCTATCTTGGTTTTTGTATGTCACTATCTTGGTTTCTTGCAACCAAAAGCAATACAAGAGGGTGGAGTTTAGTACAAGCGAACCCTAAATAAGACATTTTAGGCAACCAAAATGTTACCGGTAAATTTTAATGACCTGAAAAACACACTGTGAAAGTGTTAAAGTTGTGAAACAAAAACACGGGCAACTCCCAGACCGAAGTGATCGCTGAAGTTTTTCCTTATTTTGGTAAAACAAAATGAGGCTTGGGTTGCAATAGACGTCGCAATAGCCAGGGTGGTGTATGTTGTGCCCCCTGAGACAGGGACTGTGGTTCAGGTAAAAAAGAAATAGACCAGAAGAAAATAAAATATATGGAGTTATTGGAAAAATAACAACAAGCAGGATATTATCAAAGAATAAGTGTTAAAATAATGATATCCAACAAGGACTTTCACTCAGAGGTAATTCATTTCATAATTGCATATTTGCAAATGCCTCTTTTTTGTGTGATTAATGAGCACAATGCAATCAGAAGATGGTGCTGCAGTGGACCTCTCTATATTCTTGTTTGTTTTCTACAAAAACAAACAAGAATTCTTATCATTATCATTTGTATGAAAGGCCCAGTTTCTTAGTAAAGATATAACAGTAAATCACAAAAACAAATCAGTTTTCCTCGCTGATGAAGTGGATCGAAATACAAAATTTCGATGGAGACATGAATTTGTTTAACATACAGAAAACTGAATATAAATTCAGATGAAATCCATTTATTATTTCACAAAGAAACTCGTGAAGTGAGGCAAAACAAACAGCATGCTTTATCAGTTTGTATATATGCAGATTAAATGGAAAGAGAAACTCCTGACTACACTGAACAACATCATTAAGTGAATATCTACAGCCTAACTTCAACAGTTCATTACTTCCACCAAGCAGGTTATGTTTTTGGTTTGGTTTCTGTTTGTGTTTGTTAGTAGGATAACTGAAAAAAACTACTGGCCTGACTTCCTTGGTGGAAGGGTTTAGTATGGGCCAAGAAAGAACCCTTTCCATTTTGTAGCACATTGGCCTTTGTGGCGGTCTCAGCGTGCCCTTCTAGTTTATAGCGAAACAGTATTATAGAGATTTCTTTTTTAAACCCACTGGCAGTCTATAATAGGCCTGAGAGGTTTGACAGTGAGGCACAGATGCTGTTCAGCGACAGACACCATGGATCTGTCAGAGTTAAAAAACAGCTCAGACTGAATGGCTTGCTACTGAGGACATGAGCTTTCAGCTGATCCTCCACATTACTGAGGCCATTTTTGCATTCGACACTCAGGTTTCCAAATCAGCCAATGAAATGGAAAGTTAAAAGCTATCTGCTCTGTGTAGTAGGGAACTCAATGAAGGTTTTTTGGAACCTTCTATGTATGAATAGGTGGGTTCATATTCTATTGGAATCAATTCAACTGAGCCAAGTCCAAGACCTGTATTTACACATGGTGAACCCAAAGAGAGCAAGCTTGTGCAAAGTGTAAAATATGAAATGAAAAATCAACTAAATGTAACGTGGAATAGCTTATTACATGAAGTTTAAAAAGTAACGTGGCTTTTATGCTTCAGGGGAGATGAGTGAATAGGGAGAACATTTTTATTTTTTGGATTACAAGTTTTCTAATGTTTAGATATGCAAATTAAGCATTATCTTGTGCAATATGTGCACATTTGGATAGATTTCCGGATCACAAATCTGAACATTCGATAAAGCCAGGTTCAAAATTGTTTGACACATTATAGGCAAAAGGCTTCTTTACAGAGCCAATTTTAGTGTCTCTTTATATCACTCCATAAATCAAAAAATACTACCAACAGCTCTAAAATCAATTTTTACTCCATGTTTAGGAGTACGATATGTATTGGAAACTAGACAAGCAAGACACCACAGGTGAATAGGGTAAAAGAATACCAATAGATATCACCATTAAAACTTGCCCCGTTACTTACATTACTTATATGATTATACGGTTTACAAGTTTTCTGAAATGTTATGTGTAAATATGCAAAATGAAGCATTATCTAATGCACATTTTGTGAACTAAGGAGAAATCTACAGACGTATAGGGACAAAATAGAAAAAAATAAACACCTCAATATGTATTTTGGATGTTTTCTTTCCTCTTGTCTGAAATAACAGGTTATGAAATCTCAAAATTGACCATTGTATGAACAAAAACAATGTTTGTTTGTAGTGTCTTGCCTTAAAAAACCTTACTTTTGTTCAATTTCTGAAGAATTACGACTTTCCTTAGTCTGCTCAAAAACCTTTGAGTCCCATACCTGCCAGCATAATAAAAAACACATTCAAAGTGGAGTCATGATTAATTAACCAGATGATAATACCTCTACCTGGAGAAAAGTCTTCCCCAACTCTGACATTTAGGTTTTTCCTGACTGCTACCAGAACTTTCCTTTGCTGTGTGGATTGTTTCAGGACAGCTACACCTACATAGCCCAGAGTCAAATTTTAATACAAGAAGCTGAAAATGAAGTATATGCTAATCACAATTACAGGTGCATATTTGAGGACTCCCTTTGAAGTTTCAGAGACCATACTGTCACACTATCAAGGAAGCACTGACTTCAAGAAACTTTAATAAAATAAGTAGACTTTTAGCCACTCAGAAGAATGCAGAAAAGTCTGATGACCTCACACACAGAACCAAATCAACCGTGGGATGGTGCTTTGCGAGCGCTGCTTACAAATGGTGCCAGCATCCCGTTTCACAAATGATTGTCCCTTGCAAATGCAACAGATGGAATTGATCCCCATAGTCCCCTGCTCATGCATGGGTCTCAAGTATGGCTATTCTTTGAAGAATGCAATGCTCAATGCACCCAGCGATCTCATATTGCAAGTCACTGCTTATTGGTGAAACGGGCCTCTGGATTATTCTTAAAGGTACGCTGTTGAGTTTATATTAAGGAAAAAATAGAATTGCCACCTCACGATTATATGCCTCCTCCAAACAGTCATGTTGCAGTTTACATCCATGTCTGGCCATTATATTATCTCTTCATCATTTTATCGGAAATTGTTCATGGCCCAAAAAAATATTTTGTAAGGTCACAGTGACCATTGACCAAGGAATTCTTTTCAGTTCAACCTTGAGTCACCTTATTGTTTGAGTCAAATGTTAAGATATTTGCTCAAGGCTTTCCTGAGATGTTGCATTCATGAGAATAGGAAAGACATCACAGGTCATTTTTGACCACTCAAATCTTTTCAGGTCATCCTTGAGTCCAGGTGGACATTTGTGCCTTCTTCTCAAATGTTCAAATGTTCTTCTCAAATCTCGGCATTCCTGAGATATCACAAGTTCACAATTATGAACCGTTTGGATGGACAGCCCGACGGCTGTAGCCGGAGGCATGATTCAAGTTTGAAGACTTTAAAACCTATTAAAAGTATGTGCCTCCCTGTCTGTGTGCCTGTGATTGTTCTAGAGCAGAGGTAGCAACTAAGTGGGCGGGCCCAGTCACCATTGTATAACTACATTTAATTGGTTACAATCCTCGTCTTTGGATTTGCCGGATATCACTCGGACATCAATCTTACATAATTGATAATTTGTATAAACATGGGTCAGAGTTTATGATTTGTTAAACATTTTTACAAAGGTAGTGGTTAGTACAAACAAGACATGGATGTGAAGATATGACAGTTAATGATTTCCTAAAAAATGTTGGAAGTGATAATTTGTACTAAAATATAACAAGTATGATTTTGAACAAAATACACAACCATTGCTAATAATTATTGTGAGGAATAATTAACATTGACATGTGATCAGACAGTCTCTTCACATATATTATTATTAAAAGGTGATCTGTGCAACTTTGTTATTCAGGAAGTTTGTATCAAACAAGTAGCCCTTCGTACTACTCAGTACCCTTGAAGTAGCTCTCTGTTTCAAAAAGGTTGGTGACCCTTGCTCTAGACCAGTGATTCTCAACTGATGGGGACGCGGACCATTTTCAGTGGGTCGCGGACCTTTGCCTGGAAAAAAAAATAAATAAAAAATCTTGTGCATTTATTTTGAAGGGAATTTTTTATGCAGCGGAGTTATTCACACTCCTTAACAGTATTTGGCGTTAATGCCTTGTAATGCTAATAGTCACCCGCCATTTCACAGTATAGAAGATCACCCACAAAGTTTGTTTTCATATACTAATAAGCAAAACGCAAGTACGACACCGACTACATGAGATATGGATTTTCTTACATTGAGGACAAAAGAGGACAAAAACCTCAGTGTGTTTTGTGCAGCGAGGTTCTGGCACAAGAAAGCATGAAGCCGTCAAAACTGAAGCGGCATTTGTTGAATCAATCCGCAGCGGATAAACTGAAAACTAGACCTCTGTCAAATGACACTATAAGTAGGTGAATTGAAGACATGTCGGATGACATCAAACAAGAGACCACAGCTCAAATTAAGGCAGGTGGTCATTTTGCATTACAAATGGACGAATCTACAGACGTAACAAACAAAGCAGTTTTACTGGTTTATGTGAAACATGTGGGGCGGAGACTTACAGGAACAATTTCTCTGCACAAGAGAGCTCCCTAGTACTACGACTGCAGAGGACATCTTCAGCTCAGGTTCAAACTGCACCATCTTTTCATTAAATACATTTGAGAAGTTGAACATTTGGGTCGCGGCTTGTCATTAAGGGGTGATGGTGCTCTAGACCAGTGGTTCTCAACTGGTCTGGCTGCGAGACCCACCGTATAAAGACTTCATGAACGAGGCCCATTGAGATTCACATAAAGAAAATACATCACAACTCAAAGATAGGAGTTACCAGAAAAAAATGTATGTTTGGGAATTCTGTAAAATCAAATGAAGCTCTAGCGCAAGTTCAGACAGGAAGACCATCCCCTCATGCTTAGGCTTAAAGGCCTTTCTCCATACGGCTCTCCCACTAGCAGCACATACTCTATACCGGCTGTCACTGTCAGAGGTGTCATAGACTCAATCAGCTGTTTGTCAGCCGGGTCGCCCTCAGCCAATAGCGCTCTGGCACACCCTCTTCGTCAGCCTATCAGCATGCTGCTGTCTACTTTTAAAGGTGCTGCATCCCCGCCGCCAGCGTCTGCTGCTGTTTCATGCGACTCTCCTCCTCCCCAGCACCATCCGTCTTCGCCGATTCAGCACTCCATCACCATCTCCAGCCAACTCCAGCCGATCCTCCAGCCACCACCACCAGTGTCTGGACTCCTCGGGGGGATTGATATTGTTGCCGCTCAGGGCAATCACAACTCAATCACAAATCTCCTCGGCGAGTTCAAGCGCCAAATAATTTCTGTGTAACTAATTAATGCATCATTCCGTCATAATAAAATGTTAACTACTAATCAGTCACTTGTCTCTCCTGATTGAAATTGAATAAAGTCCACTGTAGGAGGTCCTGTTTGGTTAGGAGTTCAGTGATGTTGTCGCTCAGCAGGTAACCAGCCCCAGCCTATGTTTTACCCTTTTGTTTTTGTTGTGTTTCCTTGATGTCTGTGATGGAGGGGCGGGTAGTGGTGAGTGGTGAGTGCAAAATAACCTCTTTTGGACTTTGCGCTCTGTGATATGCACAAGCTCTGTTGTCAGGCTCAGAGACGTGCACAGCGGTCACGTTACTACATCTGTGAAGGGTTCCTTTGATGGCTCAGTGTGTGATTGAAGACCACCAAAGCTCCGTGTTTAAGACCTACAGGGCTCGGCCTCCACAAGCTGCCTGCATGACGGTTTATTCTTTTAGAGAGGCTCTGTCCTGTCTCTCTCTCTTCCCATCTGCCTCTCTATTGTGCCGCTCTTCTGATGCCTCGTCTCTTTCTGACCGATTGTCTCGGACCATCAGCAGCTAGATGTTTGATCTCTTCGCTATCTCATTCAGACACACAGGCTCCTCTGGTCTGTTTGAATCCATGCTAATGGCGTCAAAGTTGAGGCATTCGATATATACCATAACTACTGGCCCTAAATAAGTGTTCGTCATATAGTACACGAAAGGTCTATTCTGTATGTGTTAAGCCAATACCAGCATTTATCTGGATTACTTTTTTGCATCAGAAATGGAGATAAAGTGTGTAGGATTTGATCCGAGGATGTAGCGGTGAGGTTGCAGATTGCAACCAACTGAAACTTCTCTATGTGATGATTGTTGCCATTTCAAAGGGCTTCAAAAGTTGCCTGGCATAACGCAGTCTAATGAGTGACCCAGCAGAGGTATAATATGGCTGTCTTACAAATCCTTCCTCCCTGCCTACTGTGATCCAGCGTGCAGGGGTTTGAGTTTTTATTCCGCTCAATCATATTCTGCCCAAGGCTTGAGCTTTAAGACTGGCTGTGGGAGACAGTCAGGAAACACCAGTCTTTGGTATTTAACCTCTTTTTCAGGGTGAGAGCTGTGATGACTTTGAGGGGAAAGTGTAAAAATTAAAACTTTACAGCCTGTTTAAGTGTACAATGAAATTAAAGTGATTTCATTATTCCAGCGTTTTGCATTGTAATGTAGTTTATATTTTGTTTGGTAATTGGTTCTTTGTCCATAGAATGGATGTATGCAAACATTACATTTGAGCAGCATGCACTTTGAAAAGACCAGTGAGCTTTTTTATGCATTACATCAGTTCAGAGCTGTGTGCCAAAGAATCTTTTTGATACTATCACTGAGGGTTGCCGTAGTCGAAAAGGCAGCTTTGACGATAAGAAAACAACAAAACTCGTCAGCATATTTTACTCATTAGAATTTTAACGAACATTCGTCATGTATCAAAAATGTATTTACGAGAATAAAAAGACAATTGCTTTTAGCTGTGGTAGTAGTATGGACAGCAATATTAATCAATTGATCAGTCAGTTCAACTTTGGTCCATAAATTGGATGGGTATTACGACTCCATTTCCATCTTGCCTTCCTGTGAGGGACTGGGATTTGCTTTTACCTAACCAATGACCACAAACTAGTGTATCCCCCTGAATCTATTTTTTCCAGGGTTAAGCAGAGCAAAGTAAAAACAAACTACAAAGACAGGCGATATCGAGTAGACGTGCCATCTATGTAAAGAAATTGAGAAATGAGGCCAATTGGGAAGTGCCAAAAGCTGTGTTGTCAATGCCATGATGGCTGAAGCCCCACACACTGAGCTTCACAACATCTCTTTAGAAACCTAAGGGTGGGGTTGTGAAGACTACACCCATATGTTATACAGTATAGATGCCAGATGAATAAATCAAATCGGTGGAGTTGGTGGAATCAAAGGTCTGGACATGGGAAAGGATGGGTTGGATATCTAGATAAATATTGAATGGATTACTATTACATTTTGTAAAAACGTTCATGGTCTCCAGGATTCTACTGATTAGCTACCGCTAATACTAGTAACTTAAGTTATCCTTTGACCTCACCAACCAGAAGGTTCATGTTTTAGAGGGAAATATATCCTCAGACACTGAATGGGCTGGGGAGATTTGAGGTTAAGTGTCTTGTCCAAGGACATATCGACATGGACTAGCGGAGCCGGGGATCGAACCACAGATTCCTTTGATAGAAGGACGACCAGCTCTTCCACTGAGCCACAGTCACCCCTTATTATTATATATGTCATAGAGCTTCTAGCATTGCTGCTGACTTTATTTCCAGCAGGTCTTATTGTAACTCTGACAGAGGCTTTTATCATGTGTTAGGTAAAAAAAAGAAAAAAGAAAATATATTAAAATCAATGCTTGCTCCAGTCTACTAATTAGCATTTTCTGAGCCGACAAACTCCTTACAGAACTTTCCAAAAAATAATAATAATAACAAGAGCTTTAATTATCCTTACAAATGAAGATGAATCTAGGTTCAACCTTGAGCAAACAAAACAACAAAAAGAGCCAAAGCAATTGTTCATGTAACTTTTATTACCTGCCTGTAAACATGGTGGAAGCAGAATTATGTAAGTGAGGTGTGTGAACCCGTGTTTATGTAGATGAGGCTATCATTTGCAGGGTGTCAGTTTTCTTCAAAGGGAAAGGAGAACTTCAAAGAGACTGTGCAGATAGGGAATGGGTCATTTCACTAACAAGAGACAAGCAGAGAATATCAGACTCACGGTGCAGTCTTCCAAACAGCAGATCCTCAGCTCGCTGATTAGTGTGAAGAGAAGGATGATTTGTGCTGCTTTGATGAATGTTTACAGCAAATCATTCTCCCATTGCTACTGCTGTTATTGAACATGCCAACATAGTTTCAGTGAGATGCAGTGATGCTCCTGCAAAAATAATGACTCTGAGTCAATCGGCAGTTTTATATATTGTACTCAAAACAAGACATATGACTTTAATTCGATTTTATTTATTGCTATATAACGATTATTTCCAGACTTATCTTTTGATTTCTTTTATAAAACTATGCATCTCCAAAATGTCAGCTTCTCATGGCAGAATAACATCATTTGTCAGGAAGTTGTTTCATCAGAAACACAGCCGTCTTTTCAGTTTTGCATTGTTTGTTCCCCAGATAATTCATTGGCTTTTTTAGTTGTTCATAGATCCTAAGAAGTTGGATAATTCTTTTCTATGCATAAAGAAACGTTATCTGAAGACATTGAAAATAACTTTCAGTACAGATGCATGGCTTTCTCTAGAGTCAGTGTCAGCTCGTTGCATGCATAGTGTCTTTGCAAAATAAAAGTGCCGTGGTTACGGGAAACCTACAGTTTCCACTTGTTTCATGCATACGGTGTCTTTTCAAAATAAACTCTCAACGTAGGTTTACTCAGTTTTTAAGCTTTACTTACCCAACGTTACGGTGATCTTCCTCAGGTAAAGTTAATACAGTGAACATACACAGTCTATATTTATTTGTGATGAAATGATAAGTCATTATCTCCTGATTAGATAAGCATTAATTGCATTCTTTGATTGTTCTCCAATTATATTATTATTATTAGGCAAATAAGACCATTTTTTGTTATGTCAAAAAGTAAATGTCTTTAGTCCCAGTTGCCATCACAGATAAACACCGATCACATCCAGGTCTCTCCATTCACATGAAGACAATAACATTAGAGAAAAAATCTGTCTCTTAGCTTTCTGAAAATGTCTCATATCAGATGTGGCTGAAACATTTATAAGACATGAAAATAAGAGCAATTTGTGTGCACAATTTGCACATTGTACATTTGGTCAGGGAAAGCCCAAAATCAGTGGTCTTTTCAGGAATAGTTAGCTTAAATGTACAAGCATGATCGAGGAACAGAGGGGGCGGCAGAAAACTGCTTTTGTGTGGTACACAAACATATTTATCAGTTTACAATATATCGATCCGCTCCTGTTTATGTGCAACAGATGCGATCCTCGGTCCAGAGGCGGCGCGTTGGCCGTCCTCCGCTCCGCTCAGAGCGGGAATAATGACGAGGGAAGAGCAAGGGCGTGATGCCAGGCCAGAAATCAATACTCAGGAAATAAGATGCAAACCCAGCAGCTGGTGCAGAGAAACTGATTTGGTGTGCAAGTGGGTGAGTGAGTGTGAGAGAGAGAGAGAGAGAGAGAGAGAGAGAGAGAGAGAGAGAGAGAAAGAGAGAGTGTGTTTGATTTTGCATGTGGAGTGCAACTCAACAGTCATGACGAGAACGTCGACCAAACAAGGTCAGCGTTCAGATATATTTGTTTGTAAGATGACGTGGTCCTCGCTATCAGCCGATTTATGTGATTGAACTTCCCATGTGTTGCTTTAGTCGTACACAACAACGCTAGCATGCAGCTCTGTCTTGGTACGGACGGGGCAACAACAACACGAGTACATTGTACATGGAAATATGGATGAAGATCAGGATGTAACAAATCTGTGCTACAACAAAAAGCGAGGAAAAATTTATTGGAAGATATATTGAAATAGACTTCTTACAAAATGTAGCAACGGAGGCAGTCATGATATCCCATTGCACAGCAAAGACACACTAACAGACCTCATTAAAATCGGCCCCGTGGATACAGATGCAGTGTTTTTTTCACTAACTTTTTGCAGGTTAAACACAACTCTAATGTGGACTTTTATGTATATTGCTTGCATTTATTGGATGTAATATTCTTAATAGCGCCTCGGTGCTCCAGAGTTATTTGTACGTACTTAAATTAAGTCATATGCATCCATCTTTGCCCATTGCAAAAAAATGTCCAATACACGAAGATCAGCGCCAATATCCACACGCAGTTACAGTGAAATTATTCAAACTAAAGCACATTTACAGATTGCGACTTAGGTATTTAATCCCAAATAAGGTTTCTCTCCATCTGATTTAAATTCCTTGCCTGACGTTTTGAGGAATGTCTCCTCACCTCGTCAGCTCAGAGCTGAGACTTCTTTTTCCCTCTTCCTTAGTTCTGCCCCCTAGGTTCTTGGTGCAAAGGCAACATTTGTACCTTGCCACACGACGCAAAAAACAGGAGCAAATAGCACTCTGCTGAAAAACCTTCTGGGAGTGTTTTGCGCTGTAATATCATAAGCGCAATATCTTCCGTGAATCTGACCTTGAGGGGGGCAGAAGGCGGTTGTGAAGTTATGGTGCTATCAGCAATCAATTATTTGTGAATACGCCCCTCAGTTTTTTAATTTTTCTTAAATTTTCATATTATTACTTTGTGGACTCAGATTTCCTATTTGTTAAATTCATTAGATTTATTCCGTTCATTCAGTGAGGCTTCCGATGATTTAATCTTTTCTAATAAAGGTTTAAAGCTCATGTAAAATAGAACTCTGTTGCTTTCTGTCTCCACTGACTTCAGCTCCGGCTGTAACACATTCATATCCGTGAACAAGTTCACGTGAAGCTGATATTCCAGTGGGGGAGACACTTTCTGTGTAAGAATGTGTCACCTGAAATGATTCCATTTCTCTTGAATGAATTCAATGAGGTTGAGTTGACAGCTCTGACAGTTCTCAGCTGCTGCTGTACTTACTACGCTCTGATCGAGCGTCAGCTGGAGTCATACAGCAGACAGGCTACTCCTGTACCTTTTCAATCACCATCTCACAGCTAATCAGCCACACCTCCAGTGACAAACCGTCCATCTCCAGTTTGATTCACGACCATCGATGCAGTCATTTCAATGATTGGGAATGCGGCATCACTTCTGTTTGCAGCATTTCTATTCTTTATTTTTTATCTATTTTATTTGTAAAACTTACTTATTGCTCAAAAATAATCTTTTGTCATAGTTTTATTTTATTATTTAGTAAAATATTCTGTAGCGATCTATGACAAAAGTAAACACTTAATTTATAAAAAATACAAACATTCTAGATAACTTCCAAAAAAAACATATTTTCTTTGGCATTTTTGTCAGGTACAGATATTGCAATGATTATTGCATTTATGTTGATGTTGTACAATGTCGAGTTTGTATTTGACCATGTGATGAGACGATACAATAAACAGTGGCTAGTTTAGGCCGCTAAATCTGTCAGGAGTGACAAGCTGAGCACATCTGGAGGCCCAACAAGCTGTTAAACATAAAAGCAGCAGCGAGAAAAATAAAATTGAACAGGAGGAGAAGGAAGCAGAGCTACCAAAATTAGATTCTTTTGGCTTTTTTGGAAACTGTCACCAGCCCAGGGTGTTTGTCCTTCATAGTTGCTGGTGTGCATTAGAGCCCTTCATAACTACTGAAAGCTGACAGAGCCTTTGCAGTTGCTGCTCAACAACTGTGGACCCAGTTGGCGTTAGATATCAGATGTTCTCCCTCCATCTGTTTTTAAATCAAGGCTGAAGACACAATTTTATTCGCTATCCCTGTTGGCCCACTAATCCTTCAGTCTGTCTATAATTTTGTATTGTATTGTAATATCTTTCAAAACGAATCTTATTTAGTGCAATAAAGTTTCAGAGTTTCAAAAAATGCTGACAAATACATTTTATACCTGAACAAATCATGTGGCCACAAAATCCACTAAAGGAGCTATATCCACCATTGCAAATGAAGAAATGAGTGCATTCCATAGACTGTTAAAGTAAGAGCATTCGTCTCTTTCTCTCACACTCACACTCTCTATGAAACAAAGATTTTTAGCATTCTTGTTCCTCAAGGAATTATTTCAGCCCTAGTATGTGGTATGCCTGGATATGTGTTCAGTAATTAATAGGTCTGACATTGTGTGCATTCACAGCTGTTTCCCCCAGCTAGGGAAATAAAAAAGGCCCTTAAATGGATGATCCTGGTCTCTCTGTGTGGTTTAACAGACATAAGCTCTATGTGGCAGCCGATAGTTCATTCATCTAAAGCTTCTCATGCCTTCGTGACGACTGCATGGCTGTGTAATATGTTAATGCATCTGCAGCATTCAGTTTTCAAAAGCAGCCAACTGATTACTTTTATATCATAATGCTCCAATTTGACAGACGTACAGATTGTTTGAACTTCCATATTGACACGTCGGGGCCACTCGCAACCTTCCAGTGCGTTTTTCACGTTTGAAAAGCAAGTGCTTGATGTTTGTATTTAACAGCTTTGATTCTGCTAATGCCATCACATTTCATCTGTCACTTTTCATTGTGCTGGTTCATCAGTGCACAATGACGCCAAGTAAAAGAACATGTAGACTCTCACCTTGTCTGCAATTCGTTCCATCTGCATGAATAAAGAATCCTTCTTTTATTTATTTCATAAGATAAATATTTTCTACCGACACCAAAGGTTTCATAACACTGACAGCATTTTTCTGTTATGTTTAAATGGTATTTTTTTATCAAAACAACCAAAAGTAAATTACTAAAGTTAACCCTTAGATATATAATTTGACATATTTGTATGACATATTTCAGATATATTCCAGGTATATTCATAATCAGCATATTTTAAATATCATGAACCTTCCCACAAAAACACACAACACATAAGAAGTGCCTGGGGCCAGACATACTGTGGATTGAGAAACAACAAAATTAATACATTTCAAGAGCAGCAGGTAAATGTGACAGTGATGCATCATGCTGCTATGAACACAGAAGACTCTGGCCTGTCCCTCACCAGTCCGCCCACCCAGCCGGCCTTCCTTCCCCAGTGCTGGGTGCCGTCCAGGGTTGTACATGACTCTCTGCCAGCTGGCGGCGGCCTGTCCCCCAGGGCAGAATCTCTACATGCAGATGGACTCCACCTCCGAGTGGCTGCGGACACACGCACGCAATTAATCCTGAACGCCACACTTTGCCTGGTGCACTGATGAATCATGCTCCAGCGATTAACAAACGGTTATTGCTATTGGCGTGTTTGTTTTAGCTTTTCTTCTGTTAAAAAAAAAAAAAAATGATTGGGCAATATTTCGACATAAGCCCCGCCCCTGCCGCTACTCAGTCAAGCTGTCAAAGCTACCGTGGAGCCCACACTGTCACTAACCGCACTCACTGAATGCATTTTATTATTTTTGAATAAACAAAGAATGGATTTCAGAGAGAGCAGACAGAAGGATCTACAATATGCATATATGAAGGGTATATCCAGGGTGTCAAACTGATTCAGCAGTGAAAACAAGTTAAAAAGATAAAGATAGAAGCTAAAGCCTACAGATCACAGTGCAAAAGTGAACCACCACATCACCTGGCGATCGAGACAGACAAGGAAATTGATGAAAAACACTGTTCCCGTACAGCCGTGTAGGTTTTTACTCACTGTTACAAAGCAAAAGTAGCATGCGTATACATTCAGTGTACCTTCAGTAGCTAGCGTAGCATAGTGCTAACACAAGTGAAGTGTAAGTTAGTTAGTTATGTGCTAACATACTCTGCCAGTGTTATCTCTTTAGGTTTCTATGTAGATAAGTGACATATAAGAAACCTATATCTCCTTCCAACCTCTCCGGGTAACGCCTGGGCCACACTGCTCACATGCTCACTGCCTTCATTTGTTAACTCAAGGCTTTTTGTTCTGAAATATTTGCAGGACAGTGTTGTGGAAAAAGCAGTGACCTGCACAGCTCCATAACTTAGTAGAGTGTCAGGGTTTAATTGTGGATTGTTATTATTATTTATGAATGAGCACACGCTTCATAACTTTTGTTTCTCATTCATAATGAAATTAAATTAAACATTCTGGTTAATATGAAAGACAAACTCTGTGTAAAATGAAGGGCTGGCAGCAGCAGCAGCATCAAGGCTTTCTTTGTGGACACTACTCACGTGAGAGACGCAGGCAGAGTGTGGCCCCGGGCGTAAGGAGAGTCACGATAACTTTGACTTTAGTTATGACTAGCTCAAAATCCACAAAACCAGTCTGAAAATGAAAAAAAAAAATAAAAAAATGAGAGAGGATCGCAACGAGAGTCTATAGAGCACAGCCGGTTAGAGCCGGGCCGGTGCCCTGCTATGATTGGCCAGTCTGTGTTTGATGGTGGGACTGGTTATTGCAGGATTCAAATGAAATGCAGATGACTGCAGTCTCTGTATCTTTCCTTTGCAGTGTGAATTTACATTTACACATTGGTGCATACTGCGTGTGTGTGTGTGTGTGTGTGTGTGTGTGTGTGTGTGTGTGTGTGTATGTGTGTGTGTGTGCGTGGTTAAATTTACTGTATATGGGGCAGGTTGTACTCTGTGTTCTGCTTTAAAACATAAAGTAATCTGTCTTCCCTTCTGCCTCCCTACCAAAACCTTTTTTGTTAGCTTGGAATCTAAGGCTTTCTAACAAGGTACGCATAGAGCAAGTCATCTCCATCCTAAAGGACTGCTAATAAACATGCATGCGCAAGCAAACTCAAAGAGGTGACATGAATGAATGATTAAATAAATAAGCATAGACTGAGAAAACCTTCATCCATGCCAGCAACTCTGTGAGGTTGTGATACTCAACCAAAGGAACAGTCAAGCAAGCTTTTAATGTGAAATCTGAAATCAGGAGCTGTTGAGTTGTGTTGCCGGTAGTATTACTCTTGTTGTTGTACTGATGCCCTGTGTGAAACCACAACAACTTTTTTTGACAAGACATTATTAACGGCTGAACTTAATTTGTTTGTGCTCTTAGAAATACCATTCGTCAAATATTTGTATAACAGAAATACATCAGCATGTCATATTCCAGTCATATTGTTATTTTGATATCCCCAGATGAAAAGCTAGTTACTTTATATTTTACATTGCCAGAAAATATCAATGAGTGGGTCAAAAATTACATGTTTGCATTTTCTATGGAACTTTTTAAAGGTGGAGGTAGTTTTAAATGTTAGCTTGGTATCTGTGTTCTGCTTTAAAACGTCATATGTCTCTCTGCCTTGTTAGTTTTTCTTGATCTTTAGATGTGGTCATGAAAGAATCAGAAAGATCCGCTAACTCACCCAGTTTGCGAGTCTGGGCACGCGTTAAAACACATGTTGGGAAAATGGGCAGCTTGTTCCTCGAAGTGGGGCTAATAACAGACACATCTGCCGTAGGTGTTTCAGTTAACTCGGAAATAGTAGGAACAACTTTAACCCCAGCTAAATCATTCCCAAGAATAAGATCAATCCCTGCAATGGGCAGCCGATCTCTCACGGCACCTCGCACAGGGCCAGACACCAGGTCGGAGGAGAGTATAACTGCATGAAGTGGTGTACGTAAAACACTCAATCTTATTCCCCACACCAACAGGTCAGAACCAATGGCACCGCACCACATCAAGCCACAGAACGCTTCGCCCCGGTATCTCTCAAAATGGAAATTGGGACCTTGTACACCTCACAGGAAAAGAAACCCTGCGAAATGAAAGGTTTAAAGGAATCATCAATATCTTGCTGTGGCTCATACTGACTAGTGTTTAGTTCACTCTGATTTAAACTAACCACAGAAGGCCTTTTCATCTCATATTGCTCTTTTTGCTGTAATACAGGACAGACTGCGATGAGATGGCCTGGTTCACCACAATAAAAGCACTCGTGGTTTTCAGTCGCGGACGAAAAATTATTGCGCCTGGAAGAATTTAGGGAACCTCGTTTTATTTACCACAGGTACCGGGGGCTCGCGCTGCACGGGAGACGAAAAAACACTCTTTTGGACCGCCGCTTCAGCAATTGACGTAACTCTCTGTTCATTTAAATATACCACGATGCGCTCTGGAAGACACTTTTTAAACTCTTCCAAAAGCACCAGCTGCCGTAGCTGCGCAAAATCACCAATTTTGCTGGATTGACACCATTTATCAAATATCATACCTTTCACATGCGCAAACTCTACGTACGTCTGGTTGACATCCTTTCTACCACTTCTAAACTTCTGCCTATATGCTTCAGGCACTAGTTCATATGCCCGTAGCACCGTAGCCTTAACAATATCATAATCCAAATTCTGTTCAAATGTGAGGCTGGCACACACCTCCTGAGCTTTACCCATTCATTTACACTGGAGCAACAAAGTCCAAACATCCTTTGGCCAATTTAAAGTGGATGCGATGCGTTCAAACGCATTACAATACAAGTTCACCTCAGACTCTCTGAACGGTGGCACCAGTGCAATATGCCTGCTCACATCAAAGCTATGTCGGGGAGAGTGCGGGGTTTGATTCGTAACATTTGCCTGGGGAGCGACAGTAGGCTGGCGTTCCAGTTCTAAGGCTCTCACCCTAAGGTGCATAGCCTACACTTCTAACTCCTTAATGCGGAGTGTCAGCTGGAGGTCCTCAGCAGACATCGCCGGCGTAATGGGAAGATTTAGAGAAGCGGCCGTGACTGGCGGCACAGGATCCCGGAGCTCCACATCAACTTTACCTGACCCTTCTGCGGTGAACAACCCCCTCTCTTCCAGCTTCTCAGTCACACGTTGTCTCAGCTCCTCTTTGTTTGAGTTCACAGGTATTGGCACATTAAACGATTTAGCGATGAGCATCAAATCTGCTTTCCCACATTTATTTAGTTGCTGAAGTGTAGGATCAGATACAAACGTATCCAAACTGAACTCCATATTGTCCCAGAAGATGCCAACCAGAACTAACGTGCCCAAATTAGCTACCTATCGACAAAAAAACAAGAAGGGAGAATAATAAAGAATGGCCGAGCCCCCACTTATGTTACGCCCGGTCGAAGGGAAACCTGAGCACTGCATACCAATGGGTCTCCCTCTCTCCCCCACTAACGACCAGTGCTGCCAACATACAGTCCACAATTTATTTATTGACACAGTTGGTAGCAATAAGCATCAGGGTGAGCCTGGCCCAAAACAATAAACAAAACAATCTTCATTAGAATACTAATTTACCTAATCCAAAACTGAACAAAAGAAAACGCAGACAGCTCACCTACCTCCCTAACAGACAACTGGAGAAAACAATGTGAACAAAAAGGGCTTCTCACCCCTACCACTACACAGACTGCCTTAAGATTAGATACAATGGTAAAATAGCAACGCCCTTTACAGGGCAGCACGGCACGGATGGGAGCTAGAGAGAAAAAGAGAGAGCCGGCCTCAGTCTCCAGTCCAATCACCTGCAACTCAGCAGATACAAAAAAACACAGACACAATGTAAGCAGCACCACCCTCCGGCAGGGAGGTACAGAAAAATGTAGCGTAAGGGTTGGCAACTTTAGGCACGTGTGCCCTCATTGACATGCAGCAGCCAATGGCACACTAGTTGGTGCCACACTATGATTTTTCTTTTCCCCACCTGAGATTGGTATGTGAGGGTATCACCAAAGTTATTATTTATCATCTGGAGACATTAAATAATTCCAACGACACCAATCCATCCAGCAGTCCTGCAGGTATTTCACTATGGATCAAAGTGATTGGCCCGGCCGACATTGCTATCCATTCAACCATGACTTGAAAGCAAGGCCAACAAAAAAAAAGTAGTGATGCGGATTTAACATCCGTACTTGCTGTGTTACAGTTTAGGCATTGCGTCAATAATCTAGGGAAAAGTGAAATGGTGAAATAAGCATCAAGCAACCACATAATATAAAAAGAAAAAGGTTCAGACATCAATGCCCTAATGTGGTTATGTCAAAGTGAAGAGCTGAGTAACGAAGTAGACTAAAAGCTCCAGAGTTCAATTAAAGGATGTTTTTTTTAAATATCTTGACTGGTTCTGTGAATGTATTTTGAGTCCTTTGTTTTCTACACATTGCCTCAAACCACATCCCCCATTAGGAAGAATTACATTTTTTGTATGAACTACGAAGGAACGGCGTCTTCAACGTCTCCGAAAAGGTCTGAAAGACTGGAAGATTGCCGGTGAGGAAATAAAACCGTCTGACTTTCTGACTCCCACACACTCTTTACTTCACACAGATTTAGGAAGTTAAGCCTGTGGCTGTGGTAGATTATCTTCTTTTTTTCAGCTATTTGGTATGTTTTTCTGCCCTCATTAGGCCTCCGCTGTGATTTCTTTCAATGTTGGATCTAGCTGTGGGTGGGAGCTTGGGAATACCTCTATTAACAGGTACATCCATACAAACAGGAGCACATTTGAAACAACGCTCCAAATGCTTGTTTGTTCCTAATATAGGAGAAAACAACTTGTAGTCGGAGATTAACCCCGCCTCCAAGACAAGTTCATTAATGTCTGTGTGTGTGTGTGAGTGTGCATGACATGCTGTCATTGATATTCTGCACACATTTATCTCTTGAAAAACGTATAGTATCTGGTGTGTATTTTTGTGAATATATAGTGAGCACACATGAGCATGTGTGATATATCACCCTTATGTCAGCCTACAATTTGGCACTTGACAGTGCCAAACACACACACACAAACACACATACGTACATATATAAATGTGTACTACACACACAGTATACCAAATGTGGAGTGAAAAATATCCCCCCCAGCCCAGCTGTCAAACATTCCTAGGTGTTGAATCGATGGAGGAGAGGCAGACTGGAGGTTTGTTTCTGTAGATAATGCGATTTGGGAGTGGCTATTTTTAGAAACAGCAGGAAGATGGAAGGTGAGAGAGAGAAAGAGAGAGAGAGAGAGAGAGAGAGAGAGAGAGAGAGAGAGAGAGAGAGACCCAAATGGCTGCAGAGCATTGGCAGACAGGATAAAAAACATGCACACTGGTGCACACCGCTGATGGGCAAACACATCATGGGCTAACTTTCATCCTCTCTCTCTTTCTCTCTCGCTATCCATTTTCATTTATTCACTTTTGTCTCACCCCTCTGTCTGGTCTTTCCCCTGAGAGCAGAGCAGCTGACTCAGACAGAGAATATGGACTGCCCCGTTGACGGGGGGGGGGGGGGGGCAAGTCGGTGAGCAACCTGGACAGTAAAGCTGCGTTCCCGATCGCATACGTTTTCATTTTGCTTTTACTACGTACTGCAGTTTACAAAGTACAAACTGTTGCATGCAGTGTATATTCAATTGGGACATACTACTTCTTCATAACATGGCACCTTGAACTTTTACCACATGCCCATATATTTCCTGCGCAAAGGATTGTGGGTCATAATAGCCAGAAAAGCATGCTGGCTTGCATACTTCAATATGCGCCTGGATGTAGTAGGACATCCTGGTATTTTTAAGTAAGTAAGTATTATGTAAGTTAACTTACGTACTTAGGTTAAAGTAACTCAATGTTAACATTTCGCATGAGCTATGAACAGTGGTCTCCTGTATCAAACTGTGTTAAATGTGTTAAATACTGCAACTTGGTCACTGCTGCTCGGAAGTCTCAGAAAAATGCACAGAGGCAAAGTTTATCTTCAGCATGCGACACACTAGGCTTGCAACTAACTCCAATGCAGAAACACCTGTGTCCTTATTACTTGCCCAGAGCAGCCGACAAGGGAGACATGGTCCACAAAAGGCGGGTGGGAGAGGTGATGGATAGATGAAACAAATATAGGACTTTGTTCTAAGAGACAGCTGTTCATTTCCAGTGCGAAACAAAAACGGGAGACCAGTTTGTCACTCAGTCCTGTGAGTCGTTGGTCGGTCAAGTTAACGCACAACCCTGTTTATTGGTTTTGTTTCCTAAAACCTAACTTCCTGTGTAGACAGAAGTTTATTTTGAAAAGACACTATGCATGTAACAAGCGTATATTGACTCACCGTGACCGACACGAGAGGGGAACTTAGAGCGGCGCAGTTTGAAGATTCGGAGAACTGACCAGGATGCAGTATTTGACTGTTGGAGTGAGAATTATTGCTGGGTCAGTGTCCCGTGTTTGTTTGTCCCATCCATCCACCTGTAGCTCCTCCCTATTCAGACTTTGTCACTATTTATACTACATCACCTGCCCTATGGATCGTAGTAGGCCTCATGTACAAATGACCTCCTCTGTGTTTAATGAGATGGGGGGATTTTAAATATGGTCCTAAACACACAAATCATTTTTTTTAAACAAGTTGCCTTTGAATTGCCCTTACAGTTTCATGATGCCTGACAATTAAACTCAAACACTGAAATGAGTTCACACAGCCTTATTCATCATTTGTATACAGCTTGTTGAAATTGGTTTCCCCAAACTAAGCACGTACTTTGCATTGCACATCCTTTAGTAATGTATGTATATCCTCTTACATTGGTAATAAAACATCTCACTCTTTCTGCTCTCTATATTCATGAATATCTTTACACATACATACACAGCGTTTCAAGAAGTAATTTGTCTACGTTAATTACAAGTTGCAACATCACAATGGAAAATGTTCCATTTAAAGTAACAGTCACAGATATATTAGACAAACGTATTGCTACATATATCAGCAAAATAATGCAGTGTGGGATTCTTACAACAATCTCATTTTTGATGGAAGCATATGAGGTTGTGTCAGCCAAATGGTATAATACAAAAATGTCATTGTACTAACTAAGCCGGCAGCTCAGAGTCACAACTCAGAGACAATACAATGTGACGCTGCTGTTGAAAACTGCATTTGAACTTGAGTGTTCTTTTAGTGCTGGAGAGTCTGAAACTGACACAAACCTTTTCAGCCATTACAGATCATCAAAGACAAAAAGCTATAGGACACAATAGAAAATATACAAACCATTGTGTTTCCAATAATTTAGAAAAAAGATCTCTCAGAAGTTAAAGAGGTGGGCTGTGATGATTAAAAACAATCTTTTAAAAAATATTAATATAATATTTTACTTAAGTAATATATTATCAGAAAGAAATGTAGACAGAAAACAATCCGGTTCCCTTATAATTGTATTATTCTATGATTATTATTGATGCAGTGATGTTATATCTAATGAAGGTGTAGACAACATGAACTCATCCATGTATTGATTGTGTAACTATAACCGTGAAATGAATGCAGTTGAGTAAAAGAAAGTAGCATGGAATGGAAATATTAAAGTACCTCAAAATTATACTTAAAGCTACAGTTTTTAAGTACAGTTTTTTTTCAATTTTTCAAATGAAAAAAAAGTCATATTCACTCAAACTGTCACTATATCCTGATAGTAGTACACGAGACAGACACTGTGAGAATAATCAGGTTTCTCTGCCTCTTCTTAGTGTTCTTAATGGCATTCGCAAGATTCCACCACGTCCGAATGAAAACAACCAATCAGAGTCTCTAACACAGCTGTCAATCACTGCTCATGAAGCTCATGAACTCCGATCAAACTATCAAACTAGGCAGCGCTAACGTGAATTAAGACTCAGTGCCTATTTCTCGCCTAGAATGTTTTCAGAAACATATTTCAATCTACTGTTTAGCTGTAAAATGCAAACCTTTGCTCCGGGCTGGTGGGCGGTGCTTGGCTTTTGGCTCGACCGTTTTCAACGTGGTCGGCCGGGTCACAAACTTTCTCATTTCACAGCTAAACAGTTCACTAAAATATCTTCATGAAAACATTTGAGGCAAGAAATAGGCAATGCCGTGGCAGAATCGTGCTTTGTATTTGATCAGCGCCACTTTGATCGGAACTCACCAAGAGTGATTGACAGCTGTGATGGAGACTCCTCGGCTCTGATTGGTTGTTTCTCTTCGGGTACAGTGGAATCTCGTAAAAGCCAATAGGAGCACTAAAAGGAGGCAGAGGAACCTGATTTTTTTCATTGATTATCTGTCCCACGTACTACTGACAGGATATAGTGATGGTTTGAGCAAATATGACAAAACACCAACTGTAGCTTTAAGTACAGTACTTGAGTAAATGCACTCGGTTAATTTCTACCACAAGCCTGTGATACATATAATTTAGTTGCGCAAATGAGTGTGTGACTACCACCAGAAGTAATTTGGATCGTATCTTCAGAGCATCTTGGGTGCACTTCCGTCTGAACTGGTTGTGTCCGTGCGCTGTGTGAACACAGCCCCGAACACCCAGGGTACTTGTTAATGCCAGATGCCAGCGTGTAGACAGAGAGTAGATCTGGGACAGAAAGACACAGAGAGATGCGTCCTCTAAAGGCTGGAAGCCATGTAGTAAAAACACTGGCACAGGCAGATGGCTCGAATTTTGAACCCAATTTAACAACCCCTGTGATGCAAATGAGGTCAGCACAATCCAGACACTACTCTGGGACTAAGGTAAAGGAATGAGAAAAAACTGAAAACAGAGACGATTATAATTTGCAGTTTTTTGATCTTAATGCGACAGCAGACAATTTCTTCAAGGTTGTTCCATGACCTATATAATAACAAACTGGTGAAGAAATGTCTTTGAATCACTGGCTGAGGCTGTAAATATGGGACGTGATTAATTAGGCCTAAAAATTAAGCTTATCTTATTTATAGACAGCTAAGCCAATAAGTTTCCTAAAGGCTTGCTCAGCTGTAATGAGGAAAGGGCAGCATATTTACTGAAAAATCTATGTTTGGATATGTTGTCCCACTTATACTTAAAAGAGCCCTGGCTATCTTTTCAGCTTTAGAAAAGAAATGTTGAGGGTATATTTTTTCTTTCTTTCTTTTTCTCTGTATTTAAAATTAGACCATTAAAGGAAAAGTGTTAATGAGAAAAGATGGAGCCATACGTCCCCTCGAGGCTTTGAGTTTCAGCTGAATACTGATATTGTAGAAATCCAGAGGCAGTATATGTCACTGAGGGTGTTATTTGGTTTATATTGTTTTCATTTAATTTCCAGCTGATAGCTTTCAGTATACACAGTGTTTAGGCTATACATGCTAATAAACTCTGGTTCGTTAAACATTCATTACTGATTATTTGATGACAATCAGCTATTTTGAAGTGGCATTAGTGCCCATAGAAGTATTTAGCTGATAAGTGGCCATTGTACATCTTATTTGCTTTAAGAGTCTTTTTTTCCTGTCAAGTTGTCTGTTATTGGACATATGCCTCTTCCATACATTATATACAAGCTGACACACATACCACAACATTTGGTTTAGATCTGATACCAAACCACAGCCAGAATTACCAGTTTGACTTCAATACTTTTTATTGAGTTTAAACGAAGAATAGTGCAACACCCAGAATAGTACAAAGCTAGAAAGCTTCACCATCCACTGATGTTAGTGTGATTAAATGAATACAATCCACAATTGGCTAACCCCGCTTCTAGACACCAATGGGCTAAAAAAACAACAGTAATAGTCACCAAGCTGTTGGCTGAGTTACGGCGAGGTACGGCAGTTTGTCTTCTGGCAGTGCCGTTAGCTGATAGCCAAACACACTGTCCAAAACACTAAAAGTGAGCAAACTGCACTGACAAACAACACACTACTCTTGAGCCTCTGGGCACAGAATAGTGGATTGGCAATCCACTCAGCTGTGTTATCGCTAATGACCCCTACTGGTCGGGGGCCAGTTAAGAGTAAGGAGTCAGCAGGCAGTCAATAAAATATAATAAATAAAACAGGAAATATAAGGTGTTTTTAGAAAAAGTGAGTCACCGCAACCACAGAAGGTCCTTGAGCATGTGGCTATAACTGGCCACCCGAAATATTACGCTGTTTGGTGCTGCAGAATGCGAGATTAGCTGTGGACAGACAAGGAGGTACACACGCACGCACACACACACAATCTGTGGCATGATTCTCCTGACGGAGATAATAACACCTATCCGAGACAGCTGTGCAGCATATCCAACGGGGAAAAAAAACAGATAAACAATTGAATGACATTAGATAATAATAATAAATCACAAGCACACTCGCACAGCGATGGCACAGCCTTCAGGAGCAATGTGGGGTTCCTTTCCAGTTATTAGAGGGGTCTTCCAGTCAGAAGATTACTTCGAAGTAATTTCTTCAGGTCTACAGGTTAATAAACAAAAGGAAAAAGTTTGCTGTTTCTCAAAGTTTGATCACCTTTTCTTAAGACAGTCTGTAAAGGATGTTAAAAAATGTCAGTACCAGTGAGAAACACTTTAGGGAATCTTGGATCCAATTGTGCAGGACACAAATTTATTTTGTGAAAGAAGAGTCACCCTCAGTCTGTTACATGTAAACGTGGCTCTGATCAAGTCTATACCCGCCTGTGAATCATCTTCAGTATATTCAGTACATTAATCTCTTTGCCGTTACAAGAAATACTATTTGGCAACTGTTGCGTCAGAAGTTCTGAAAAGTGTATATTATCTTTATTTTCTATATATTTTCTATTCTGGTGATGTACAGAAAAGGAGGTAACCAGAGAAGATGCAAAATGCCACATTTGCAGATATCCAAAGAAAATTTCCTTGGGGATATCAAATGAAGGACAATAGAGCATTATCCCTAAATAAGTTACCAAGTACCCTTGAATCCCTTTGTCCCTTGGCGGGACAAAGGGATTCAGTTTCTAACCAAGTTGTCAATATATGGCAACTTGAACATAGATTTATGATGTCTGGAACTGACATGCTCAAACTTGTGTATGTGAGCTCTGCAGGTCTGTTCGAGACATCATAAATCTATGTATGCACACAAGAGCTTTTGAGACATGAGGCAGACAGCAGCCTTTTTAGACCAGCAGATCAAAGAGCCGTCCAGCTCCATAGTAAATACATCAAGGTCCTCTACAGTGATGATTAAGAAACTGATAGAGAGAGAGAGATTGATGTGTGTGTGTGTGTGTGTATTGAAGATGGGCTTGCAGAGGAGCACATATGGTGCTGTAATATGCTATTAGAATGAGGTTTAATTAACTTGCTGATGAGAAACAAACATCACCTCTTAGTGTGATATTTTCAGCCTTACAAATTTAACTTCAGCCTTCCGAGAGAATGCTGAGAAAGTCATTAATTGCCTCAGAATATAAAGTCTGCCTTTTGTCTGGAAATCTTGAAGAGGGAAAAGGCGGTATGATATTGCAACTAATATAAAACTTTGTACATGTTCAAATTTGACTTTAGAACAGAAAAAAGGGATTTATTGAATATAAGATATTTTTTACAAAACACACACATTAAAGAGTCATGTAATATAAAAGACTCTTCGGTCTAATGTAACGCAGTCGCTGCTGACTGGCGAGAGAATTCCTGCTGTTGGATCCACTGTAAGTTGTGGCAGCTTCGTCATATATATTTAAAATTATTTCTCATTTAAATTTAAACAAAGTTGTGTTGGAGCACACTCTATGGTTGTGCAGGATTATCCAATATAAATGCTGCTGTGGATGTGGTTGAAATTTATTAAAGTAAGCTCCAGTTGTAGCAGTTAGAGTACAAAACAAAACGAATGTCAGAGCAAGACAAGAAAAGCTGTGTAAGCACAAAACAAAAGAAAGAACACACACACACACACACAGGAAAAGTTCGTCCCTGCAGAAACTCTTGCAGTTCAATCACAACCAGAGCTGGAATTCCTTCCAACAAGTTGTCTTCTTCTCAGTTAATATGGGAGTGGAGGCTGGATTTAAAGGTACCTAAATTAAAATAGTAAAGTTTCACAACTGCATTCCAATTTTGTTTCGTATGGTGCATGCACACGGCTGGCACAATAACCAGAAGCATGACAGGGCGCCAACAAAAGACAGTCAAGAAGACTGCAAGCAAGCACACACGCGGTGCAAGATTTAGAATATTCAAAAACCCAGCATTGCAATGGTTGTATGAGGAAGGAAATGTATTCAACATGTTTGTTAAACCCTACTGGAAGACGTTCTACACTGACTCCGTATTCGACAAAGGTCTCGTTAACCTGCCTTTTTGTGTCGGTTCAACACTGTTTGAATCGATTCATCAATTTTATTTCCCGCCCACCCTAGCGAGTGAAAGAAACCTACCAGTAGTGCAACAGACGGGCTCACAGACAAACTGGACCCTTGGTCAATCAGTAGCCCCCTTTTTCGCAATACTGTCGTAAGGAAGATCCGCCGTCAAGGCGAGTTTGCTTTTTCACACTGAACCAATGAATGTTTGCTTGGTTCAGTGTGAAAAAGCAAACTCGCCTTGACGGCTGTCTAATTTCTGAAAGCACGCCGGCATCGCATAAGCAAAAGAGGCATGAGGTTTAACACAACAGCGTCGGCGTCTAGTGTTTAGATCAACATATGCGTCGGTCAGCAACTTGCATCCTGAACAGTTATGGAGGGTGACGTGAGTGTTAAGGTCTAAGGTTAATGCATATTTTTATGACACATTTTAGGCTTTCTACGTTTCATTTTGCGTCGCGCATCATTTAACGCCACGTCGTTACCGTGAACCGTTCTCGGGTTAGGCTCGGGCTTAAAATTGACTTAAACTACTTCAAATATGTACGTTAATAACTTTTTCTTATCCTGAAGAAGAAACTATTATATTATTAGATATATTTTGCATCGTGACTATGAGTGTGCGACAATTTTTCCTTAGCAAGTGAACAACCTGACAGGAAAACCCACCACAAACGTTGGGAACGCAATGTAACCAGGAGACCTGTACACTGGTCTCCTGTTTACAAGTCTTGTGTTTGTTTGTTTGTTTGTTTAGTTTTGATAAAGCTCCACTTTATTATGAATTAGGGCTTAAGTGTGCTTTCACTGCTCCAAACTCACAAGCATCCTTTCTTGAATCATGATGAAGGCAAGGCACCCACCAAACTACTGACTTACTCTGTAGGACTTTAAATATATACAGTATATATATATATATATATATATATATATATATATATATATATATATATTGGAATTAAGATTCACAGAATAAAAGCAGAAATGCTGAAAATAGAGCTTATAAATGGCAAAATTTGGAAGCGATGAATGTGGCAATTGGCAGGGGTTTTTTGTCCATTCATCAAACTGTTGTTCCTTTAGAACTTAATCTGTTGTTTGAATAGATTTCGTGACAGTCCCAATTCTTCCTGAAGGCTACATTTTAATTTTCCATTTCCTCTAAAAGTTTCTCTTGTTGCAACTTAATGCAATGCTGGCAAAAAACAAAGAAAATAAAGTACAGAAAGTTTATTTCCATCTCCATTAATCTATGCAAGAGTCTTAGAAGCTCTCGCACACTCACATTTGACACAATTAATACAGAAACACATTGTGAATCGCGATGCGTGGCAAAAACTGTGTTCATAAATAATTTTGATCAGAAGACGAAAAAACACAGAGAGAACAAGCGTGGAAGTTCGGCCTGCATGTGCATTTGCATATTATAATGGGTCACATGAAATGGGATTCCAGCAATCTTATTACGACGATGAGGAAGAATTTATTACATCATTGATTAGAAATTAATAAGGGGAATCGGTCTTGTGGAAAGAACATGGTTATTTGGTGTGATGTTTTATTCTGCGGAAAGCTGAGATCAGAGTCAAGAAATGTCTCTATTGCTCCAACTGCATGTGTGTGTGTGTGAGTGAAATGCAGAGTTCATCCCCCCAGCTGTTATTTTGAGCTAAAATTAGTCGCATTAGTTCCAACTACAACAAACATTGAGAATTAAAGAGGAAAAGGAGTCAGAGAGGAGGGAGAAGGAGGAAGACAGACGGAGAGAGAGAGAGAGAGAGAGAGAGAGAGAGAGAGAGAGAGAGAGAGAGAGATAGAGAGAGGAAGAGGAAGAGGAGGGAGTTGGAGTGAGGAGGAGAGAAATGTGGATGGTAGCCGACAGAGAGGGAGAGGAACCAGTGTGTGATGCATAATGCAAAAGTCTGCTTTCCAGTCTTAATGTTGCCTGGAGTGATTAACAGCAAGACCACCGGCTCAGCACGACTCACACACACACACACACACACACACACACACACACACACACGCACACAGAAACACTCATTTATGCAGAAATCTTCCTTTATTTCAGACGATAATAACTGGACTTCGAAACTGCTAATGAAATGTATAGATAAACAAGGTACAGCACAGAGTGCTTGAAGTCATAGCGCATAGAAAGTTTTAGTCACTGCCGGCAGAAAACTTGTGTTTCCATATTTTGTCCCTTTTATTATTATTTTTTATTAATCAATGCTATTGGTCTCCATTTAAGTGTGCCACAAAGATTCACAAATATTGAACCAATGAAAACAGTTAAAAAATAGCTTTGGACTAAGTCTCATACCTCCATCAGATCCACTCTTGAATGAAGTGTCCCTCCCAGCAGAGTTAATACATAAAAACTACCTCTTTTAGGAAAAAATAGATACAAGTCAGAGCTTTTAGTAAAATCCTTTTTTTTAATTTAAAAAAAAAAGAGTTCCACTTCCCTATAGAGTCAGAATTGGGCCTGTGACAGAATACTTGGTCCAGGCTCTTAATTGATTGATGGTCTTAATTGATTGAAGCTAATGCTGTATTAATCTCCATGAACAGATTCTGCATTCACATGCGGAACGACACCTGGCACCTGAAGCATCCTGTTTTTTCCATTTTTTGTCTGTGTAGCATTGACCAATCACGTTTGTGCGTGCTTTGGTTGACTGCAGGTAAACAGTCTGTGTTGAGAGCAAAAGAGGGGAGCTCCTCAGCAAACACTCCCATCTATGATCATCTATGATAACCCTAACCCATCAGAGCAGCCCCTTTCTTCCCACACTAAGTCGACGGCCCCGTGAAGCAGCGATGTCCAGGCTTCAGTAAAGCTCACTGTGGGACCTTTAATAAAAAGCTGGTTTCCGAGATCGCCTTTCTGCCAATATTTTAGCTCTCCACACGGACGGTTTACCTGCATGCAACCAAAGCCTGCTCGAATGTGATTGGTCAACTTCACTCTGACTACAAATGTAAACCAGAACACAAAAAAACTCCTGTTACCCTCAGACTCTATTTATAGAGATGAGCTAAAGTTGGACTCATTATTGTTACATAACCGTCATGTAAAACTTATTGTGAACGATTACTTTTATTGTGGTTTTTCGGTTAAAATGTCTATGTGCCATGTTCTGCATCGCAAGAATGTAACACAAATATACATGAAGACTGGAGAGAGAAAGAAAAAAAACAAAAAACAGTGAGAGTTGAGTCACAGCGAACAAGAAACGTCTGAATAAGGAGGACAGATGAGAAAGAGAGGAATATAAAGAGTGCAGCTCTGAGGGGAACGAGTGTCGGTAAGAGTATATATCAGCAGGAAGTCACAGGTACATACTCTAGGGCTCAACACAAACACACACACACACACACACACACACACACAACACATATATGCTTCCCCTCGGGCTCTTGCTGAGACGCAAGCAAGCAAAAAAAAAAAGTTCAGAGTTTGACTAACACACACACACACACACACACACGTGTCCTTATGTCCACTTTGGTTCATGGGCAGCACTTGTCAGACAGGTGTGTGTGTGTGTGCTTGAGGTGATAATGTGGAAAGAAGAAAGATGTGGAGTTTCTCAAACAGTCGCTGGTCTCCATACCTGAATTGCTTTCCCCACAGGACAAATTACACAACACAGCTGGTTTCAATACACACACACATTTCCCCTCGCTATCACACGTTTACAAAAGCTCACAGAGAAAGTACAAGTTTTTGTCGTCTCCCACCGCTTCACTGATATAACGACGCATTACTCTATGACCCAAGTGAGTGTAAAATAAACAAATCACACTTCCATCTAAATAACATCTCCTCCTATCCTACCCCCCCCCCCCTAAAATCCAATTGGCACCATGTTTAGCCGTGTTTTCCGGTCATCCACAACCAAGGGTTGTGGTTCTTCCAGAAGTTTCCCATCAACCCTTTGCCTTCTCTTCCTGGAGTCCTTGACTTCTACTTCCACTCATTCCGCTAATTGTTATTGGGAAAAACTCATTTTTTGAGCCATTAGACACTTCAAATGATCTGCTGCCAATTCCAACCTGGTGGGACTGCGTTGAAATGCGGCGCAGCAGCCGAGGCTTACAGTCTTCCCCCTAGTGAACTAATTTGAGCCAAAATGGTACCGATATATAAAAATCGAATGTGGTATGGATTTATTGATGTCACAAAGTAATGGAAAAGCACTTTTGTGATGAAAGGAGTGGGTCCAAAAATGAGCCCCGAGGAAAGGCAATATGTTAAAACAAGGGCTGAGAGGATACGTTGGTCTCTGAGGCTGAAGAAGCCCTTCTTGCATTGCATTCAGTTTTTTTCCCATTTCCAGTTGGCAACTGTTACTAGTCGCAGCCGGACCACAGCTCCCATGTGCCCCGGCCATAACGGAATCATGCATGGCTTATTGTTTTATTTTTTCATTTTCTGCTGACCGTGGACAGTTTTTTTTTCTGATTGCTGTTACAATCAGCTCTGTGAGAAAGTAATGAAACAAAAAAAAATCAATAAATAAAAACACAGTACCATCCAACACTGGTCGCATAAATATGCACCCCCCCACACACACCTCCAAAAAAGGAGCAGCGGGACAAAAACAAAGCACGATGGAGTCGCCAGCTTTTTTAATCAGCGTTGGCTCGACACGCCCTTCGTGCAGCAGCGTTGCCTAGAATGCTCAGTTAATCGGTAGATAATAATGTATGTAAATGTAGGGGAAACAGCGAACGGAGGCGGTGGTTTAAAAGAAAGAGCAGGAATTATCAAGAGATTTGTTTACACATTAAAATTAACTGAAAACAACCTGAAGCATCCCACGCAGCCCCCCCCCCCCACACACACACACACACTCATTCACTTTTCATCTGCAGATAAATTCCACACAGAAATGGTTTGAGCCACAATGCTCCATTTATTTGAGGTGTAATTGGACAATGAAGACTGAATGTACTGATTTGAAATAGACACACGGACGGATTCCATCTACTTTATGTTCATTTCACTTGTTGGAAATCATCTGTGGTTCTCTATTTCGTTTTCACAGCAGACACTGCGGAAAAAGCGCAGGTGTTACCAACATCTGATTCATTCGGGTGTCCCAGTAAGTCCTGACAGTGTGACAAGTGAGCCTGCATGTACAACAGAAACTGAAGCAGTATTCATTTTGTCTGCTTTCCTGCTGTGACATGTCAAAATGACAAAAGAAGCTCAAATTTCATCTACCAACCCAACTTTATGTAACTGGACAATGCAGACTGAATATATTCTAAATGGACAGACAGACAGACAGACAGACAGACAGACAGACAGACAGACAGACATGAAGATAGAGATACAGTTGTAACACAAAGCCACTACCTGCATCTGCTCATTTCAGTTGTTGGAAATAAACAGTTTTCTGTGTTTTTCTGTTTTGCTTTTCTTTTACAGCAGCACAGGTGTTACTAACAACAACATCTGTTCTATTCAAGTGACCCAGTGAGACAGTGTGACAGCGATGTTTTCCAGCTCCTCGGCTTAGAGAAAGAAGATTAAATATACATTATTAAAGGAGATGACGCACGCAACCATTGGAGCTCCACAAAAAAATGAAGGGTCTACAACTAGCTACCCTAGCTTCAGCTTGTGAGCTTTTCCGTCTCCTGTCAAGTCTTGCAAAGTGTGACAAAAACGCAGCACTGAGAACCAGGGTGCTTCGGCTTCGGAGATTGCCACCTGGAAAAGTAAAACGTCCATCCGCTCTCTTTGGTCATGTGTTGCATTTTCTCAGGTTAAAAGCTCTCCTGTGATGTTTAACCTCAGCTTATCTCTGAATGCTGCGCTACGCCTTCCAGGTGGCAATATGAAGCCGAAGACTTACATTGAAATCTCCCCCGTCAATGTTAATTTTTCAGCATCATCGCCTTTGAACAACTTTTAACCAAGTGTGTGCCCGTGCAGATGGGTCGTCACAACTTTTTTTTTCTTCTCATACAAAGTGTAAGAAAAATCACTACTGAGTTTCACTGCAACATGTAGATGTAATGACTTTTCCTCATGATAATTATGCTTTTTTCTTACAGTTGATTATTGTCCATGAGGAATCAATAAGGGATTTCTCAGAATTATCAAGCAATGCAGGATCAGACAAAGAGTACAAGCCAACTTGGACTAAATCATCCTCATCATCCAGTGATGAGGATGATTTGAAAAGCAGAGACAATGCTTCATCATGTGAGAATCTGTCCAGTGATCATGAGGAAGTCAAAGGTATTAGTCAAAGGTATTACTGTTGTGACGGCCCCTGAGCCTCTGCCGCGGATTGTCTGTCTTTCAGTGTCCCTGGATCATTGGAGAGTGACATCAAAAAGATTGAAGGCAGCTGGCCACTGCCTTCGTCTATAAGACCCGCCCCATCCTGAGGGAGAGGCTTCTTCCCCCTGACACACCTGGTGTGCTGCTATCGTTGAACTGGCGGCATGTTTTTCCTTTACGGCATTTACTATGACAATGCTCATTTTTGTTGCATATTTGTAATGTCCTAGCCTTTGTTGATTAAAAGTATTTGTTTGGTTAACTCTTTGTCTGAGTTTTCATGACATTTGCAATGGTTTTAGAGCCCGACCATAACAAAGTGGGGGCTTTGCCATACTATCGGGTTTTGGTGCATAAATACGTCAGTAGCCCTTGAAGACTAGGGTTGAGTTTAGGTAGACCTGGATAGGCAGTTGGAGGGGATGCTCAATTTACGAGGTTGCTCCTATACTTTGTTTGTGCACTGCTAAGGTCAATACTTTACATTCTTTTGATCTCTGGGGATTTTTTTTTTTGCACATCGGTCGTTTGTGCGTCATGGCGTTGTTAGATCAATGTACAAAGGATCAGTTGATGAGGATAGCCGACCACTATAAAATAGATGTAGGTGATAAAAGATTCAAAGAAAATTGTGAGAGCAAATGAATATGACATGGACATTTTGACACCTCCAACACTGTCTCCTACCTCCATTAACCTGGTTGGGGCTGCTCTTGTTCAGGAGTTGCTCCCTGAGTTGACTTTAAACTTTGAACAACAGAAACAAAAGTTGATGTTCAGATTGCAGTTGGAAAAGGAAAGAGATTTGGAACTAGAAAGAGTACGACAGCAAGCCGATTTAGAGAAAGCTGTAGCATTGGAACAAATCGGACAACAAACGGAAAGGGCTAATTTGGATTTAGAGAGTGAGAGGCTTAGGTTGATGAAGGAAGGTAAATTGAGTGATGGGTCACGGAGTGAAGAGTCGGATTGGCGTGATGATTCACCGTGATATTTGAAATAATTTACGTTTGGTGCCAAAGTTCAATGAGAAAGATATTGAGACTTCTTTACAATGTTTGAACGTACTGTAGACATGAGGGCCTGGTCAAATTCGGACTGCACAATTTTGCTGCAATGTGTATTGACGGGGCGTGCTCAAGAAGCCTTCTCTACTCTTCTCTTCTGACCGCAAGTGACAGTTGTGATTATGTAAAGGTTAAGGCTGCGGTTCTGTAAAGCGTCTTAGGGTACTTAGAAAAGCGCTATATAATACGAAAGTATTATTATTATTATTCTGTAAGCGTATGAATTGGTCCCTGAAGCTTACTGTCAGCGGTTAAGAAGTTGGAAAAGGGGAGATCGCATCTTGAGTTTGCCCGTGATTTGGGGACTCAATTTAGTGATGATGGTGCTTGAACAATTTAAAAAATCAGTCCCAGAGGGAATTGCGATTTACATAAGTGAGCAAAGGGTGAAGACAGCAGGGGAGGCTGACCATAACACTGTGTCTACTGTGGCCAGTCAAACTTGAAGATGACAAGGCATTTGCAGAGAAAGCACCTGGAGATAAAGGACGTAGCATATTCCTTCAGCTTTCCATTAATATCAAAATACAGAAAAATTATTTTGGAACAATTGCGAAATAAAGGCAATTTCAAGCACAACTCCAAAGTCCTGGAACAAGGCAGAGGTCAACTAGTGACATGGAAACATCCCTCTGATAAAGCTTCTGTTAAGGATTATTTGCCTTGCCCATGGAATGTTTGCTAAAAAGGATTTGTGGAGACATGAATCTTCATGCAAAAGTAAAATATCATGTGTAACAGACGACATGAAAAAGACAAGAGGAAGAATACAAAGTCTTGCTGCTTGCTTGCTTCCAATATGAACTTCCTCCAGGAGGTCATTAATAACATGCGACAAGATGATGTGTCGTTTCACATCCGGAGTGATTTATTGATTTGAAGTGAATGAAGGCGGTGGTGAAAGAAACTGGTAAGTTCTTAAAAATGTGTCAGACTTCAAAGCTCCTGTGACATTGGTTTCTGTGACTGTGCCAGCTGTGCAATAGGTGGACTGCATTAACTCATCACTTCCCTGGATATTTTGATGGCAGTAAATGTGATTAATAAGATGTGCGCCAGTCTGCCATCCAGATTCAACTGTGTACCCACACAGACACAAAACAGATGAGATTTGTGTTTCTGAATTATTTTAATGCTTACTGTTACCATGCTGGGAGCTGTTGAGAGCCAATCAAATGCTCTCAATCTTGTATTATGCACCTTTAGCATAAATAAACATTTCCCCCATTTATTAATGAGAATGTAGCCAGTAATGAAATGTTCCTCCTGGGCTACTGTAGGGCTGGGTAGGCCTTAGCCCCTTCTACTTCCTGGTTCCCAATTTGTTTGGTCCACCATACAGAAGTCATACCATGAGCTGCATCTTTTCCTCTTTCAGACCCCCAGGTTTTGGTAGGTGTGAACTTTAGCTTCTTAAGTTGAGGCATATTTGCTGTGGGTTTCACCCTTTTCTCATTTTACTGTAGGTCCAGCTCCATAGAGATTCTCACTTCCTCGTTGAGCTTACCGGATGGGGGTTGTGCAGTGAGCAGGCAGGAGAGACGTTGACTGCCACTGCTGTTTTGTTTAAGTTATCATTTTAGTTGTATTCATGGTTTTGTGTTGCTTAGTTTTGTTTTGCATGGTTTTGTGTTGCTTGAATTTTTTTTCCATGGTTTTCTGTTAGTAGTTAGTTCATTAAGTTACCCTCTTTTATTGTAAACTGTATCACCAAGTATATTAGAGATACAGTGGAGGAAATAAGTATTTGATCCCTTGCCGATTTTGTAAGTTTGCCCACTTACAAAGAAATGAACGGTCTATAATTGTAATGGTAGATTTATTATAACGGTGAGAGACAGAATATCAAAAAGAAAATCCAGAAAATCACATCATATAAAAGTTATAAATTGATATGCATTTGATTGTGTGAAATAAGTATTTGATCAACTAGCAAAACATGACTCAGTACTTGGTGGAGAAACCGTTATTGGCATCAAAGAGGTCAGATGTTTCTTGTAGTTGGTCACCTGGTTCACGTACATCTCAGGAGGGATTTTGGTTCACTCCTCTATGCAGATTCTCTCCAAATCCTTAAGGTTTCAAGGCCAGGACATTTCCAGAAAAGCTGGACATCGTATCAAAGGGTCGTCAAGCCCACAGCTAGCAGCCCTGACCCAGCATGGAAAAGGATTTGTACAAACGGTGTTTCTGGTTGACAGCGGAGAAGCGTTGCACATTTTATGGCTAAGATTGCGTTTCATTAGCAACTGAGCTCTTGGTGTTTGGAGCTGTTTGGAGCTATGCTACACTAACCAAGGCAGCTACACAACAGAACACACACAAGCTACATGTTTTTGAAAACTTTTGGAGAGACCTGAGTGGACTTTTTAAGTGAAGAGCAGCTGTGGTAAGTCAACTGATTTTGAGTCTTTACATCTGCAGTAGCGTTTCTACAGTGTTCATTTGTCTATCATGTCGTTTTTATGAATAATATGAATGGCTCGTGCTCTAGCGCCCGCAGTGTTGCTGGATTGATTTGTTGCTTTGTTGTCATATAAATATATGTGACTGGTTATTGTGAGTTTTTCTTGTCACTGTGTTAATTACATTGATTTGGACTATATGCATTGTCAGTTAATTACAAAGCATCCCGTCATGCGCGGGGTTATTGTCCGGACAATTGAATCCGTTCGGGCTGTTGTTTCCCCGCTTAGCCCCCCTGAAGACACGTGTGGTGCCGTAGCCTCAGCTGTTTTTTGTTATTGTTCCGGGTTCAGAGGTCACAAAGCCTGTTGTCTGTTACGTGAGCGCAGTCCACCGAAAACAATGTATTTCCCAAATGCACTAGTATTATTCAAATGTATTGTTGGGCTCTTAAGCCTCGTACCGAACGGTTAAATACAAATACGTGTATTACAACACCCCTAGAAACAAATAACCATAGCTGTGGCGTCATAATGAGCTTATTAGGACATGGCTCAAGTCTAGTAGGACAGCACAGAAGGCCCAGATATGAAATGCACGTTCCTCCACTGTGTCAGGGCATATACAGGAATGTATGTGTGTGGTGTTCTGATTATCAGACGCAGCAGGCTGGAGACTGCGCGAGGGTCTACAAGGTGTTTTGCTCTCATTGCATATTTATTTAATGGACGATTGTACAAACAGGACATGTAATCAGAGGTTGGTTATATATTTTCCGCTTGCCATTAAACTTGTTTTTTTTTTGTTAGATAAGGCTGCGTTTAACTCTGCATTTAAATTCACATTACATTTTTCAGAAACCTGTTTATTGTCCCTGGTTGAGCCCCAAGGGTCCTTTAGGGAGTTCCAGAAAGATGAGGAATACTTTATTGTTACTGTTTGAATTACAATAGTAGTGAGGCCAATGTGAATAAGCAACACAGTCTCACTGCAGTTTGTGAAATAGTCTTGAAATTGTAATGTATTTCATTATTTCAATCTTTCCCCAGTGGATTTTCCCAAATCAGTTTACCTAAGAACTGTAGCATTGTTTCAGTCAATAGAAGAGCATAGAATGCCTCAACTCGGTCTTAAAAAAATTAAAACATAGCCAGAGCTTCATTAAAAACCCAATGCTTTGTGTGATGGTCCCCTAGCTTGATTACTTGTGTGTGTGTGTGTGTGTGTGTGTGTTTATTTATTGCAGCAGGTACCTTGAGGTGCCGATCGCCCTAGTTGCAGGCACCTGGGCCTGGTGCTCTCCACGTATAAAGCTTCGCCTTTCTAGCAGCGGGATCGCTCTTTGCTTCTGGGCATTATTCTTTTGTTCCCATTCACGCAACATCACTTTCTCTCGCCACACTCGGCACTCATGCAGACACCCACCCACACCACTGATCTTACTTATTATCACATCCCATCGTCTCCTTAGTTGTTTTGGGGATTTATCGCAATCCAGTTTATTTATAATGAATTACTCAATATTTGCCTTCAGTCAAACCCTGAACCCCCTCCTTTCTACTAGGAGTCTGTGTCCTGGTTGTGGTTTGTTTTCGTCTTTCAGGCACCGTCAGCTAATGAGACACACCTGAGCATGCTGGAAGTGCCAGATATAAAAACTGTGTCTCAATTCAGAGGCTGCATCCTTCGGAGGACCCAGCCTTCGCGGTCTACGTCGGCCGTGTCCTTTGAAGACCACGAAGGCTGGACCGTGCGGTCTCCGAAATGAGACGGCCTACGCTACAGAGGACTTCCTGTTTGCGTCACCAGCTGTTCCAGCCCCCCCCCCTTGCTGCTCCCGTCGCAGAATCCCTGCTCAGCAGTATGTATATATATACTGTTAAGGTTTTAGATTAGTGTTTTCAATCAGTTTTGTAATCATATATTCAACAATTCATTCATTGTTCTTTTTCATAATATTGTTTTTCTAAATTAATAATCAGTTAATTAAATCTGTTATTATGTTAAATAACACATTTTCAATCAGTTATAGTACTTGTAATTAAAATAATGTATTTACCAATAACTTTATTTTTTTTCATTCACACATATTTGAATGAATGATTTGAATATATATATATATATATATATATATATATATATATATATATATATTTGTATTTGTATTTACCTTTGTGTTGTTAGGGTCGGTTTCAACCCAGTTATAAAAATAAGATTATAAAGAAAACTGAAATCATAAGTCCACTGTCAGCAAACACACTGACAGCCAGCTCCTCTCCCAGTCATGTGAGCTTTAGGGGATTCTCATTTTGCCTTGTTATCCAGTATACCTGCACAAAAACAAAAAAAAACAAAGACGGCATGTCCAGACAAGTGAGATAAATTCAGTATAGAGTTGGTGACTTGCAGAGTGCACATCTCCAATTTGCAGCATGCAAAAATGAAAAGAAGATTTTCAGTGAGACAAGTTCTGGATCACGTTTTTGGTGAAAATGAGGGAGAGGACACAGAGCAGCATAGCGATACAGATGAGCAGGTTTCTGAGGAGGAAAACAATGTGGAGTATCATCCAGAAGACACAGACACGCCTGATGAGTCTGATAAGGAGGTCACCAGTGGTGAAGCTGCTCCCGCTGAAAGATTGAAGTCCAAAAATGGTAAGATCTGTTGGAGCTCAGTACCTCATGATGGCAGGGCAGCTGCTGCAAATGTCATCAAAATGACCCCTGGAATCACAAGGTTTGCTGTGACGAGAGTCAGTGACATCAAGACATGTTTTGAGCTATTTATGCCATTGTCACTAAAAAGAGTCATCATTGCTATGACAAACCTTGAAGGAAAAAAAGTCCATGGCGACATGTGGAAAGACATTGATGAGGAATACCTGGCTGCTTATATTGGTGTTCTTATTGCTGGAGTATATAGATCCTGCAATGAGGCCACTGATAGTCTCTTGGACGCATCGACAGGCAGAAATATTTTCCGGGCAACAATGTCACTTCAGACCTTACAAATGATATCAAGAGTCCTCAGATTTGACAACAGAGATACCAGAGCAAGATCTGACAAGCTTGCCCCCATCAGGGATGTCTGGGACAGACGGGTGCAGCTCCTTCCACTGATGTTCAACCCAGGGCCAGAGGTGACAGTGGATGAACGTCTTGCCCCTTTCCGAGGAAAATACCCCTTCCGACAATACATACCCAGTAAGCCAGGGAAGTACGGCATAACAATCTGGGCAGCCTGTGATGCAAAAACCAGCTATGCCTGGAATCTACAGATTTACACAGGCAAAGCTGTGAGTGGCATCCCTGAGAAAAACCAAGGAAAACGTGTGGTCCTCGATATGACTACTGGACTGCAGGGTCACAATATCACTTGTGACAATTTCTTATGACCTTGGACAAGAACTTCTCAGGAGGAAACTTACCATGGTGGGCACAGTGAAGAAAAAATAAACCTGAGCTGCCTGCTGAGATCTTGCAGGTGAAGGACAGGGCTCCACTTTCCTCAAAGTTTGCTTTTACAGACACCACCACTGTTGTCTCATATTGTCCAAAAAAAAACCAGAATGTAATACTTATGTCTTCTCTCCAAAAAGATGCAGCTGTGTCATCAGGAAGTGACAAAAAGCCCACAATTATCCTAGACTATATCAAAAACAAAGGAGTGGGCAATCTGGACAAGCTGACTGCCACCTACACTTGCTAGCGAATGACCAGGAGATGGCCAATGGTTGTGTTTTACAACATCCTTGATGTGTCTGCATATAATGCATTTGTGTTGTGGACCCACATCCACTAAGGGTGGAACTCAACCAAAAAAAGCAAGCGGAGAATGTTTCTTGAGGAGCTGGGAAATTCCCTTGTCAAGCCACACATTGAGCTAAGGGAACGGGTGCCCCGAGACCCAGACGCTGCAGCCTTGGTCAGACAGCTGCAGACCTCACCTAGCACTCCGTCCACGCCATAAGCAACACAAAGAGCATCTGCACCAGCATCCTCCTCAGCCAGCCCTGCCTCAACACCAACCAGAACAGCCACAGCCCCATTCAGGCCATCTGATTCTAAAAGAAAGAGGTGTCAGGTCTGCCCAAGCAGTAAGGATAGAAAGACAAACGTATTGTGCTTCAACTGCAAGAAATATCTCTGCAAAGAACACACTAAAAGTGTCACTTTTTGCCACACATGCATCTAAACACACACACACATACACATGCAAGTTCTTGCACACAGAGACTTTTACTTTGATTTTGTATTAGTTTTGGAACTAGTAATTGATTTCTATTGGTTTGATTTGCTTCATTGGTTGTTGTTTGTTTGACTTTGCAAATCTATATTTTGTGTTATGACTGGTTCTGCTTTTCATTTTGTGTTTGTATTAAAGTTCTATTGCTGAAAAAAATAATACTATTTAGCCTTTTTCTTGAAGTAAATATATATGGGTCGAAATTGACCGGTAACACCATAGATGTTACTATAGTTAATAATATTAAAATAAATAAAACCAATTTATTTAAGAGATGTGTTCTAATACCCTCAGTAATAGTCAGGTAACACAAGAACCTTTTATTTATTTTTTCATTGAAATCGAGGGGTATACTGACAAAGAAAAGGCCCAGAGGCCCACACCAAAAATATTAAAACCAATATTTTCATGGATAAGGAAGCCTAACAAGGTAACCAAAAGATGAGAAACAAATTGGATGATAGATAATTGTTTTTAGTGTATTTTACAGCTGATTTAAGACATGGGTCAAAACCAACCAATTAACATAAGAGATGGTAACAGAAAGCTAACACGAGGAAGGAAATATATATACATTTTGCAATCCTAAGGCAGAGGAAATCAATCAAGACAGTTAACATTAACAACAGCAGCAAAATAAATGTCAGCAAACACGTTTATTAACTTGCAGTAACACATGCATATACATTATATTTTTTTATATAAATCACCACCCCCTGCTGCAGGCACATTTTCTCCAAAATTGTCCAAATCACATTGAGACAATTATGAAAAGTTAAACAGTTATCAATAATGTTAACACAAGGATGCAAACCTAGAAGATTGACACATTTTACACAGCAGAATATACACAAATACACACAGAAATTACATGGATGTCTTATTTCAATTTAAATAATTAAAAGAAAAAGGTGACATCACAACTGTCATCTGTGTGACAGTAACAATAACACATCAAAAGGATCTACTGGTTGTCTTATTAGTAAAGGCTTTGTACAGGAGTAGAGTTAATGTAACTGTAAACTTAAGTACAGGATGGTCAAATAGATATTACAAATGGACTAATAGCTTAATTCAAAGTCATGGTTGCTGAATGTTTGTCCATCGTTCTCCTCCTCAGCTCCTGCCTCCCTGTAACAAAACAAGAACACAATTAGCAAAATACTCAAATTAAGTGTATTCGTGTTATTAATCTCAACATTTGTAACGTTACCGGACTTAAAGTGATATCGCAGGTTGATAACCTGTCTACCTGAGCTCACGTTGGTCCGTTTATGGACATAATATGAAGTATAAATCATCTGTAAAATCTTCACAATCTCAGTAAGATATCAGTGAACCTTTGAGGTTTGAAAGTGAAGTTATTAAAAGTTACTTTACAAACTACGGTCGGATGCAGGAAGACGAGCTGGTAATAGCGCAGCGGCTAACGCTTGTTAGCTTGTAGCTACGAATGTCACGAAACTTAACCGGTAATTTTAACACACGTGATGTTATAAGATCGCTTATTATGCTTTAACGTCCGTATCGGTGACATTCTAGTGAGTTGAAACCCAATACTTACATTTAAAAGTGAATCCTGCGCCTTCTCCAGCTCCTCATCAATCGCCGTCATGTTGGTTCAAATAAAATCTTCATCGGCACGCAATGCATCTTGGGATATGCTGGGCCGCGAAGGATACATCAGATGTGTCCTCCAAATCTGGGACCTGAAGGCTGCATTCGTCGGCTGCATTTGAAGGAGTCTTCAACAAACTTGCGAAATGGGACAGCCTAGTCGCAGCCGTGTGACGTAACCGGTCTACGAATGCAGCCTCCGAAGGATGCCGCCCCTGAATAGAGACACAGCTTAAGACTCTGCACCTGAACAGGGTGCTGGCTGCTTCTCTTCTTTGGCTGACACAGCTGATTATTTGTTAGTTTAGTTTATGTTCTTTAAATAAATGTGGTTTTATTACTTTTACACTTGTATTGTCTTCCTTTATGTTGCAGCCTTTGCACCGGGTAGTAACAGTCTCCCTCTCTTTTGTCATGGCTTTAGAGCCAGGTCGTGACATTTGTAAGACATCTGCTGCATGTGAATGAGATGACTCAGCCTTACAGCTAAAGAAGAGAGAAGTTAACATAAACTGCATATATGAGACATTAACTCATCTCTAGTTTCCACCCCGTTCTTGATCCTGCTGCCACTCGCTGCGGCATACTGGACTTCCACTCTATCACAGAGTAAAGAATAAAAAGGGATTGTTGGTATGAAACAGGAAGTTTAAAATCTAATCAAGTCTGCTGAGGAAGTCAATAAACATTCCAGCTCTGTGCCCTCTGTTTTGTATATGATTGTGACCTCTGAGCTCCCCTTAAAGAAGACAAAATGAAAAGATCATTTCACCATGTTTACATGTCATCAGGCCAGATCCATCAACCCCCAATCATCAGTGCCGTTGGGTGGTTGGTGATTCATATCAAAAATTCATATTGTTAGAGGATGAAAACAGTGGAGCGTTTCAAATATATAAAAATACCAGTGAAGATAAATCTCTTTTCTCAATTTGTCTTGGCTGATAAGACGTGCAGGGTGGAGGTCTGCTTTTCTAGATCTGCTACTGTGTCTTTCTCTTTTCTCTTGTATCTCAGCTCACATCGGTCCACATTTACATGCAATCCCTTTATTGCGTGTGGACCCGATATACTGTATGTCTTTCAAGGCTGTAAGTATAATATACATGGGGGGGGGGCACATATGCTTAACCCCCCCCCAATATGTTGTTAGAAAACTATATATATTTTCTATTTTAAATCTAAATAAATAATGAAAAAATGATAATAAAATGCATATGTGAAGAAAACAAAATACAATGCAAGAGGCCTCAAAACCCTAAAGACCAATGTATCCTCTCAGCCCTCATTTTAACTAATTGCCATTGTTATTACTGTCGATTCTAGTATTATCGTGTACTGCAGGTCTGGCTTTCCAAGGCATTGAGAGGGGGGATTTCAGCCAGCTTCTAAAGAACAAGGCAGAGAGCGACGCAGAGCTGACCACCTGGATGAAAAGTACATTTGATTTTACCAGTACTCAATTGCTAATCGTAATTTGGAAGCTGATGGGCAATACAATCGTTGATGAAATTGTGTTGGAAGTAAGATCGAAGCCAGTGGTCCAGTTCACACTCATATTGATGGCACCCAGGATATATCAGGACTCACTATGTTTGCTCTTTGAAGATGCATCCTGGGACTCTACGCAGTGTCATCGACAGGACAAAAAATAGCCAAGATCACATGTGATGTGATGATCTGTCTAGGCCTTCCTCTGTTCCAACTTTGAGGACCAACCTATGACGGTGACACAAACATGACTTGACAATTGCAGGGGGTGCAAGCAATTTTAAATGAAATAACATCCACTGGCTATGTAGTCACTGTGGTCATCAGTTGCACTGACTACCTGTGTAACCTCTCCATTAGTAAGAGATTCAATGGAATTGAAGTCGTAATTTGGGGCTTCTTTAATCAATCTCGCAAGTTCAAGGTGATTTTCCCAGCAAATTGCAAAATCAGAGCATGTTTTCACCTCTTTGAAACCTCTCTTGCCCACCAGGTGTACTGGTCGCACCCTGCTAATCGCTCAGTTGAGACAGTATGAGTCCGTGCTGACAGCCCTTGACGAAATGGAATCATGCAGATCTTCTGACACTTCAACTAAGGACAATGGTCTCCAGGGAACACTGTGCTCAGTCTTGTAAAGGCTCAAACATGATGGACGATTTCTAGTGCCTGAGTACCTTCCTGCAGCTTATAAAACACAGCATTTCAGCCATGTTGGAGGCTGTAGACCATAACAAGCATACAGGACCGGTAAAGGAGGAGCACTTTGATGTCTTGTTCGCAAGAGCAACTGCTATGGCAATAAAGTTGGACCTACAACTTATTTAGATGCCTCACATCCGTTAACCTACAAGGCATTACTCCGGTCAGGCTGCAGCCCATATCCATCACAAAGTCCAGTCTTTGTACAGAGCCCAATTCTACAATGTCTTGGATATAGTGGGTATTCATTGTGAAGGTTTGATCAAACTGGATTCCACAAGCTGCAGCAGCTTGAAATTGTGATGTTAAATGTGTATCGGGCTAATTACACGTATCAAACAAGCTCAGATGTTGCTAGCATTATTCGGGAAATGGTTCCAGAGGTGATGTTCACTCAGATTTAAGCTTTAGTTAGGCTTCTGCTGGTTGTCCCTGCCTCCTCGCAGAGGCTGAGAGGAGTTTCAGTGCCCTGAGAACATGGTTCAGATCACCGATAAGTCAAACAAGGCTGAATAATATAGCCATGTGTCACATGCACCAGGAGAAACTGCACCAACTGGACCTTAAGGGAATATGCTAGTCTGTTATCAGTCTCAAAAATAAGCGGACAAAAAAGGCCTTTGGAGCCTTGGCTTGAAGAATAGCAAGTCAAAATACATGTCATTGCCTGTAGAGGATAGGAGTCAATATCACCACCTCATATCTCCTTTGAGACTTCCCCATTTCCGAAAGAAAAAGCTGAGATTTTCAATTGAACTTCATATTCTTTGTATTAAGTAAATGTTATGCTGTTAGAAATGCATGTTGGTCAAGCTCCAACATTTTTTATAAATGAACTGCAAGGAGACAATGTACATGCAAACAGCAAAATATGTCCACCCTGTCATGGACAAATTCAAAGTAGAGTAAATACATTGCAATTTTTCATTTTCAGAAAGCTAGTTAGTCCCTTTCTCAACAATATATTTTAGTTAATGGAAAAAGTATTTGGATAATAATGAAATTATGGCAAACTATTTGTTTCTCTATAAAATCTGCAAGAGTTACACTTTCTTTTCTAAACAACAACAAAGATATCTGGTCAAACTTAACTTTCAAACAATACTATTTGAGCCTCCATTTGTTTATAAAGGATTCACACAAAAGGTTTTGCTAGCTTGTGAAAATATTTTTTTTTATTTTCATATAACATGAAAATGACAGGGTGGACAATAAAATGACAGGTTGGACACGTTACATGTCATTGAATGGCCTCATATATGCAGTAAATCTAAAGGAAATGATGTACAAAAAAATGTCAGAGGTCCTTTACCCATGTAGCTAGAAATTACCAGTTGAACAGACTGGTTTTGATCCACTCTACCTAAATGCGGCCACTGAATAAAGATGCCCAAAATGAGCCATTAATGTGGCCTTCTAGTGTTAAACTCTGTACAACATTCTGCACAGTAAAAGTCAAACATTCAACTGTAGAACAAGAAGAAAAATGTTTTTAAGTGGAGAACGGTTGAATTAAAAAACACGTCTCCAAACAGTCTCTCCCTTTCTGCAGAGACATGGCTCAATTCTGCAGTTGCTGTTCTACATACTTCCAAGCAGACGCTTCAATCTTTACAGAGCGCATGTTCAGAGCCTGTGGTTCTGGTATTAGGCAAAGTATCTGCCAGTCATGGTACCAACAGATGTCCTCCCTGAGACTTGGCCAATGAAACTTGTTTATCCCATTGCAGTGCATACACTTAACTTTCACACTGTCCCCTTATGCATCCATGATGACATCTGGGTATGCTTCATTGTCATAATTAATGACGCACCACTCTTCAATGTGCTTTACCTCAATCATTTCTGGTCTCCTAGGGTTAGCTGGTGTCTTTCCACATGCTGGAGACTCATCAGATGAAACAGGAACATCAGCTGGAGTGACCTCTTGAAGGATGAAGCAGGGGCAGTCCAAACACCTTCCTCCCTTTTATGCAGACATGACATGTCTCTGTATTTCATCTGGCCGGGTGTCAGACTGATAGCTTGGTGGATTCTCATAGTGCCTTTTACAGCAGCGGGTGTCTCTGACTGTAAAGCACTGGCCCCGTTTCTGGCTTGACTTTTTGCCTCTCTCCATTTCTTTTTTTTTTTGCCCTCTTCTCTCTCTCAGTGAGCTCATTGACGCCATTCTTCTTTCCAGTCTGTCTTTATTCCATTTGTCCCTCTCTTTCTCAAGGTACTTTCTTAGTCTGTCCGGGTCAGCATCACGACGTTCCAGATGTCTCCTTGCTATCTCAGCTCCTTTTGAGCTCATTCCTTGAAAAAGACAATTAAAAATGTTCCCTTACACACTTTAATTGGCGGTCCAGGTAATCTAGGCTTGCCTTATCAAACTAGGCTTGCTGATACCAATATCGCCAAAAAAGTCCATATTGTCCACTCCTATGTATAGCATGTACTGTTATAAAATGTGTGTAATAGCTGTTGTAATATGTCTAACATTATCAGCATGTAGCATAAACTATATAAAATATGTCCTTCCTGTCACAAACCATGTCCACCCTGTCATGGAAAGCTTGCTGACAGGGTGGACATTTTTAGCTAATGTTAGCATTTAATGAGCACATGGTGGACCTTCAGTTAGAAATATGATTCAGTCAGCAAGGTGTACAGCCTTGGCCAAACGTTTTGAGAATGACACGAGTATTGGTTTTCCCAAAGTTTACTGCTTCAGTGTTTTTAGATCTTTTTGTCCGATGTTACTATGGTATACTGAAGCATAATTATAAGCACTTCATAAGTGTCAAAGGCTTTTATTGACAATTACATTAAGTTTATGCAAAGTACATGCAGTGTCAACCCTTCTTTTTCAAGACCTCTGCAATTCGCCCTGGCTTGCTGTCAATTAACTTCTGAGCCACATCCTGAATGATGGCAGCCCATCTCATCTCATCTTCAACCGCTTATCCGGGATCGGGTCGCGGGGCCACATCAGCCAGCTCTGACTGGGGGATCCTGAGGCGCTCCCAGGCCAGTTTGGAGATATAGTCCCTCCACCTGGTCCTGGTCCTCCCTCGGGGTCTTCTTCCAGCTGGTAATGCCTGGAACACCTCCCTAGGGAGGCGCCCAGGTGGCATCCTTACCAGATGCCCGAACCACCTCTACTGGCTCCTTTCCACACAAAAGAGCAGTGGCTCTACTCCGAGTCCCTCACAGATGACCAAACTTCTCACCCTATCTCTAAGGGAGATGCCAGCCACCCTCCTGAGGAAACCTATTTCGGGCCGCTTGTACCTGCAATCTAATTCTTTCGGTCATGACCCAGTCCACATGACCATAGGTGAGGGTAGGAACGAAGATTGCCCGGTAGATAGAGAGCTTTGCCTTGCGGCTCAGCTCTCTTTTCGTCACAACGGTGCGGTAGAGCGACTGCAATACCGCCCCAGCTGCTCCGATTCTCCAGCCAATCTCACGTTCCATTGTTCCCTCACTCGCGAACAAGACCCCGAGGTACTTCTACTCCTTCACTTGGGGTAAGGACTCATTCCCTACCCGGAGTGGGCAATCCACCGGTTTTCTGCTGAGAACCATGGCCTCAGATTTAGAGGTGCTGATCCTCATCCCAACCGCTTCACACTCGGCTGCGAACCAATCCAGTGAGTGCTGGAGGTCACAGCCCGATGAAGACAACAGGACCACATCATCTGCAAACAGCAGCGATGCAATCCTCAGCCCACCAAACTGTAAACACTCCTCCCCAAGACTACGCCTCAATATCCTGTCCACGAATACCACAAACAGGATTGGTGACAAAGCGTTCCCAGTTTGCCCGCACTACCCGTTTGGGCTTACCAGGTCTGTCCAGAGTTTTCCCCCACCCTCTGACCCAACTCACAACCAGATGGTGATCAGTTAACAGCTCCGCCCCTCTCTTCACCCGAGTGTCCAAAACATACGGCCTCAGATCCGATAACAAAATCGATCATCGACCTTTGGCCTAGGGTGCTCTGGTACCACCTACACTTATGAACATCCTTAAACATGGTGTTTGTTATAGACAATCCATGACAAGCACAGAAGTCCAACAACAAACGACCTCTCGGATTTAGATCAGGGAGGCCGTTCCTCCTAATCACGCCTCTCCAGGTATCCCCATCGTTGCCCACGTGCGCGTTGAAATCCCCCAGCAGAACTATGGAGTCCCCCACTGGAGCCCCATACAGGACTCCAGTCAGGGTCTCCAAGAAGGCCGAATACTCTGAACTGTTGTGCGGTGCATATGCACAGACAACAGTCCGAGTTTTCTTCCCCATAACCCGCAGGCGTAGGGAGGCGACCCTCTCGTCCACCGGGGTAAACTCCGATGCAGCGGCACTCAGTCGGGGATTTGTGAGTATCCCCACACCCGCCTGGCGCCTCACACCCTGAGCAACTCCAGAGAAGAAAAGCGTCCAACCCCTATCTAGGAGTACGGTTCCAGAACCGATGCAGTGCGTACAGGTAAGCCCCACCAGATCTAACTGGTAGCGTTCCACCTCCCGCACAAGCTCCGGCTCCTTCCCCCACAGAGAGGTGACGTTCCACCTCCCCAGAGCCAGCCTTTGCCGCCCGGGTCTGGTCCGTCGAGGTCCGTGGCCTTCACTGCCACCCATGGGGCAGCGCACCCGACCCCAGTGGTTCCTCCCGCAGGTGGTGAGCCCACAGGATGGAGAGGAGGGGGGTGCCATGTTGCTGCTTCGGGCTGTGCCCGGCCGGGCTCCGTGGCAAACCCGGCCACCAGGCGCTCGCTGTCGGGCCCTCCGACTGGGCCTGGCTCCAGACGTGGGCCACGGTCTTCCTCCGAGCAGGGTCTCCTCAACTCTTCTTTGGTTTTTCATTGGGGTTTTTGAACCATTCTTAGTCTGGCCCTTCGCCTGAGACCAATTTGCCATGGGAAACCCTACCAGGAGCTCTAGGCTCCAGACAACATAGCCCTCAGGGTCATGGGGGCACTCAAACCTCTCCACCACGTTAAGGTGATGGCTCCCCGGAGATGGCAGCCCATTCTTGTATAATCAATGCTTGGAGTTTGTCAGAATTTGTGGGTTTTTGTTTGTCCACCCGCCTCTTGAGGATTGACCACAAGTTCTCAATGGGATTACGGTCTGGGGAGTTTCCTGGTCATGGACCCAAAATGTATATGTTTTGTTCCCTGAGCCACTAAGTTATCACTTTTGCCTTATGGCAAGGTGCTCCATCATGCTGGAAAAGGCATTGTTCGTCACCAAACGTTTTGGTGCCATTCTTTATTCATGGCTGTGTTCTTAGACAAAATTGTGAGTGATCCAACTCCCTTGGCTGAGAAGCAATCCCAAACATGAATGGTCTCAGGATGCTTTATTGTTGGCATGACACAGGACTGATGGTAGCGCTCAACTTTTCTTCTCCGGATAAGCTTTTTTCAGGATGCCCGAAACAATCGGAAAGGGGATTCATCAGAGAAAATTACTTTACCTCAGTCCTCAGCAGTCCAATCCCTGTACCTTTTGCAGAATATCAGTCTGTCCCTGATGTTTTTCCTGGAGAGAAGTGGCTTCTTTGCTGCCCTTTTGGACACCTGGCCATCTTCCAAAAGTCTTCGCCTCACTGTGCATGCAGATGCACTCACACCTGCCTGCTGCCATTCCTGAGCAATCTCTGCACTGGTGGTGCCCCAATCTTGAAGCTGAATCAACTTTAGGAGACAGTCCTGGTGCTTGATGGCCTTTCTTAGGCGCCCTGAAGCCTTCTTCACAACAATTGAACTTCTCTCCTTGAAGTTCTTGATGATCCGATAAATGGTTGATTTAGGTGCAATCTTACTAACAATTCATCTGATCACTCTTCATAACAGTCTGGAGTATATGCAAATTGACATCATAAAAACGGAGGCAGCAGACTTTGTGAAAATTAATATTTGTGTCATTCTCAAAACTTTTGGCCAAGGGTGTACTGTTCAACAAATATATTTCAAATTTCTGAAAGGTTTTTATATTAAGAGTAATCTGGAGCTGAGACTTTGTGAAATGTAGATCTCGTCTAATCTGGCAGCACTCACCCTGTTGTTGCAGACCCTCACCCATGTGTATTGTCTGGACTGTGGATGTTTGACTCTCCATGCATCCAACAGGTCCAGGTGTGTAATGATACTGCTGCAGCTCTGAGATGACTGTGGAGAAGTCTAGAGTACAGTTAAAAATCACCACCAAGAATGAATTGATCCTGATGGTAATTCCTGAGCAAATTTTTTTAACATGGTGAAAAAAATCTACTCTCTCTGTTCCCTGGTTTGGGGCGAAGCAGAGCACAGAGCTGTATATTTCTGCCCTGACAATCAGCAGCCGAACATTCACCCCCTCAGCAGAGGACAAGATGGTTTCATTTGCAGTTGTTCTAAACTGAACAGCCACCCCTGTACTAATATCAGTGCCATGGCTAAGGGCACACAACCCATTGTTTCTTGCAAAAACAACACATCAACAACACTTTAGGTAGAGACTTCGGGGACTAAAGCCCTTTTTTCCTCTCTGTCCCACCATTGATGTTCAACGACCCTATTTTAGGGCTTCGCATGGTCAGGTCAGAGAACAGATACAGACAAGATGAAACAACCAGAGAACAGTAAAGAGAGAAATACACTATGTGATACATGACCATTTACCTTTGTTTTTTTAACAGTTTTACCTTGTTGTGCTGCAGACTTGTGATGTGCTTTTTGAGGCGAAAATGCTTCCTTTCATCCAGAAGGTCGAAACCTACCAGTTTCTTCAGTACGTCAACAGATCTGATGAACTTGCCAGTGATGCTGAAGTAATCACTCACTTTGACAGACTTTTTCAATGTTCCATCCAGAAATGTTTGTACCTTCTAAGGAATAGAGATGTGTTTCTATTGGCAGTTTCATATATATATATATATATATATATATATATATATATATATATATATATATATATAGACATACACATATATATATATATATGTGTGTGTCTATATATATATATATATATATACACACATACACACATATATATACACACACACACTTTATCTGACTCATAGTTATAGCCCATGTCCACCTGGCTATTAGACATGCCCTGTAATTTGTTTGTGGTTACAGTGTGATCTCTGCCTGCAACACTTGTGGAAGCTTCTTCCTAAACCTTTTTCCGGTGGCTGGGGTTGTACTTCAGCGCCTGCAGACAGAGTTGTTGTTCTCTGCATCCACAGAAGCCTGTTGGTCCTCAGTTTGGCCTGGCTCCCTCTTATCTACGTCGTTACCCTCAAACTGAGAACCAGTGGCACCAGCTGCCGTCCCCGCAATAGCGCAATCTGCCACTGCACCATCAGGCCCAGCCTAAGGGATGCCAGCCGTTGGCCCAAAAGGCTCTACAGCCGTGGACCCAGCCTTGGGCCGCCTGTCGCGGGCTTGGGCCCAGACGCAGGTCCGCCAGCCGTGGGCCCAGCCAAAAGCCCCACAGCCGTGGGCCCAGCTGCAGGGGCCGCCAGTCGCTGCCGTGGGCCCAGACGCAGGTCCACCAGCTGGAGAAACTTGAAAAGGAAAGGAGAGCAAAGGAAAGGAGATAAATGAGCACATGCTCTAAGTGAGGCGGTATGCGGTACCCGTGTTATCTTTAAGACTACCCACCGAGGGGGGGTGTTATCATTTTAAAAGGAGGGCAACACTATTGTACAGACTTTGATAGAGTTGAACACCGGCACTTCAACATTGTATTCTTTGGCGTATCATAACTTGCGCAACCGCACTTCTCACTTCTTTTGACTTACATTTTCTTGTGCGAGGACCCCCAAACCCAATATGTCCTGGTATATTTTATTCCCTGTAGATTCAGAATGTAATAATAATTGCTGATACAGGCCGATACACATGCCAACATGTGAATAAGGGGAGCACTGACACTTATTTATTTTCTCCACTTCAAGCACTGCCTGAGTCTGCAGGAAGTTGCAGTATTTGTTTCTGCATTCAGCTGTTTGTTTGTGTCTGCCACAAGCATTTTCTTGCCCTGTGCATTTAACAGAATCTGTTTTGGCAGCATCCTGCCTCTCTCCCTCTGCCTCTCCTGCACACATCCACCCTTCTCTTTCCAGAGCTTTTCCTTTCTCTCTACTTTCCCAAGAGGCAATAAAGGTGACATACAGGATGAGAAACAATCAAAATAATTCACACTTCTTCTACTCATCTCCACCTCTCATCTATAGTATTTTTCTTCTTCCTGTCTTACCTTCCCCATGCGGCAAAATTGGCCAAAAAGCAGGAACATGTTGACAAAAACACATTTCCCACTTGCCTCGAGTGCTTCTTCTCTTCCATCATCTTGTCCCTTTTTTTCTTTTCACTTTTTGCATGTTTTTTTGTCTTTCCCCACTCCTTTCTCCATCTCCCTGCCTTTTACCTCCTCTCTATTTGTTTCTCCCTGTCATCACTTCTTCAGTGTTCTCTAATTATTCGAGTCTGTCGCCACTTCAAAGTGGCCCGTTAGCTGATTGAAGCTCTTTAAGGAGAGAATACAAGCAGGGGGATTTCATAATGGCTGCCGGCGTTCGTTAGCTGAAGATCTTGAGGATGCTGTGTGTGCGTGAGGGACCAAGAGAGTGGCGGTTTGTTGATGAGATGGATCGGCGGGTGTGTTTTGGGGATTTTACGTGCGCAGGGGATGGATAACTGTGTGGATGGATGCAGCAGGACGTTTGTTTGAGTGCTCGTGAGAGGTCCAAATATCTGTGTGTGTGTGTGCTATTGCTTCATGAGCTTGTGTGTGTATCCTCTTTGCCCTCATTTCATGTCTGTCTGTCACTGTCTCTTTGAGTGTGTGCGCCTTCCCCTTTGATTACCCTTGAAATATAACGCAGCTTTGACTAAAAGGTCAAACGCTCCCAGTGGAGCAGAGGTGTGGAGACCCCCAACTGTTCAAATGTAACGATCCAATAATTTGGGGCAAGTGGGGGATAATTTCACACTACTTATCACCAGTTCACCAGAATTTTAGAGACGCACCCCGGCAACGATGTCTAACAGACTATTCCTTGTCAAAATATTGTTTTCGGTTGTGGATTACCTCATAAACATTAACGCTTCCTTAAACTGCATGTTTAATCTACCAGTTACAGTTACAGAACACAGAAAGTAACTTGTGTATATTTTCATCTTTTTTGAGTTTTTAATGATTAATCTTTAGGATACTGTAGGCTAACATTTTTGATTTTCTATGGTTGCCGTGATCTGTAGATCTAAGTATTAGCAACACAAACATCTGCCAAACATTGTGTTCAAAGACAACTAATTTTATCAGCAATAAATCATTTGAATGCCTTGTTAAAAAAAAAATAATTACCCTAACGAGGAAAGTTTGCCATGAACAAAATCACGCTGTATGTAATAGAAAGGGGAGTATAAAATTCCATAAAACATATTAAATCATAAAAACACAGTATTGTTTGCCATGAAAAATAATAAGGTAGGTCATTAAGGATATCATTAAAATGTCATAAGTTTATGAAAAATGTTTCTGACTCATTAAACTGTGATGACATCCATTAATGTTTTTCATCCTATATTCATATTTTTCTACTATACCCTACCATGACTTTTGTATGACTTACCATTTTTTTTATTGCCATTTCTATGGCTGTATAGCCAATTGCATGGCACACTTAATCATATTTGAATGGCATCCTATACTATGACATGCCATACTAAGAATTTTTTTAAATACATTTTGGTACCTATGTTTTAAATGTCAATTTTTCTGACAATTTGATGGCATATAGGATATTTTTTATGCCATTCTTATAGGGTATTATACTGAAACAATTCTTTTTCATTCTATGCCGTTTTTATAACTTACTTTAGTATTTTGTTATGGCATACCATTATGACTTAATTACATTTTTATGACATACTGTAGAATATTTAAATGGCATACTAAACTGACATTTGTATGGCGTACTATGACAATTTACTCATTTTTATGACTTTATTGTTCATGGCATACTGACATTTATGATATACTGCAGTTTGACTGCGTTTACTACCACAACAATTACTAATACTTTGACAACCACTACAACTTAAACTTCTATTAAACTACTACTACTACTAGATTTGACAGTTACCAGTTCTATGCCCTTCATGTCCCTTTGTTCATTCAGCAGTCTGGATCAGATCCTAGTTCAACCACCTTTTAGAAACAGACTTTTTGCGTCAGTTTATATTAAAGATAGAATGCCAAACATAGTGAGGTATAATGGATCATACATTGATAATCCTATCATGTTATCACAATGTGCCTTGTGTAATGAGTCAAACTTGAATTGCATTTAATTTTGGCAACAGATAATTAAATAAAATACCCAAAAAATAAAAACATGCATGTCCAGGTTGTCAAGTGGTTTTGACACATTTAAACCATCAATAAAAAAAAAAAAAGGCTAAAATCATGGAAGAAATCTGCAACAATAATCAAAGTATCAAGAGAATTCTTTGCTTTATTGGTGTTTAATTTGGTTCGTCCAGCATCAATCTCATCTTGGAGGAGGCTAAGCTGCTTCTGATGAGCATCCCTGTGGTTTCCAGTGTTCTTCAGGTCCACCTCTCATCACAATGCCTCGTCTCCATCCAGTCTGCTGCTCGTCATCACCATGTGCATTTTCTCTGAGAACTAAGAACGAATGAGCTCTGTACCTTAAAGTTGACTTTGCAATACATTAAAAGACAGAGGAAGAAGACGGAAAGTAGATTTAAAAAAAATAAAAATAAAATATAAATAATATTTCTACAAACATGAAGACTCTTCCATACATCCCATGGACCATGTAAACACCAGTCCACCTGCAACCCTCTATTCAATGAAACACAAAATAAATTAGAATTCTGCGTTGCAATAATTTATATTTGCTCACATTCAAACCAACCTTGGTGAATGAAAAAAGGGCATCGATAACTTCTTTTCCCATTTATTTTATAATCAATCATTTCAATACAATTAAGCTTGTATTATTACATCTTTAGGTTAAACTAAATGACCTATTTCTGTGACATTGGGGTCTGCGATCTGACTACAATAATTGGCGAAGTGGACACACACACACACACACACACAGACACACAGACACACAGACACAGAGAAGAGAAGAGAAGAGAAGAGAAGAGAATTTGTTTTGGTATTGTCATGGAGTGTGGTGGAGGACTCAAATGCAGACATGACCAGATGCAGAGTGAAACAGGTCTGAACCAAGAACACAACAGGAATCTTACATGGAAACAGCAGGGAAACCAAGGACAAGATGAGCGACAAGGGTGGAAATCCAGCAGGCAGTGTTGCCAACTTGGCGACTTCCCGAACCCTCTTGGCGAGTTTTTTTTGGTCAAAAGCTACTTGCGATAAGTCTAGCAACTTTTTCTGGTGTTGTTGAAGCCTTTTCTGGTGTTTTGACTCTGACTTGAAAGCACGTACCGTTCTACAGTTACGGTCGTGAATGAGCAGCGGGTATTACCGTGAGCCGCCCTAAAGCGCTCACGCAGCAGTCCCAGCTGCAGTCAGAGCAGAGAGGGGACGCTCTCAGTATTAGACTGCAAATGAATCGCGCATGCGCACAGCTGATACCACCATGGCTTACGGGATGTAACGGTGAATATTTTTTTAAAAAGAGAAACTCCTGGGTATACGGACTGACAATGCCTCCGTTATCACGGTGATTAACAATAGGGTCCATAAGTGATGGCCTATTTCAATGGCAAAATAAAAAAATAATCAACAGAAGAAAGTACATTTGTAGTTTTTTTTACAATTATGCAAATTAAGCAACAACATCATTTAGCAACTTCTAGCAACTTTTAGGACAGCCAATAGCTACTTTCCTTACTGAGGAGTTGGCAACATCGCCAGCAGGTCAGGCAGACTGGGAAACCAGGAGCAGGAACCAAACAGGCAAGTTGACACAACAATGACCTGGCAGTGAGTGTGTATGAGACTGGGGTCTAAATAGTAAGTGCAGCAGAGTGAGCAGGTGAGAGTGATAGAGCTGATGAGGAAGGAGTGCTTGATTAGTGCTCAGAGGCAGGTGATGGGAGTTAGACTGATGAGGGACTGGCTGACAGGTAGATTGAGGAGGGTGTGGAGCTACACACAGACACAAAGAGATACAAAGACACACACAAACACGGAGCACAGAAGACAAAGCCTAATCGTGACAGGTATTTTTTGTTTGTTGTTTAATCTTTGGCATTGGCACAAACTCAGACCTCACCAATATGTAATTTAAGCACAGCATGAGTATCTTCACTTATTATTTATGTCTACCAACATGGGGTGTCATTTAATATGATCCAGAGTTATTACAGAAATGCTACAATGAAATGGATTACAGACCAAACAGGGGTTACTTAGCCACTGTAGACAATATCAATATACAAACAACTAATTATTAAATCACTGAGTAAACCTGTATATGCCTCTACTATCATATTCCGCCTATAAGATAGTTCTTCTAACCAGAGCAATGCTACAGTATTTAAGCAGTTGGTAATGTGAGGCAATGACAGGAATAGGAGCATCATGTGCTGTATATTAAAACTAATGGTGAACATAATATATATGCATGGATTAAGAATGTTCACAAATGTGTTTAGTGAAGAGGCACAGTGGTGGGCTGACTGTGCTTGTTTAAAATAAAAAATAACTAATTAATTATGTTAATAATTTAACAATGCCATTTTCTACACCTAGCCTTCTTCAGGTTTAAGAAGTGATTGATATTCCAACATGATCTCACTATGAATATTGGTAACGTTATGTTAGCTAACTTAATATAGATTGTGTGTAAAGAGAGAACTGGCATTCATATTCTACAAAATGTCTTATTTCTTCCGTCTTCTGTAGTTTGGGGAAGTTTTAACATGCTAACATAACGTTTCTGCTGAGTGGCTGGCTGTTTGAATGGCAGCACAAGGGTGGAGGGGGAGTTTGAAAGGGTCGTGGAGATTGAGAGGGCATTGTTCCCACGTGGTTCTGTTTTTTGTTTGCAATATAACATTAGTTTTCAGACTGTAAAAAGTGGAGGGGTCACAAACTGCCCTTTTGGTATCATCTTTTGTACTTGTTATCTGTGCATGTAAATGTAGTACATTATATGCTGGACGTTTAGGACATTTTACTACAACGGTACTATGACACAGAACATGTTCTCTGTTCATGCTTTGTGTAGAAAACAGTTCTATTAACTGTCGGTATTCCAGCATCTGTACATCCAGTTTGTGGAACAACAATCTGAAGGTGATAGGGACCAGCCACCGACTAAATCGCTGTCATCTCTTTGTCAGAGTGCGGTGACTCAAATTTGGGGACCAGAACTCCACTGTCTGAAGTGTTACGGGTCATCGCTGCGCCCTCCTAGTTGACATTTGGGTCTGTAAGGCACTAAAGATGAGGAGAAAGAAGTCGGTTTGGTAAGTGTACAAGTTTTTCTGAAAGTCACTGTTATAGTGAGAGGTGGACAATCAAAAAAAATCCAGGTAAATTAATCTCTGCATCACCTCAAGGCATTCCACTTTCTTACGTGGGCTTACAACATTCTGTTATCCAAAGCTGACCAGGAGTTTGGTTGTGCGGTCTGCAGAGGATGATCAATCCAGCCAGCTTCAATTATTTTAGCAGTGTGACTTCTGGCCTTCATGGGTTGTGGATATAACGAGGGACTGCCAGCTTGAACTTTACCGAGAGCAGATTCCACTAGTGGCCCCGCGCAGGCGATACTCGTGGTGCAGAAACGGGGGTGAAGTCCTTGGTACCTTGAGGATAGACAGATCCAGCAACTCTCCACTGATGCCTATGTGTGCTCCTATTTATAGCAAAAGTAGAGACATCAACACTTTTTTATGTGAAAGTAATCTTTGCACACAGACTAGCTTCATCTCTCACCATACTCTGCCATGGTTCTCTGCTATAGATATATTTCTATATATAAGATATAGAAATGATGAGATGAGGTGTGTATCTAACAATGTGTGTAAATGTTAGCACTGTCATCAACAAAATAAATTCCTATTCGACTAACACTCATGTGATTTTATCGACTAACTGTTTAGTTGATTTGATCGAAAGATCTGTGAAACTGAGTTTCTTCACAACGAAGCACAATTTGTAATTGTGTCTTCATCTGAGATGTCTTTGAAACTCCTTGGAAAGTCATTCACCATAGAAAAAAAATAAATAAAAGAACAAATTGAATTACTGACCTAGTAGTTGCATTGTTTGAATTACAATTACATTATTCTCAAACTCGCCTGAGTCCTTGGTTCCTGCCACTGCTACTTGCCTTCCGTACAGCTGAGTACTGTACTGTTTCTTTCATCTGTAAGAAAAGAAAAAAGTACAAAATACTTTGTTCAGTTTGCTTTGTATAAATTCTATGCCAGTACAATTCTGGTTGGATAACATTGTGCTATTTTAAGGAGTAAATAAGAAGGCATATTTGCATCTCTGGATCTAGGTTAACAATAGAATAGTGCAATTATATTACAACTTCTTAACAAGACTGATATGAATTTATTTATTTCCATACTATATGAATGAAGAACAAGAATTCATAAACAACACAACAGGGACAAAACACACATAACTCATGCATGCAAAAACAAACCAGCCAGTTTCTGGGGACTAGCTAGGTTGTGCTATTTCAGTTGTATTACGGTTTACTAGGTCATACTATTAGCTCCAACATGTTTGAAATAAGCCAAATCCCCAAAGGAACATTCTTAGCCAAACAATATAGACAGAGTGCAACATCTTCCTATGAAAACAGTGCCCATTGGATGTGAAGAAAACTAAACCGTGCCAGAATATGCAATAGAGGGCTGAAAGCCTAATAAAATGCTTATAGCTTGCTAATCTCATCAGATTTCAGGATGTCAATGGATTGTTTTAGCAACCTACGTCTACCAGGGGTCCAATTGATGACTAAATAGATGACTGGACAAGTTAGCAAGTTGTTAGCAAGCTAGTGTTAGCTTAAGTTTGCAAGCTAGCATTACCGTAGTTAGCTACTATTGCTGTAGTTAGCTAAGGCACTTGCAAACATAATACTGCATAGGTTTCTGATTTATCCACATTCCATTATGACAGAAGTATCAAAAAATAAAGTGACATGGTGGCGGCTTCACACACTACAAAGTCAATGGAGAGATATGAATTGTGTTACCTGCCGGTGTGGGCGGGACATACATGTGCTCTGACTCTATGGTGAACAGTAACAAATCAGCTGCTATCTTCATCAGAACTTTAAACTCAGACTATGGGGCTTGTCTGACTTCATGGTCGTGCATTTTAACATAATGCACTCTCACACACAACATCCATTTTCTGGGTTTTACTAGGATAATTAGAGAATACATTAAAATAGATAAGTTACTGTCCGTTCAATCTAGTCAGACTCTATGAAAAAAACCCAATAAGTATTACGTTATCAGCATCAAGCTAGGCTACAGGCTAGGCTAATGTTGGAGGCTTAATTAAAGTTAGTTACCCTTGTAATGGTGGCGGTTACTTTATATGAACTGCTTTAACCTTTCTCCCGTTTGTTGGTGGGTGCAGGTGGACGTACGTCAACAATTCTGTGTATGTCGTTATTTTTTCGTGGTAAATTTGGCAGGCATCTCCAAAAATTGGATTGCATGCACAGTTGATTGCGTGCAGCGCCAAACCATAAATTGGCGTGATTGACGGCAATCATGTTTGGTTGCGGACACAATAGTCTCGTTCGAGATGAATTGCGCCTCACCTGGAAAGTAGACGAGAGCAGGCAGAAGCAGCAGGGGTCATTGACAAAGAACTCAAGTCGGACAGTTTTCAGCCGCCTTTACTGAATACACAGGAAGTCATTGGATAGTTTACACCCTGTTCGTTACATCTGTAGGCTACCTGTAGTCTTAGGCTGCATCCACATTACTCCGTTTTCGTTTGGAAACGGAGTTTTCAAACGAAAACAATCTCCGTCCACACGGCGTTTCAGCCATCGTTTCCGAAGTGATCTCCGTCCATATTACACGCCTGGAAACGAATATCACGTGACTCTTCACGTTCACTGGGCATGCGCTGATGTAAACAGGAAGTAGATTGTTGTATTTTGTAACTAAGCAACCAAACTTTAACTGGACAACAGCTACTAGTAAAGACAACAAGGTCAGCAATGTCTGTAATCAGTTGTCAGTTAACCTGGTAGTCAATCGCGGGTGTTACGTCATCGTTTCCAAACGTATGCGTTTCCGTCCGTCCACACGAATACGCTACCCGGAGTTCCCAAAGTTATCCGGCTTCGGGATCGTATCTAAACTCCTCCGTTTACGGTGCTCCAAAACGCCGGCGTAGTGTGGACGCTCAGTATAACCGTAGCAAAACATATGCGTTTCCAAACGAAAACAGAGTAATGTGGATGTACTCTTAGGACCATGTTTGGAAAACTATGGCTGAAGAAATTGCGTTTGCATTCTTTATCGCCGATGAAGTACAGGCAAAAGAGATCCCTCTACTTTTCCACGAGGTTGGACTTGGACGGAGAAGGTGATTTGTTTTATGTATATATTTAAAATTAACCGGAACATATGGCCACGGTTACAGTGAATTTAGCACCGTATCTTCATGTTTGATGATTCTCCAGTTTTAGGCAAATTCTAAAACTAAAAACAGTAGAATAATCAAGGAATGTAATTGTCACTTAATTTAAAACAATTTGTATTTGTATTACTTCATAAAAATGATGGCAGTGTGGTGAAAAATGGTTTTCATAAATAACTGCTCCATATATGGTTAAAGAGTTCTTTAGAATTCAGTAAAGAATCAGCTTCATTATTTTTCTAGGTTCATTCCAAAAATACCATATTTTGTTGAGGTCGTTGTCCCTCTGTACAGTGTCACTGACTTCAAAAGTAATTTCAGGCTCTCAAGAGGACAAGTGGAGGTAGGCTTATCTACAGCATTTCAAGACTAAATATAATCACTGATATTTGCATGTCAGTTTGAGTCTCTTCTTTGCTAACTCGGACCTTATGACCACGCTGGGACCACACAACATGAACAGACAGCAAACCAAACTACCTGTCTGTAACAGTGTTCTCGCCTGTCTGTGGACTCTGTTTAGCCAGGAGTCATATAGGGGTGTGGCAGATTCAACATTTCACAATCTACCCTTTTTAACACATCTCCTTCACTTCTGTTCCCTGGTCACTACACATCTGTCCCATCACATTTTGTGGCCTACAGAGGAAGCACTTCACACATCCCAGTTACACTTTGAAACAGCTGGATTTCCAAATACAGTCTGTGCTGTATGGTAGTTGGCATGATGCCAGAGCATTTCGCAACACCGATGTTGCATGGCTATTGGAAGAGGATCCTTAGGCCCTGGTTCCAGAAGGAATGCACATCATCGGTGATACAGCTTATCCTTTGTTGCGACAACTGATGAAACCCTACCGGGATAATGGACACCTAACTACTAGGCAGCAGTGCTTTAACCCAGTGGTTCCCAAACTGGAGGGCGCAGTGGAACTACAGGGGGGGCGCGGCTGAGGGATGTGTGGTCAGTGGAGGCAGGCAGAGCCTCACCTGTTATCATGAAAAGTAAAAAACAAATAATGATAAAATAATATTAATATTTCTCTACTGAACTGTGCTATACATTTCTGTATGATTCCAAGCATTTCAAGCATTTTTATAATCAAAATCGCTGAATTTGCAAACAATACATCTGCCTCAATGAAGCGTGTGAAGTGAGAGGGCACTCTTGTATGTCACTAAAAGCTTTTATTGAAAGCAATCAGAACAAAGAAAATCCACATCAATCATTGCTGGATATGTTATTTTCTTGTTTGAGAGAACCTGCTGTTAAATGTGGGGAAATATACGTTGTTTGCACTTCAAAGAAATTAAGTTAATTTTATTTACAAATGAATATTATTATATTATTATTATCATTATTCTATAGGTAGGATTTTTTATTTTCTTGCACACAAATTCAGAAATGTAAGTTATTGCACTGTTCCTAACTTCAATTTTAACATTTGAAGTTAATTTTACTTGTAAATATATTCAAGAATGTAATGCAATTAATGTCTTAAAGCACTACTTGAAAGCAATCTAAAGTCCAATCTTTTTGGAAATTGATTTTATTATTTTTTTTTTCATTAAAACAAACTGAACAATAAACTGAAGTGGAAAAGTGAAGTGATGTGTACTTATTTTAGAAAGTAAAACATTTTATAGAGTTTATATATTATGCAATGAATTCAAAACAAAGAAGGTACAACCCATTCGGGGTGGGTGGGGTCGGGTACAGTGGGCTTACAATGTTTCTATATCATCAAAGGGGGGGAGGGGCTTGACAGAAAAAGTTTGGAACCACTGCTTTAACCGAAAGCTCATTGCAGCTCGTGTGGCCATTGAGCATGCTTTTGGCATCCTGAAATCCAAATTCAGGAGGATCAAATGTCTGCACATGAAAGAAGTAACAAATATCAGTGCAACTGTCACAGCATGTTTGAAGTCAGGTGACCAACTTGATGAAGATGAGCAGGGTCTTCATCAACTTAGAGAGGACCTTGATGATCCACCACAGCCCAACAACCAAGATGCATCAGTGACATGATCTCTGCCCAAATTTAAGGACAGTATATACCTCCACACTACTTTTAGTTACAATTTGCTTCACACATATTGTGAGCTGGTGTGCAGGATGCCACAGGGTGATGGGAGGCACTTCAGGTCAAACGCAAAGTAGAAATCAACCTTGTAATATTTGAAAGACATTCTCTTTTGATTGAAGTTCCTCTACATCATCAATACTTCAGCTGTACCTCCACGTGGCAGCTCATGGTGCAAGAACCCAGGCTAAATCAGCAGGGGATCGATAGTGGTTAGGGTGAACCAGCCAACCACTGCTCGTTTTGTAGAGTTAGTTTCTTAATGAAATTTCTCAAACACAGACACATGTATATTGTTAAACATTTTTTATTTTGTGTTTTCTTTCAGTAATGCAATAATTTCTTGTTGCCGTTTGCCAATGTTTTTTAATTGGGTCAGTATTTGACCCATACACGTCACCATTTTCTTTTTGAAATCTCTCTCTTCTAGTCTCCTCCACCTCGCCAATTCCGGCCTCACCAGTGACTCCAGTGCACTCGTCCTTCGCTCAGTGTGGGACTGGTAGGTCTCATGAAAGGCCTGTTGGCTGCTGCCTTTTTTTCCCCTAGGTACTCTTAAGGGTTGCGTGGGACTTGAAGGGTCGGGTCGCTGTTCATCAGTTTCACATGATTCCACAGTTGATGGCAATTTTTTGTTAAATTACATTTTATTCCGGTGGGACACGTTTTTGTATTTCATTGTCAGCTCAAGTAATTGCTCTGGCATTGTCTTTAGTTAAAAAGGTCTCAACCATTTGTGGCACAGGGTTGCCTATCTTATATGTATCGCTTAAGTGGACCCTATGTTACACACAAAATACAGCTTATCAATCTTAAATCCTATGCGGAGGTGCAGCACACAACATGTTTAATGGGGGAGCCCATTACAATTGACAACAGATTGTGCCCATCAGTGATTCCTGTTGTGCGTGTTGCTGATTTTCCAGATGATGTCATTCCAGAATGTTTTTCTTACGCTTTACTGTAATAGTAAAATAGAAAAATACATTTAACAGAACTAATCATCTTAACAAGCATATGAGAGGTTTATATTTTATATTTAATCTCACAAATGTATTTTCAATATGTTGAGGTTACAAAAATGGGATTTTCCGAAACAAATCTACTTTTCACAGTGGTCTTTAAGTTTGGATGTCTTTTTATTTATTAAACATTTATATGAATATATGTTAGTGTAATTTCTAAATCGCACAACCATAAACTTAAGAAATTTAAAAACTGAACCAACAGTCCAAACATCACAACTACATAAATAGGCTACACACGGAGGAAAAGCAACACTGCAAGTTTCCATCAGTGACAATTGATGCTATTCTTTTAATACGTTTTGTGATGCTTCACAATCGTTAATTGATGGACACATTCCAGTGCTCTGACTGAAAAAAATCAAGTTGGATGTAGGCTTTCTCTATAAATATCTTTATTTACAGATGCTAAATAAATAACCTTATATATTATTATCCATCCATCCATTTTCCTCTGCTTATCCGGGGTCGGGTCGTGGTGACAGCAGGCCAACCAGACTTCCCTCTCCCTCGCAACATTTTCTAGCTCATTCTGGGGGATCCCGAGGATATAATATAATTGTAAGGATTACAGGTACTAGAACCCAAAAGCACAACTCGGAGACAAAATACAAGTAAAGTTCTTTACTTAGTTCAGGCAGGGTCAAAACCGGGAGGTCCGTCAAACAGGCAAACAAATCCAATAAGGAGCAGGCAAAATCCAAGGTCAAATAACAGGCAGACAGGGTCGGAACAGACTGATCAGGAACAATCTCTAAGGTACGCTGGAGAGCTTGACAATAGAAGACAAGACAATCTGGCAGGGAACAAGTGCAAGTGAGGGGACCTAAATAGTGAGGGCTAATGAGGGAATGGGCTGCAGGTGAGATGGGGTGTGGAGGACCAGGTGAGGGGAATGAGAGGTGATTGGGTGTGAATGGTAGAATCTGAAATGACAGGAGAGTTAATTAAACAAGCAGACAGGATGAAAACAAACTAATATGAAGGGGAATTCGTGACAATAATCCCTCCAGCGTGTTCTGGGTCTTCCCTGGGGTCTCCTACCAGTTGAGCGTGCCCGTAAAACCTCCAGTGGGAGGCATCCTGATTAGATGCCCGAACCACCTCAGCTGACTCCTTTCGATGCAAAGGAGTAGCGCCTCAACTCCAAGTTCCCTCCTGATGTCCGAGCTCCTTTCCCTATTTCTAAGGCTGAGCCCGGCCACCCTACGAAGGAAACTCATTTTGGCCGCTTGTAGCCACGGCCTTGTCCTTTCGGTCACGACCCAGAGTTCATGACCCTAGGTGAGGGTCGGAACGTAGACCGACCGGTAAATTGAGAGCTTCGACTTCCGGCTCAGCTTCACCAAGACGGTCCGGTGCAGCGCCTGCTTTACTGCTGCAGCTGCACCGATCCGCCTGTCTCCCGCTTCATCTTACCCTCACTCGTGAACAAGACCCCAAGATACTTGAACTCCTTCGCTTGCGGTAGGCACTCCCTCCTCACCTGGAGGTGAGCAATCCACCAGTTTCCGGCAGAGCACCATGGCCTCAGACTAGAGGTGCTAACTCTCATCCCTGCCACTTCACACTCGGCTGCAAACCGCCGCAGTGAATACTGGAGGTCATGATCCGAGGAGGCCAACAGGACCACAGCTTCTGCAAACAGCAGAGAGGCGATCCCGAGACCCCCGCCTAGATATCCTGTCCATGAAAGTCACGAACAGAACCGGTGACAAAGGGCAGCCCTGGCGGAGGCCAACACCCACCGGGAACGTGTCTGACTTATTGCAGAGAATACGGACACAGCTCCTACTGCAGTGGTACAGAAACCGGATGGTCATGGCCCATACTCCCACAGCACCCCCCACAAGAACCCCAGAGGTACCCGGTCGAAAGCCTTCTCCAAGTCCACAAAGCACATGTAGACTGGTTGGGCAAACTCCCCTGCCGGTACCTCTCAGCTGCTTCAGGAGACCCCTGAGCCAACCAGGCCCAATAGGCCTCCTTCTTCAGCTTGATGGCTTCCCTCGCCTCCGGTGTCCACCACCGGGTTCTTGGGTTGCCGCCATTTCAAGCACCGATGACCTTCCGACCACAACTCCTAGCGGCCGCGTCCACAATAAAGGCTTTGAACATGGTCCAATCGAATTCCATGTCCCTAACCTCCCTCAGGATGTGTGAGAAGTTCTTCCGGAGGTGGGAGTTAAAGACCTCCCGGACAGGGTCCTCCGCCAGACATTCCCAATTCTCCCTCACTACACGTTTGGGCTTGCCAGGTCTTTCCAGCCGGCTCCCCCGCCATCTGATCCAACTCACCACCAGGTGGTGACTGTTACTTGCTACCAAGAAAAAATATTCACTCTTTTTTTAAACAAATTACTTTGCATTGGAGTCAAGTTAAACTATTCTATTCTAGTGGCATTTTTAAAAACTTGTTTCACCAAAAATAACATTCAAAAACCAAAGTATGGTGTTGAATTAGTTTGGAAAATTGCTTCAGTGCTACCATCCATTTTCTGGACTATTTCAGTTTTTTTAAAGTGTCTTCTCCTTCAGCTGACATTTGGCTGAGACATTCATCATCACAGGACAAAAGAGTGTTTTTTTTTCAGCTGACCAGGACTGATGGTCATTAGCATACAGCGTGTTTCTCTGAATCTCTGAATATAATAGACAGTGCACATGATCACAACTGGTGGACATTAAGGCCTTGTACATGCATGTCTGATTAGGTAGTTAGCCATTTTGTAACTCTAATGTCAGCAAATGTAGCAGTGTTAATAAAGTCAGTTGACATAGGTCAAGCAGGATTTTAAAACTTAGAGATGAGTTAACAACTTGTGAAAACACCTTTTTTTCAGAATTAAATGGAAAAAAAGAGGCTTACTGTAGGACGTCAGTGCTTTTATACTAATCTGTTATTCATCAACAACTGCCTCGGTGTATTAATGGGCCACATAACAGAATATGTCAAGATAAAAATGATAAAAAAGTTTGTAATAGATCTGTCACATAAAGCTGTAAAATGCAGAGTAGGATTCCAACCCAGTTATCTTTAGGTATCTTCATACAAACAGCTGCCTCCTGTGTTTGACAGTACTGTAAATGCATCCTTTAAACACCATCAGCACTGCAGGAATTTCTGAGGGAGGCTGCAGAGGGAAGCTTCAGTAGATTTGTTTTGTGGGTGACTCAGCCTAAAACAACCTGTCCCAGAAACTCACTTTGTCATCTGCTCTGAGTCGCAACAGAAACGAATTCACTGAATACCTAACTTCAAATAGTGATGCTTGGTCGCTCTCGGCGTTTGATACCATAGACTTTAAATAGTGACGTCACTGTGACGGACTTGAGTCTGTCATTTTGGCCATCCCCATCTTTGTTTTTGGCCGTTGCCATCTTGTTTTTTGGAACCAGAAGTGACAGGAGAGGATGGAGAAGCACAACGGTATGCTGAAGAAGACATTTTTAGGCAACAAAAATGTTATAACTCACTTTCGTGACCTGCTTTATCGTCTATTTTACTCTAAATGGGACCATAATTTACAAAATGAACACCATGCTGTATTGAAGAACACTTGAAACTAGTGATTGAGACCATAAACTCATGTTTACAATGTTTACTGATAAATCAAGTGAGAAGTAGGGTCATTTTCTCATAGACTTCTTTTTGCAACCAGAGGAGTCGCCTCCTGCTGGTCAGTAGAGATAATGTAAATTGAAGGCACTTCCACATTGGCTTCGCGTTCCAGAACGGGAGGTTACCTCTTGATAACCATGCACCGAGAAAACCTTTAGCGTCTAACACAACAGGCTTTTAACTAACTCCAATGTAAACCCATCCACATCAGTATTAGACTGTCAGAGCCATATGGAGGAGGTTCGAAGTGGATGGTTGGTTCAAACAAAAACAGACTTTCACCCAGGGGACCGCTGTCTGTGTTCCGTTGGAAACCAAGTCAATGTTGACTTTTTTTAACTTATTTTCGTGATGTAACATACGTAGTAAAATAAGATCACTTGAGCAAGTTACGTAACAGGCATACTTATTTTACATAAACTTTTTTTTTACCCAAACCATCTTTTCCTAAGTATTTCTGTTGCCAAAACGTTAATACTAAGTCAATCTACCATTGCAGTGTATTGTACACTGTATGCATGTAACACAAAACTGTACAAGCTGGTTCAGATAATAACTAGGGATTATAAAGGAGAAGAAAAGTGCTTTCTGTCATCACAGTAGAATTCCATAGCATAATCCACCATGAGGTAAACAGATTTGAACTGGTCTTTAGTAGCAATTTGAATGCAGGTGGAACTTAAATGCTGCTGCTATTGTCATAGATCATAGATTCAGTTACAAGGATGTTCTTGATTCTGAGCAAGTCATTTTTGTTTCACCCTAATATCTGGCCTTTCAAAAGTTATTGGTTTGCTGAAGTATCAAGAACACAGTAAAAGTGGAGTAAGAAGTACAATATTTTTTCTCTAATTTGTGGTGGCGAGAAAGCGAAAACGGTACAGTATACAGTCCCTGACAAAAGTCTTGTCACTTATCCATTTTGTAGAAACAACAGCTTATAACCTGACTTTTAATTAATCCATTGGTTTTAGAAATGGCTCATATGAAAGCTAAAACCCTCCCAAATTATGTTTAATATACTAAAATAAATTTGCTTCACTGAAGAAAGATTGATCATTTAATGAACACAGAAAGGTCAGATTTTGGCAAGACAAATGTTTTGTCGCCTACAGAGAGTAATGTGAAAATTGAACAAATAATTTAATTCAAATACAAAAATATGTTGCATAACATCAGTGAATTAAGTAGTGGTGCTGTGAGATCCATATTTAATATCTTGTATGACTTCCATGAGCTTGAAGGACTGCATCCATGCGGTTCGACAATGATTCATACAATTTATTGATGAAGTCATCAGGAATAGCAAAGAAAGCAGTCTTGCATGCCTCCCAGAGTTCATCAAGATTCTTTGGTTTCGTCTTCCATGCTTCCTCTTTCATTCTACCCCAGACATGCCCAATGATGTTCATGTCTGGTGACTGGGCTGGCCAGTCCTGGAGCACCTTGATCTTCTTCGCCTTGAGGAACTTTGATGTAGAGATGGAAGTATGCGATGGAGCACCATCCTGCTGCAAAATTTGACCCCTTTTATGGTTGGGAATGTAAGAGGTAGCTAATACTTCTTGATATTTTAGGCTATTGATATTGCCTTCCACCCTGCAAATCTCTCGCACACCCCCATACTGGTTGTAACCCCAGACCATGATTTTTCCGCCACCAAACTTAACTGTTTTCTGGGTGAATCTCGGATCCATGCGGGCTCCAGTAGGTCTCCTGCAATATTTGCGGCGACTGTGATGTAATTCAACCTAAGATTCATCTGAGAAATCCACCTTCTGCCACTTTCCCAGCGTCCATCCTTTTAGCAGGCTGTGGGCCTTGGCAAATGCCACACGTTTTTTTAATTGCCTTTTGTTTACTGCTGGTTTCTGGGCACTGATTCGACCATGGAGGCCATTTCGAGACAGAATACTACAAACTGTCCTGGTTGACACGAGGACTTGAGGTGACCAGGCCTGGTGGAGCTCTGCCGCAGTGGAAAAGGGGCTGGCCTTGGATTTTCGAGCCAACAAACGGTCCTCCCGAGCAGTTGTCTTGCGGGGTCTGCCGGACCTGGGCTTGTCAAAAACATCTCCAGTCTCTTCAAATCTTTTTCTTATTCTTTGTACTTGACACTGAGACACATTGAAGGTGTCAGCCATCTCAGCAGTGGATCTGGTCTTCAGCCTCTTGATAATCAACGCTTTGGTCTCAGGGTGAATCTTAGGCATGTTGTCAGAGGTCAAGTTGCAGTTGATGTGAAGGTCTGGTGTGCTGGGGTTCTTTTTATACACACCCACTAATTGATTGATCAATTATTGATCACAGGTGAGGCTGTAATCTAGGATTGGGTGCATCATATGACAAGGCGACAAGACTTTTGTCTTTGCAAAAACTGACTCAGTGGGCTTTACCAAGCTGTGAACGTTAGAATACTTTTCAGCAGTTTCGTTTGGCACCAAAACATTATTTCAAAAGCTGTTGGGATTGAAATTAGCCATTTCTTGTAAAAGAAAATTGATTACAAATATATTTGAGGGGCACTTAAGGTCAACTTGTACCCAAGCGACAAGACTTTTGTCAGGGACTGTATACACATTTAGTTTTATCAAAGTTCTTTCTTGCATCAATTGTTATCTGATAACAATGGGCGACTGGCTCAGGGTCGTCCTTCAGTCAGAGGATTGACGGTACGATCCCCGGCTCCACTAGTTCATGTCGATGTGTCCTTGGGCAAGACACCTAACCCCAAATTGCTCCCGCAGGCTGTTCCTGCAGTGTGTGAATGTTGGGTGAATGTTAATTAGTCCTGATGGGTAGGTGGCACCTTGCATGGTAGCCCCTGCCATCAGTGTATGGCCCATTTATTTATTCATCAAATATTTGATTTTGTCATTGAAGCTGTTTTGACAAAAAACTGGTAAATAGATTGTATGAAATCACCTCTCATCTAGTGAGGAAAGAGTCTGGAAGACGTTCAAATCAGGGAGTTTTCATGGTAACGTGGTATGTTGCACCAAAGTGCTGTCCCATTCGTATTTACACCATTTCAAGCCCTTACAGTCTCTCACACTCAACCACTTACCAGGTGACATTAGTAAGTCCTTGAGGGTTCAGGGTTTGAGGCTTTAGGGGAGACATTGGGATTGGACCTATGAATGTGTGTGAATTGATAACCTGTGGTGTGAAAGTGCTTTGAGTGGTCGGAAGACTAGAAAAGCACTATACAAGTACAGTTCATTTAACATGCTGCGAACCTGTATCAGTGGTAGCCATGTTCTATTGTTGATTGCCATTGCAATACAAGGTGGAATTACACCCACTTTCAGCTTTTATACACATGAATAACTCAATTTCGCACAAAACTTTATTGTTCCAGAAGCCACACGGCTCCTCCACACCCATTATCCGACATCTCCACTTCGTGTTTGTCCACGTCAGTTCTTGCTTTTCAAGTTTCCCGGTCTTAAATGCCAGTTTGTGAAGTTCACTCATGTGTCAGGGCGTGACTCAATAATCTCTCTAAGCCGAACTGTGTACGTTCGCTCATATGACGTTTAAAAAACGTAATTTAAATGCTCAGGGGCAACAGGAAAAATGTGGGCAGAGAGAGTCTGTGAGTAATGCTCCCACTGCTTCCCTTGATACCGTCAAGGTGACTTTGAGTGGGCCACTGAGCCCCCAGCCGCTCTGCCGAAGCTGCTCACTGGTCAGCTGCAGGAGGCTGCTTTGGGAATGCATGCCACTAATGGAAAGGCATATCTTAGCGTGGCCGCAGAGATTTGAAGCTCTTTGCAATGTTGTTTAGGGAAAGGTGAGCTTAGCAAACCTGCGTCACTGCAGAGTCTTCAAATTGAGTTTAGCACTTAATATTAGCATTTTGTTGCAACTTTGCAGGCATACATAAAGATGAATTACTCTGTAAACCCTACCTTAATGCAGTTACAAGTCTGGTGGGATTTCTTTTCCCCATCTCATTTTGTTCTAAAGTACTGGACTGAAGTTGTGTGAGCCCAATAAACTAATCTCAAAGTACATTTAAACTGAGCCTGTGCAACTTTGCTGAGTAGCCAATTAACCTAACTAACCTAACTGTCTTTGGCCTGAGATCATGCAAACAGAAAGACCCCAACCATCCCCAACAAAATAGCCCTTGTAATTATGAAAATACATCTATTTTATATCCTCTGAAAATGAGCTTAAACCCTTAAGTATTTCTCTAAAATATGAAATATGCATGACTAAATGAACAACACGACATGAACCCAGGGGACCTGCATTCATGTCGTGTGTCAAACCAAAGTGAAACCAAAGGGCCTGCTTCAGTAAAATGAGAGGCTTTCTAACTGGACTCTGGTGCTTGGAAACACTGTCCACAGAGACCGCCAAATTCAACACAAAATGAAAATTCCTTGTTGTAGCTTTGAGTTACATAACAAGTGTACTTATTTTAGCCAAACCATAATGTTTTTAAAAACCCTTACCAATTAGTTTTTTTGACAAAACCTAACTGCCACCATTTCACAATGTTAAATCCATGTTACAACATTAACCGCTACCTCTTATATAATAACTTAGATACTACGTAATTACTATGCAATGACACCGACGGCTTCGTCCCAAGTGCAAAATATGACGTATGGAGTTAATCTCTCCTTTAAACACCACGGCAATCAAATCACCAGGACTGCCTTTTTCCAACTAAAAAACATAGTTCTTCTCCACCCATCACTCTCCTGGCACATCAACCAAAGTCCTTAATAAACTTCAGTACATCCAGAACTATGCTGCTCGTCTGCTCACCCACATTCCCACTCCAGTGATCAATGTGTTATCATTATTATCATAACAATGTACTATAATTATAATAGTATAATAAATAATATTGTTATCATTATTGTTATACACATAATAACAGGTATTGTTATTATTACTATTGTTATTTATATGGTTATTAATAACACCAGTATTATTATATACTATTAGGGCCTTTAAGCCAAAGTACTTGTGTATAATATTTTGAAAGCTAAGATGATCATAGAACCCATCTTATAAACGGAAGTCAAGTAAAGTTTATTCATTAAATCCCAAATTTGCCTTCAAAGAGCTTAATAATCTGTATGACAGATGTGTCCATGAGAAAAAAGGGGGACACCTTCTGGTTCTTCTCACAGGACCAACTTGTAGTCAGTGTCGTCCTCCAGGTGCCACCAAGCACTGGTGGGTAAGAGATTCAAGTTCACCATTCACACGGAGGGAGAAGAGACAAGAGGTGCTGAGAGAGGAAGAAGCAGTTAGCACTTAGTTAGGAGCAAGAACTGGCTTAGTCACCTTGAGGATGAGGACCATGATAAGAGACTGCTGAGATGACGCATCAACAGCAGCCAACTATAATGATAATCACATTTAGTGAGCATTTCAATATTTTGTCCTTTTTTGTTAAGCGAAGTGTGAGTCAGCGTGCCAGTCACTTGCCCGCGTATTGAGGCGTTGAACGCCTCACATGAAGTCAGCTTCCTTCTTCCTCGAAGACACAAAGCTAAACCGTGAAATGCATTCAAGCCAAATAAATAACAACAATCTGCTCTTCCATCCCAGTTGATCTCAAGCATCAAAAGGGATGATTACTTTCTGGTTACATCGTGACTTCATCTGTAATTTGTCAAAAGCAGCAGGACCTCTGTGAGCCTGAGATATCAGCTTGTCAAATTTTTAATATGAGCTTTCCGCAGGCCTCTCGCAGTGTTGGAAAACCGGCCTCTGAGACGTGTCATCGTTCATCTCAGCCCACTTATTCCGGCCCATTAAATGCCAGGCGTCCTTGAGTGGGCGACTGTTTTGACTTGATAAATGGAAGCGCCCCAGAACTCCCCGCAGAGCTGTTTAACCTTTGTTTTTGAAGATGTATAATCATGCAATGAACACTTCACAGGAAGTGATAATTAAGCCTGTTTGTTTTGGTCTGTTTTATCTGACCTCTTACCTTATTCTACCATCGCCTTTCTATTTCATGCTATTAACCTCCAACACCGACTGTCAAGAGGAAATACATGCAACAAAACAGCCTTTTAAATAAAGTTTCTGCTTTTTCCCCTCCCCCTCTAGTCCCTTGGTACTGGTTCCCATGTTGATTATTATCTTCACAGCTTTCTGCCTTTTCATGCTATTTTTAGCGATCAATTAGTTCTCAATCCCATACCTATTTTTACCTCAACTAATTCCCCCGTCACAGAACCCGAACCCCCGTGTTCGCCTCCGCCTCACCTGTGCCAACAAGAGAGGAAATTAGCAAAGCAAAATAACTGTTATGTACTATTTTTGTCTGTACTAATCTGTTCATTCCTCCTGTTTTCCTCTCTATTATCTTGTTATTGAGTTTTTTTCTTTGTTTGCTACCTATACAAATCTCTCTCCTCACTATACACCTGTGTGCAGGAGGAAATTAGTCGCAACAAAATATTATTAAAGCGGTGAATCTACCTCCAATTAGCGGGAGCTTGTGTTTCTCCTTTGATGTTCTATATAAAGGTAAAAGACGACGTTTTAATTAAAAAATGGAGGAAAAAAAATAAGATGATTGGAGACAAATGGAGGCACATCTGAGAGAGGAGATTTGATTGCTCTTTTTTTTCATGACACAGATGAGATCTCAAGGAGTTGTGATTGACACTTCTGCACACTATATCTGCTTTAAATATCAAACTATAATAATAAAGCTTTTGTTATTACTTTCAAAGTCCTGCCACCCTTTTTCACGTTTTTAATTTTGCTCGTTTTGAATTCATATAATATCCCGGGGACAAAAACTCCAGTTCCCTGAGTAGACTTCTCCCTCCTCCCTCGTTCTGCTTAATACGACACCCATTCGTGTGTCTAATAATGAGGCGGATGTTTTTACAATGGAGTCACATGAAAGCCCAGTGCGTCTCATGCAGACTCTAAAGCGTGCCTCGTGTGTCGGCATCAAAGAAAGGGCCACTGATTGAGCGTCAATACTTGACGCCCTAGGAGTGAGACCAGGCTGCGAGGGGTGCATCTCAAACGGCCAGGAGGACTTTTTGAGATTTTCTCAGCAGCATTCTCTCTCTCTCTCTCTCTCTCTCTTTAGACATTTCTTTTTCACCCGGATCACCTGCCGTTGCATGCACAGCCTCCTTTCATTGGAATTATGCATCTTGGCCACAGTGAGCTTTTATGGTCTGTTTTCTTTTTTTTCATCCTAGATTTCGGAAAAACTTTAGATTCATTTGGGCCACATTCCTATTAAGCTTCAGTTTTTAAATAGAAATCATGTGATATGGCTCAATGCAATTCTGTCTTGCATTTCCTGACTGTTAAAACCTCCTGTGCTTTGATTTAGACTCAGTGGAGACACTTTAGTTTCCGGTATTAAAACGAGGTCCCTTCTTTCTCTCCATGTTCCCTGCAGACGTTTGTTTTTCTATGCTGAACCAAATACTACAAAAATCCCTATGAATAAGTCGGTTTTATGCCTCGAATTTACACCAACTAATGTGGTATCAAAACAGAGTAAGTCCAGATGGGGAATTTGTAGGAGACAGATAAAAGGTCATAAGTTGCACACCTCTTTATTTTAGAGGATTGCGATTTAATTGGAAGAGCATCAAAGCAAATACGGACAATAATGGTATAAAGAAACACATCAGGGGAGGAGAAAAACATACAGAAGGAAGTGGAAAAACTACTGAAGAAGAGAGGTGTTGCAGCAGGGGAGTGTAATTGCTTGTGATGTGTCATCTCCAGTCTAGCACCTAGCAGCCCGGCTGCGGGCCTCCAGGCCAGGCTTTATCTCAATGAGAATACAGGCCACCTCCACAAGTGCAGAGGTCAGGGTAGCAGTGCCAGCTCAAATCTCGTTTTCTCACCTCAAGAGCTGCGGCGGCTCTGAAAGTACAGAGAGGGTGAATCTGTGCGCAAAAGTTCAAAGGGGAAGTTTCTCTGAAATTCTCTTTTGGGATTGAGTGTTTCTGTGGTAGAAAATAGTTCCACTGGAAACAGAAAGGTCCATGGATTTTACTGAGAAACTGGGACATTGTGTTTTTTTTTTTCGAAAGAGCGGCAGGAGAGGACACGTTCGGATTCTTCACATGAAGAAAAGTAGCACACTTTAAAAATTCTCTCTCTCTCTCTCTCTCTCTCTCTCTCTCTCTCTCTCTCTCTCTCTCTCTCTCTCTCTCTCTCTCCCTATATATATATATATATATATATATATATATATATATATAGCCGATGAGCTGAGGGACTGTTGATCAGTTCTGCAGGGAATTGGTCGTAAAGTATTGGACAAATGGAAATATATATATATAAAAAATTATATATATATATATATATATATATATATATATATGTATATATACGTATATATATATATATATACGTATATATATGTGTATATATACGTATATATATATATATATATATATGTGTATATATACGTATATATATATATATATATATATATATATATATACGTATATATATATATATATATATATATATACGTATATATATATATATATATATATATATATATATATATATATACGTGTATATATATGCATATATATATATATGTATATATATATATATATATATATATATATATATACGTGTATATATATGCATATATATATATGTATATATATATATATACGTATATGTATATATATACATATATATATGTATATATACATATATATATATACGTATATATATATATATATATACATATATATATGTATATATACGTATATATACATATATATATATATATACGTATATATATATATGTATATATATATATAATTCCATGATATTTTGAACAAACATTCATTGTCCCCATTGTCACACTACTGATATTATGCAGTGTATTTTTTTAAGGAAATGTCAGCCTATTGAATGGATTGCCAAGAAATTTTGCACATACATTCATGTCTCATCCAGGGTTATTTGTAATAACTTTTGAGTTTAGATCCACCTTTTATTCCATTTGGCCAATACTTTACGACCAATTCCCTGCAGAACTGATCAACAGTCCCTCAGCTCATCGGCGACGGTTAGCATGCTAACACGCTCCACTAAGATCATGAACGTGGTAAGCGTCATACCCGCTAATCACTGTTGACGTTACATACATTAGCATGTGGCTCAAGTCTCATTGAGCTGCTAGCGTCTTTTAGTCTTGTTCAAAGATAATTATGCGTTCCATTTAGGAAATCAGAATTAAGAGCTGGGAATTGCGCCACATCGAGTTGACTGTGTTCCAGTCCTGGTCAGAAAAATGAATTGCTAACTTGGCTGCAGCAAACCCCATTATTAGCAATACTAGTTGATAACAACACATTACGGTGGCAGACAAACACAGGAGCAACATGTTCACAGATAGGAGTTGGACAGCACTGGATGTATGACTGATTTAATGGGACATTAGTAAGACAGAAGTGCTACTAAAGAGCATACTACTACAGTTTTATTTACTGTTAATGCGCAGCCATCTTGGATTTTGAGGTCAGGGTTGGTGGGGTTTTGTCCGACTTTACAATTTGAAGAATCCAACTTCAGGAGTTACAGTTCAAATTTTCCGAATCCCGAATAGAATGCAGCATTAATCTTGAAATTTATCCAACAACTATAACTGTCAGATGAATGTAGCATGGTACAGTATAGTAGAAGTAGAAGTATAAAGTAGCATCACAAAGCTGGTGTAAATACATTTAAAATCATAAAATGTAAAGGTGGAATCAATCAGGATAAAAAAAAATACTATCATATCACATGTGCATGACCTCCGAGTTTAATAAGATTCATTATGCTTCATGCTGTTCATATATACTTTATATATATGGTTATTATTATATGGAGAGCATGTATTGCCATGCATATTCATGCAATGGTTATGCTGTATTTTGGAGAGAGCAGGGACCAGATCATATTTAATTCGGTATGGAATGCTCATGCATACGAGTGCACAGGCACAAAGCAAAAATATCATAGTGTCTGCACAATGTATGTAAAAAAAACATCATGCAAGCAGGTAGGTATTTTAATCCCACAGCACACACAAACACAAAGACGTACACATTCACACACACACACACACAGTTAGAGGGAATTTACGGCGGCTCTGGAGTACTATCATAGAACATTAACTGTATTGTTTGGTCTCACACTCTGTAAATAGTTTGTGTGCGTCAGTGTGTTTGTACCCACATCCACAGCCTGGCTGCGTGTGAATGAATCACAGCGCTAACAGCACGCTGTGAGTTAGCACCTGCATAAACACGTGTGTGTGCTCGGTTTATATACTATACGCGGATGGGTTTGGTTGTGAAATGTTTGCTGTGTGTGTGTGTGTGTGTGTGTGTGTGAGTGTGAGTGTGAAGTGATCAGTATCACAGTGCTAAAGGACTCGGCACATGAATAACGATGTACACATAGAGTAGGAGAGTAGGAATTGAAAAGACACACACACACACAAGGAGATAAATACATCTACACCTACAGATGAGCAGAGAGGCAATACATCCTCTATCTCCTCTTCATCTTCTCTCTCTCTTCAGTCATGTGTTTGCTCTCTCTACCATCTACGTCAGCTCCCTTCACTTCTCTCGCTCTAAATAGGTGCTGCATTAAAGCACTTAGATGCCACTTAATTTAAAAGGGGAGCCTTTCTGGAGACACAACCGGCAATTGAATAGGAAAAAAGTTTGTGTGTGTGTGAGTGTGTATATTGGGGGGGGGGGGGGGGGTAGGTTAGAGTGAGAGAGCTTCACCCCCCTTCAGCTCGTCCTGGTTCCGGCAGCACTATCGTAGTAATGGCATAAATGAATCAAGCCCAGGAACCTTGGAGGGTGTGTTAGTGCCAGCGATGCTTCCAGAGGGAGGGATATTCCCTGAACCCCTCGTGACCTTGGAATAAATAACTCAAGAGCTGTCCGCTCAATCATCGGAAACGCAGCACAGTAGATCCACCTGCGTTACAGCGTTTCTAGCTCCCGGCTGGGTTTAATTGGCTGTGGAATATGCAGTGTTGACTGTTGGGCCCGGGTTGTCACAACATAGTGATTAATGTCATCTGATGTGCAGCAGGGGGTGAACTAAGTCAACTTAGGTTTACATGATGTGCAGGTTCAACATCATGGACTACGTTTTTGCAAGATGATATCATTGCACACAAAAAAAACAGGATCATATTACAACTTTTGAAACTGATGTCATGGATCAAACAAACACAGGACTTTCACCCAGGAGACTGGTGTTTGTAGGTGTGCCTACGGTGTAGAAATGTGATAGAATCTGAATTGTAAGTCACTTTGGATAAAAGCATCTGCTAAATGACTGTAATGTAATGTAATCATCATGTTCCACTTGTAAAAAAAAGAATTAGAAAAGAACACCAAAACATATAATACACCAAAACACATAGTTAAGTCTAATTACAGGTATAATTACAGATATTGCATATGTGATGACTGAAATGAGCCTTGCAGCTTTCATAAGTCATTTGTGTAATCACATGCACTACTTGTATCTTGAGGGTGCCATTAGTAGGTCTATAGAATCCCCGGTGTCCTTAAGAGTAAGACATGTCATTGTATCTCATCATCCAAACCTTTGGGGGATCAAGTTTGCAAATGACATACCCAGTATTCCTCTCTTATGACGCCTTTCATTAATTTGACCACTTCTGCAATGCTCTGGAACCTAAGTGCTGAGATGCCATGTTTAAAGTCATCGAAATGTACTGCTACGGATTATTCTCCTTTTGGAGCTCTTGAGTTTGCTTATTCTTCGCTGGAATGGATGTGATGTCTCACCAACATGGGAAATATCCTGTCAAAATCCCCTAGAGTGACGAGAACTTTTATGCCTTGTTGGAATTGCTCTTTTGTTTTATAGACCATTCAGTCTGACATTGTGTCCATGTTAGCCGTTTTATAGTTTGGAAAGGGAATTTTTGCTACCCAACTTTACAGCAGAAGTAAACATGTTTACATCCTTCCAAAAAGGATTACATCCATGGTCTTATTGCTAATTTCACCTTCCATCACAACCGTACGGGATGTAAAGTTTTATATAACTCACCCACTCAGATAATGTTAAGGCTTAAATATAGGCAGGTGGATGCTGTCTTAGTCGCTACCCGTCTCCTTTTCACTGAAGATCCAACTCTCTGGCCATATTTGGATTAGCTGGAAGTTAAGCTGTGTCGTCCCTGCCAAGATGACGAAGGCAAAAGCCATCCACTTCTAAGCTTCACAATGGCTCTTCAGAAACCTGTTGGTGACCTCACGAAGACTACGTCCATAATTAAAACAGTCTATGATGTGAATAATGGATTGTGGAACACAGAACGGACAGCTTGCAGACCCATGAGGAGATTTTCGTTGAAAATGACCAAAAAAAAGTGTCTCGAATTAGAATCGCTGACTGCAACTTTATTACATTTTATTTTGGAACAGCACCTTCTTCTTTGCTGTCCAACTCATCTAGAGTATCAATAGATGACTGTCAGAAGTTGAGCAAACTGTTTGCCAGTGAGCTTGTTTGAGCATCCACTCACCAGCAGAGTCTCCCCAGTCCCTCCACTCTACAGAAGGTAAATAGACAACAGTGGATTTGTTGACCTAATGGTGTGAATGCAGGGTACAGCTTTTTGTCTTTTCCTCCTTTCAAATACAGCCTGTCTACCAACTAAAACATTTTGAACTCAGATTATTCCCCATCTTGTCTATGTTAATGCTCACATGTTGATAGAAGTGTTTATGTGGAGGTGCATATTGTTTCCCTGCTTTCTTACAGTACAGGTAATACAATTTTTTTTTTTATATGAGATTATATTATTTTTTTATGCAAATTATAATGCATTTTATTATACCGAGTGATGGAATTGGCAATTTGAATAAAAAAATACTTGACTTGAGTAAAGTAAATGCTGCTTGTATTCCTAGGGTAAAAAACGCCTTTTGTTTCAGGAACACATTTATTGAATGAATAATAACATAATGGTATTTTCCAGTTCAATGTTTATGTAAACTGAAAGACTGTAACATTTGGAAGCCTGGTCCCTTGTTATTTAATCATTAGCTGGTGTATGAGTCATTTTTTTCCCATCATGATGCTTGTGAAGTAAAATGTGTACAGAATGAATCAATTCGCAATACTCATATTACCACTATGATTTGTTTTTTTGTGTACGACGATGTCAAGTCTGTTTATTCAAGCAAACCCATGACACACGCCTAATTCACAATTCATGTTTTGTTGGGCTCTCGTGACATTTCAAATACATAGCAGAAACACACCGATACACATTTAAAAAGTGGGAGAAAAGAGAGATCTCTCCCGCTTCACGTGTTGATGCCGGATGGAGGAAAAAAATGCCATCCTGATGACTGGAACACACAGAAAGAGCAGGTGGTGGAAAAGGTCACACACACACACACACGCACTGACACAGAGATGCTTACATATGCAACATTGGCGCACAATTAGACCCGAACATGAATGAATGCGCCGAGGCTCGCTCACGCGTGCACATACACACACACACACACACACACACACACACACACACACACACAAAAAGGTCAGTGTTTTTCTGATGTGTATCAATGCTGGAACCAGTCTCCCCCAGTTACAGGTATCTGAAAGAGGTTTTTTGTGTGTGTATGTGTGCATGAGAAAGACTGCATTATTGACTTATTGAGTAAACTGTAAATGCCAATCAGAAACAAAAGGTAGATGATGAATGAAGAGGATTTTTACTAAATACACTCCACAGAATATCCAGCGGTGAAATGCATTATCACCTCCTAGAGCTGCTGCTTCGGTAACCTCGGGACTTGTGCGTCTTTGCTGTGCAGTTTCTATAAATAGAGTACAATAAGAGTCACATGATGATGAGGTTGGATGTCGAAGTTTTCAAACCGCACTATGCACACTTTATTTTACCGCTGTACAGGGTGCTGATCCCACGGCTGTCAGCGACACGGGAACTGGCCCGCGGTCCTTGCTGTCGTTTTGCCTCCGAGCTTATTAACGAAGGGAAGGTCTAGTTCATTCCTCCTGGAATATCCTGTAACTTCAGTTGCTTATCTTCTTTTGTTGTTTTCTACCGCGCCTCCTGCTTTACACACACAAAAAAAGACTTTTGCCTGTATCCAGCCTCTGAGTCAACGCTCTGCTCGGGTCCAAAATGCACGTTTGGCAAAAAAATAAATAAACCCATATTAGCACACTAGATGACAAACTGGGACCTGGAGGAATCCAAACCCAACTGAGACAAAGGCTGTAGAGTCTGCTGTCATTCACTACATCCTCCCTTAAAAGGGAACACTGTCTAGATGAAGAATTATAATATCTTAATTCCATGGCCTAAGGAAGTTCAATCAAAATCCGTGAACATGAGCTACTCTCTTAAAGAACAGTAGTAAGTCTCAAGCTTGTGACATCATCAAGTATAAAGTCTGGAGCTGCTCCATAGACAAATGCATGGGGACATTCTCAGTTGTCAACCACAATATGTACCTATACACTCACAACATTTCCCTGGGCGCTCTCAACATCTTTCCCATCTTATTATGAATTACAGTTTTACACTACCAGACTTCATATTGATGACATCACACATTTCAGTTTTAGCACTCTAGTTGTTGGATTTGGGAGAGAGTTGTTCATGTTCATTTTATATATTGTGGACTGGTCTTTGGACTGTCCAGAGGAGCACTGTTGCTTCACAGCAAGAGGGGGGCCCGGGGTTCGATTCCTAGGGTTGGACGGCACTTCTGTGTGGAGTTTGCATGCTCTCCCCCATGTAAGTGTTGGTTCTCTGCCAGCTTCCTACCACGGTCCAAAGACATGCAGCTCAGGTTAATTGATTACTTTAAATTTGCCCATAGGTGTGAATGTGAGCATGAATGGTTGTCTGTCCCTACGTGTCGCCCCTGCGATAGTCTGGCGACCTGCCTTCACTCAATGTCATCTGAGATCGGCTCGGAACAGGATACGCTAATAAAGGTTAAAGATTATGGATGGATGGATGTCCTAGACCATAGGAATAACATGTATGCATTTTGAATATGGTCATAGTTCCCCTTTAAAATGCATGGGTGTTTTACCAGATATTCCTCAACTCTTCAGGTCTCAGGATTCCCATTACTTAAGTATCACAGATTGAGTACCAAATGCAATGTCATGGCAGGGATCAATTTTACAACATAGTGTTAACATTACCCCCCCACCCCCTCCTTCCACAATGAATGTAGTCCGACCCGCTTTTAACACAGACAGTAGTCCCAATAGTAAAATGTATTGTGACATAGTGTTGCAAGTTATCATTATGGACTTGGAAACAAAAATCCCATTGCTCTTGTAACACGACGAATCAAAATGTAGTTTAATTCTCGCACCTTCTGCTTTGCTGTATTGTTGCTTTGAATTTGAAAAGTGATTTACAAGTTTTATTATCTTCTAACCTTTTTCTGTCAAGTTAGTTATATTGGAAAAAAAACAACTTTGGGGGGGATTTTTTAAATCTCATCCTGACAATTGGCTGGTGCCAGATACGTCTCTTGATGAGCACAGCCCTGAAACAGAGCGGAACAAAGTGTGAAGTCTGTGTGTGTTTAACTAAATACTTCAGGCCCATTAGGGAGAGAAAAACCAGCTCTGAAAGAAAAAAGAAAAAAAATAAGAAATCAAGAAAAAAAAGAAATTACTGCAGAGATTTTCCATCTGAAAATTACTAGATTTAGATTGACTGTCTGGTAATTGCTTGGTGTTGTTGCGTGTTTGTGTGTGTGTGTGTGTTGGTCCAATGAACTCATTGTTCAGTGTATATAAGTGTTCTTTTGCATAGTGTTAGCATATGTGCGTGCATGTCTCTGTGTGCCTATTTCTCTCAGGTCATATTTCTGTGCCAACAGTCTCCTGATACCAGCAGGCTGTAATTGTGTGTGTGTGTGTCTCCAATGTGTGTGTCTCAGGCAGAGCTTAATTGAATAGGAGGCAAAGGCCGTGGTGTTCCCCTATAGTGCAGACTCTGAATGCCGCCTCGCTGGCATGGAACCGAGGGGAAATCGAGCTCAGAGACGGAGAGGGAAAAGAGGGCAAGATGACTATAAATTTGACATTCCTCAGAGAGTTTGAATAGAAAGAGAGCGACAGAGAAAAAAACAGCGGAGCTAAATGCGGGCTCCCCGATGAGATGGAACGAGTTTTTTAGAGAATAAAGAAAACGGGAGCGGTGAAAAGAGAGAGAGAGAGACTTTACCTAAATGTGTCTCTCCCCGGCGAGAGGGCTTGGAGACCGGGGGAGCTGTCCTTGGTTCTGAATAAGCCTCTGGCAGGGAACCAAGTCAAGCAGTTAGCATTGAGCACATCGCGCGCGGCTCGAGAGCTCATGCACCGCTGCTCTGTCATTGTCTCCATCTTCATCTGTCCCCCCTCCCCGTCCATTAACCCCCCCCCCCCACCCTGTCTGTGTTTGTTGTAGAGAGGTGACAGAGGCAGTTAGAGCAGTGTGCAGAATGCAGCTGAAGGCAACACAAGACGACGCCTCTCTATCTGGGGCCGTGCTTATAATATGTGTTGCACCACGCTTGCCGTTGAATCAGATGTGTATTTTAAGTTGACAAAATATAATTGTGTTGCAAAGAGAAAAAAGGGAACTCCAGGATGATGTGCTTGAAGGTTCATTCTTAATCTTGAAAAAAAGCTTGCTTTGTCTTTTCGAAGCTTTCAATTTCAATTGTCATTGCCCTGTTGTCATGGCAGTGGTTTAGTTGTCATTGACCTGTGGGATGTGGTTGAAAGCTTCAGAAACTTTAAATAAATGTGTTGTGTATTTTTTTGTAAAAAGTCCTTCATTTGCAATAAAATTAAGCAAAAAAATAAATAAATGAACAAACTGAAAGACATTACAATAAAAAAGAAAATTTTCAGCGATGTAAAAACTTAACCAAAATAAAGTGTAATTTGTTTTCTTGTTTTTTTTTCAACAAATATTAAGTTTAATAATATGTTGTAGCGGGTTTATGAGCGTGAACTCTTTCTTGGCTTGGTGCTTTGACTTCCCACAGTCTCCACTGGTGACAAGAAACCAGGAGGTCAATTGCCTGGCCAAGAAACACTTCCAGCACGCAGTGTCCCATAAAACCACAAACTTATATTTCTTCATATTATATGTAATTAGGGGGCGACTAGCTCACTGGGCTAAGAGGATTGTCTGGTAACTGGAGGGGTTGGACGGTTCGCTGGGACGTGTTCTGAGTCGAAGTGTCCTTGAGGAAGACACTGTCCCCCTAGCGGCTCCCCGGGCGCCTGTCATGGGCAGCCCACTGCTCCCTGATACAGGGATGGGTCAAATGCAGAGACAAATATACTATATTATTATACTATATTTATCCCGTTAAGGATCCCGTCAAAATTAAAAATAAATTTAAAAAAACAAAGAAATCGGTCTTAATAAGTCCAGGTCTTAAGGAACAACAGCTTTCAGGTAAAAGAGAATCTCAATACTGAGACTGAGACAATTCTGACTTCCCCACTGTTTTTTTTCACACAGCCAGACATATATATACATAAAAGAAATAGCTCACAAATATAGCAACATTTCTTTTTCTAAATAGGCTCAGTCATTTTCAAAAAAAGATGGACACCGTTTCAGCAAACGTCCCTCAAACTGGAGGAAATGGTACATTTGGTTGGGGACTATTTTCAGCAGCGGATTAACATTTGGTGCTCTAGTGAGTATTCCTGGCAGCAGGACGGTGTATGTGAGTTTGACTAAAAATAAACCACTGTGTGTGTGTATGTGTGTGTGTGTGTGTGTGTGTGTGGTGTGTGTGTATGTGTGTGTGTGTGTTCATGGTAATGAGGGAACATGTCACCTAGTGCAACAGTGTGGCTCATTGATGTGTTTTTAATAGTTTTTTGGACAACAATGGGACTCAGAGGAATACGATCCTGATCTCATTCATATCCAGCAACTGGGATGAACTTGGCTTGTTTCAACATCCAGTGTGCCCTAAAACTGTACCCAGAGGCATTACAAGGACTCCATTAGTTCTTTGTGGCTGAGTAAAAACGTTAGGTGTCTTGGTAAAGGCCACCTGGAACAGTTATATACTTTTGCTGCAAGTCCCTCACCATGTTTTTCATACACTTTTCCCAGCATGGAAGCTGTATATCTGTGATATCGTTTCCCCCCTGACTTTTACTCCAATCTCATCTTGTGTAGTTCAGCAGTGAGGCAACATTTTGCTTCGCTGCTACACTTCCCTGACCTGCTGATTTGAACATGGTAAGAGCTATTGAGGTGAAAAAAAAGTCCTGACCTGGTGAATGTTCAGGTAGGTGGACAAGAATTCCATTATCAAGTCAAACAGAACCCTCTCTCTGTCTTTCTATCGACCCTGCACACAACTGACCATCTCTGTACATTATGAAATCTTATTTATGCATGTAGGGATAGCCTGGAACTGTCACAATAGACAAATTAAAAAATATTTTGATGGTCCACTGCTCGTTTAATATAAAACATTGTTATTTGATTCATTAATACAAGATGGTCATGATATACATACAAATAAATATCACATTATATGCTCTGTATTATTTGCACTGGATTGTTTAGATATCCTGCATAATCATCCTGCTGCCACTTAAAGGATAGATAATACATCTTGTATGTCTGTCTTAAAACAATAGTTAGGTGCTTATATGCACATTGAAACAGGCTTTGGTCACTTTAATCATTCCTCCTGTTCATCCTGCCTTAATTAAAAGATCCCCCATTTACAGTCAAAGAAAAAGCTCATCTTTCAAAGTTACAGTTCTTCCTTTTTTTCATTTGAGAAATCTTCTCTCTGTGTTACTAACCCCTGAGAAGGATCCAGCCCAGTCGCCAAAACAGCCAAACATGTTAGCATCATCGTATGTTTCTGCACGTTTGAATATCGACTTTTTTGCATATGATCAAAGCAAGCGATGTAGTATACAGCGAGCAAGGTGCAGAGAAACTGATATAGTGTTTCTAGTGACCGTTAATGAAAGTTACTTGATATAATAACTAGCATAACACTTAAGAAAGTCCACCAACAAACACAGGACTTTCACCCAGGAAACTACTGTTCATGTCCGGTGTGAAACCAACGTAAAAAAGTCCGGTAAGATTGGTTGCTTTTTTAATGTTAGTTACGTTGCTACGTTTGTTACGTCATGTTACATTATTATCTCAACACAAACTATGATCTTTTTTCTAACCAATTATTAATTAATTAATAATAATAATAAAATAAATTAATTATTAATTACCAATTAATTATTTTTGTCTCCTAAACCTAATCAATCGTTTCACAAATGTTTATTACGTGTCATTCTGCAAGCGTGATTTGGCTCTAAAATGAAACATATTCATGAAATGTCATTGCGGTTTGGAAACTGTGATTTGCAGAAACGTACAATGCTAAAAAAAAAATTCTGGCAACTGGGCAACTGGGTTGGTTGGATTACAGCAAGCAAAACCTTTACATTACATTACATTACAATCATTTAGCAGACGCATTTATCCAAAGCAACTTACAATAAGTGCATTCAACATTGGTAATCAAAAGAAATACTAGTCACCAGAAGTCAGGTACATCTCCTTTTCCAAACAAGCATCTAAGAGCATGAAGCAGAGCATAACTCAGAGCCAAAATACAGTGCAGAAACAAAGAAAAACAGTAAGTGCAAAAAAAGTAATACAAATACAATAAGTGCAACAAGCTAGTATGAATACAATAAGTGCTAAGTGGAAGGCTCAGGGTAGCACTTCCTGAAGAGGTGGGTTTTCAGCCTGCGCCGAAAGATGGGCAGCGACTCTGCTGTCCTGACGTCAGTGGGAAGTTCATTCCACCATTGTGGGGCCAGGACAGAAAACAACCGTGACCGGGTCAATCGACCGCAGGGACCTCTGAGCGACATTGACCATGGCCTGGAGATAGGAAGGAGCTGTTCCTTTCACTGCCCTGTAGGCTAGCACCAGAGTCTTAAACTGGATGCAAGCTCTTACAGGTAGCCAGTGTAGAGAACGGAGAAAGGAAGTTGTGTGGGAGAACTTGAGGCGATTGAACACCAGGCGAGCTGCGGCTTTCTGGACAAGCTCCAGAGGTCTGATGGCCGACGACCCGGCGAGTAGAGAGTTGCAGTAGTCCAGGCGGGAGATGACAAGAGCCTGGATGAGCACCTGCGCCGTCTTGTCAGTGAGGAAGGGGCGAATCCTCCTGATGTTGTAGAGCAGGAATCTGCAGGAGCGTGTAACGGATGAAATGTTTGCTGAGAATGACAGTTGGTCATCCAGGGTCACACCCAGGTTCCTCGCAGTCCGAGTCGGCGTCACCACGGTATCATCAATGGTGATGGACAGTTCCTGGTGCGGGCAACCCTTCCCCGGGAGGAACAGTAGCTCGGTTTTGTCTAGGTTGAGCTTGAGGTGGTGTGTCGTCATCCACTTTGAGATATCAGCCAAGCACGCAGCAATGCGTGTCTCCACTTGGGTGTCACCGGGGGGAAATGACAAGACCAGCTGGGTGTCATCAGCATAACAATGGTAGGAGAAATCATGTGAGCAAATAACAGAACCCAGAGATGTTGTGTAGAGCGAGAAGAGAAGGGGGCCCAGGACTGAACCTTGCGGAACCCCCGTAGTCAGCATGCATGGTTCTGACATGGCCCCCCTCCATGTCACTTGGTAGGATCGACCTGTCAGGTAGGATGCAAACAGGGAGAGTGCAGAGCCTGAGATGCCCATCCCTTTGAGGGTGGAGAGGAGGATCTGATGGTTCACAGTGTCAAACGCCGCAGACAGGTCCAAGAGAATCAGGACAGAGGAGAGAGAGTTAGCTCTCATGGCGTGAAGCGACTGTCACCGCAAGGAGGGCCGTCTCTGTCGAGTGACCCACTTTGAACCCGGACTGGTGGGGGTCCAAAAGGCTGTTCTGGTGGAGATAGGAAGAAAGTTAAAGACAGCACGTTCAAGTGTTTTGGATAGAAAGGGTAGAAGAGAAACCGGTCTGAAGTTCTTGACATCAGAGGGGTCGAGCGATGGTTTCTTCAGAAGGGGGTGACTCTGGCAGTCTTGAAGGCCGTGGGAAAGCATCCTGAAACAAGAGATGTGTTGATGAGGTGGGTGAGGAAAGGAAGGAGTTCTGTCGCAATAGACTGAAGAAGAGGGGAAGGGATCGGGTCACGGGAGCACATGGTGGGGCAGTTAGATGTAACAAGTTTGAGGACCTCGTTCGGGGAGAGGGGAGCCATATAGCATAAGATGGGGCATGGAGATGGGAGGGAGAGCTGTAGGGGCAGGGCTGGACAGGGTGGAGAGGGAGAGGGTGGACAGGGACACTGAGAGAGGGAGGGAGAGGGTGGACAGGGAGAGGGGGGCTGAGAGAAGGAGGATCTGATATTGTTTACCTTCTTGTCAAAGACGTTGACAAAATCATCAGGGAGAAGGGAGGAAGTAGGAGAGGGGGGTGGGGGTTGGAGGAGTGAAGTGAAAGTTTCAAAGAGTTTTTTAGGATTGGAAGCAGAGGTTAGGATTTTAGAGTGGAAGAACGCAGCTTTAGCAGTAGATAGAGAGGAGGAAAAAGTGGAAAGAAGAGCTTGGAAGTTAAGAAGGTCCTCCAGAAGTTTGCCTTTTCTCCATTTACGCTCTGCCTCTCTTAGGCTCCGTCCATCAGTACGCACTTAGTCCGACAGCCAGGGGGCAAGTGGGGTTGGCCGTGCAGGCATGGAGGTGATGGGACAGAGTTTGTCCAAAGAAGAAGTAAGGGTGGAGAGGAGAAGATCAGTAGCAGTATCAGGGGATAGGAGAAAGAAGGATTCAGGGTGAGGGAGAGCAGATGTAATAGAAGAAGAAAGATCAGCAGGGGAGAGGGAGCGGAGATGACTATGGGTAGAAACCATGTGGGTAGGTGGAGGAAGTGATGGGGGAGAGGATAGGGAGAGGGAGTAGGACAAGAAATAGTGGTCAGAGAGCTGGAGGGGAGTGACAGAGAGGTTAGCAGTAGAACAGTGCCTAGTGAAGATAAGATCCAGCTGGTTGCCGGCCTTGTGGGTAGGAGGAGAAGAGGAGTAGTAAAGGACAAAGGAGGAGAGGAATGAAAGAAGAGGTTCAAACGTATCAGTCTGGATGTTGAAGTCGCCGAGCAGGATGAGTGCGGAGCCACCGTCATGGAAGTGCGAGACTAATGTGTTCGAGCTCCTCCAGGAACTCACCAAGAGGCCCTGGTGGGCGATACACAACAGCAATGGTGAGCTTGACTGGATAAGTGACAGCAACAGCATGAAATTCGAAAGAGGACGGGGAGAACTGTGGAAGAGAGACAAGAGAGTATTTCCATTTTGGGGAAATTAGCAGGCCAGTATCATCACCCCGCCTCGCAGCTCTGGGAGTGTGAGAGAAAGAGTACACATCTGACAGAGCTGCAGGTGTGGTGGTGTTTTATGGTGTGATCCAGGTCTCAGTTAGAGCAAGAAAGTTAAGGGAGAGCAAGGAAGCGTAACCTGAGATGAACTCAGCTTTTGGCACTGCCGACTGGCAATTCCAGAGCCCCCCTGCCACCACTGGCTCGCCCCGAGCTGAGAGAGTAGGATAGATGAGGTTAGTGGGGTCACGGCTCCTGAAAGCGGCCCAATGTCTACATGACCACCGGGCAGAGGAACGGACAGAAAACCTTTTTACATTTTTGTAAGGGCACCTGATTATTGTTTTAAAACTTAAAGAGTTGTTCATCAACTAAGTTGCTAAATTTGGCTGTGTTGTTTTGTACAGTGGGTTTATCAGAGCTTTTTTGCCTACTGCAACTGAAAGAAAGTTAGATGAAAGTGAAGAGAGTGAACAACAACAATAGAGTTTAATACCAAGACTTGCTTCATCACTACGAGGGAACCTTATTGCATGTGTGATCCATTGTTGGTATAAACATATTGATTGAAACGGCTTTAAATATATATATTTTTCATCTTATACTCTTGTACTACGATTGATTTTAGATTTTTGTTTGTGGTGATTTAAAAGTGAGCAGGCAGTAAAAACTGCCCTATTTGCCAAAAAGAAAATAACCAAAAATGACCTCAGCTCTGATTCAGCATGTTTTGATTTCTTAGGCCCCAATCCTAATGTTCCCCCTAAGGCCTTAAACCGTGATCCCTCAGGGACTTAACTGACATCACCTTTTAAATGCTTCAGAGTGAGAGGCTGCAAGGGTATTGAAATGGTGTGAATACGAAATGGTACAGCACTTTGCTGCAACATAGTACATTACCACGACAACGTCTTTACATGTTTAGTGCAATTGTGGGTATTTATTTTACACTTTGAAAGGGGGACAAGGGGAAGAGAGAGGGAGGAAAGGCATCAAGAAGGTCTGTGACGGTGATCTAACTTGTTTATTTGGACCACACAGCTTCCTTTGTATGCATGGATTCAGATTTTGTTTTGGCCTCTGCTGCATCACTAGTGTTGGAAAAAAAAAGGCTTGAACATATGTCAGGTTTTACTATTAAAAATTAAAATACAGAGCTGTGGAAAAAATAAACACAGTTTCAAGGTCTGACTAGTGTCTGCCACATCTTTGTTCCATCCAGCTGTCCTCCACGACTGTCCGTCCATCCATCAACCCGGCGCCATAAAGATGAAAAGCTCAGAAATAACCTCTGAGAGGGAAAAAGGACAGCTGGAAAAAATAAGACATTGCCTGGCGTTTCCTGTAACAGTCGCTCCAGCCAAAGCTGTGGCTGTATTTCAGCACTACTATTTCAGCGCCATTCATATTAGCCAACCACGCCAATATTTTAGCAATCATATTAACCTTGCCAGCCAACAACTCAACATTTATATTAGCCTCCCAAGCCAATAATTTAGCGTTATATCAGCCACGTTGCATCTGTTCCATGTCCCAACATGCCCCCCCTCCCTCCTTTCTGCTCCCTAGGCCGGCCAAAGAGGCCATCGTTTTATGGCCAGGAACAATAAATCACCAGAAGTAGCCTTTTCTTCATTTTAGCGAGGATCTTTTAGACAAGTAGGAAGGGGAGGAAGGGAGGGCCCGTCTTTGAAACATTCATCCAAAAAAGGCATTTGACCAATAAGAAAAAAAAGACAGTCCAGTCTGGATTTTTTTCAGCCTTGACGTATTATCTTTGAGATTGATTAACTAGCCATAGTGTATAGCAAAACCCTTGCTCTCACCACCCGTCATGACGAAGCATCTCCTACCTGATTACTGTCTGAAACGAAAAGAAAGGCGGGTTTCTTTAAGACTTAAGGAGGCATCGAGGGATGTGAATGGGGTTGAGCTGAGCTCAAAGCATTTTATTGTTACCGCTGCAAAGCCACTGGAGAGCTCAGCTTATGTCTGGTGCCTCTTCTTCTGGGATGATTCTTGGTTTCATGTAGTAATTTCACGGACAATATCTCAGCAGAAGTTGACGTAATCCTCTCTTTCACTTTTTTATTTAGCTGCAGTCAATTATTTTTGGAAAGTTAGCTAAATAATTAGGTAAAGTAGAAAGTAATTTTCCCAGCAGGTAGGTAAATGTTACATTTTTCCTGAGTTTCTAAGCATTTTCCTTAACACATCTTTACCATAAATTAGCTATGCAAACTTATTTATTTTTCTGTTTTGGTGGAGGAACATGCAAGGTTTCAATGTTCCAGAAGGATTCTGACAGGTTGCCTACCAATGTGACTGAAACAAGACCACCTGTTGCCTTTCGTCAGTCGTTCAAAATGTGATCCTTTCAGACTGTCATGAGTGAGGAAAACATCTGCGTAGAGAAAGTTGCAATGTCTGAGGCTTAGTCTTTGTAGGTTTCAACACTGTAGGTTCCCCAGCTATAGTCAGGGCCAGGTCAGAATCAAAACAGATGTAGATGCCTTACGCATATTGTTTTAATTACTCGTTGCATAGGTGGGAGGATCATGGATTGCTACAGGTATAATCTTTTAAATTCTAAAGAGTCCTGGGAAAAATATACAAGTATATCCATTGGCGTCCAAGTGTCATAAGTGAAATAAGTCAAGGAGTCAAAATAAACCAACTTATTTTCATTCAACTGTTTGTATGATATCTTACAAAAAAATTCCTAATGAATTCCAACAACCCATGTCAATTTCTGCCCATTACATGCATCAAGTCTTTTCAACATCGGTTAGGTTTCGGTAGCAAAAGTACATGGTTAGATTTGGGGAAAAAATTGTGAAATAAACAAAAATGAATGTTGACTCATCAACTTCCCTCCCACCTGTGTTTTTGTTGCGTTTTTTATACTTCCTCCTTCATGATTACGTGGACATCATACGATTTGATTTTGTGTGTTATCTACGAATCGCAGTGCATTCATTTCCATAGATATAGCTACAAAAGCAGTCAGAGAATAAGCTGAATATACACAACACCCAGATACGTTGAATACCACAACAGGATGTCTTAGAGTCCAGGCACTCCTAGTTCCAGTTCTATAGCCCTGCAAAAAAAAGTACCTACAACAAATCACCTTCCAATCTGACGGAGATGCTGTCCGTCTTTCATCTGCCGAATATAGGAGCATAACATGCTGTAATGTTATGCTCCTGTTTGTAAAGATGAACCTTCCCTTTACAAATGATAGAATCAGCCAACATGTCGTTGTGGTGCTGGGGTGGATTTTCTCCTATAATGAGCAGTCTGCAGTGTCTGTAACCTGCTGGGGAGACCAGACATCATTTATACCCAGGGCAAACAAGCCACACAGACTCTACTGCCAAAAGCACCATCCATTTAATAGAGACAAGTCAGAGAGAGGGCAGGCTGCATACTGCCACACAGCCAGCACTGCACTGCACTGCAGAGCCAAGCGAACAGACGGGGGGGGGGGGGGGGGGGGGGGTATTAAAGCCCATTTATGTGCAATGATTATTTGTTTATAAGTTTATTTGTGAAAGTGGGTCCATCCCTGTTGTTTTAATAAAAGACATTTACACGCGTATGTTGTATTATAAAACTGTAAAGCCTGTAAAAAAAAAAGTAAGGGTGACATAAATAAAGCGTTATGGAAACAGTGTCAACATTTTTACAAGTTGAGAATGATGCCCATTACTGTCATCTAATTAATTTGATAACCACAGACGAAAAAAGACAATACATAAAGTAAATGACAGCTCAATGTGACATCTGCTCTTTAGTTTGAGTGTCATTTTAGAGGAATTCTACCCACAACGGTGATTGAAAGAATCACTTAGGTGCTGTGACGATGGTTCAATCCCTTTTTCTGTGAGCTCAAGGGATATTGGGAAACACCAGAGACAAAGACCAGGAAATGGGAAGCCATCTTGTTTACTGCGACGCTGACACTCGTTATTGCCCCCCCCTTCCTTATCCTTGTCCGCCGAGTTTAAAGGGAGACTGACTTTACAAATTAGCTGGCGGCTCAGAGGCAGTTGTAATTGATGTAGGGTGCTTGGCTGCCTACCAGTTTATTTGTGCACATGGACAGACAGTTAAAACAGCCACAACAATCACATTGTCTTCTTTTTTTCTTTTCTTTTTGCTACAAAATTCCAGCAACCCATGTCAATTTCCGCCCGTTACATGCACACAGTCTTTTCAAAATACACCTCCGTCTCCACAGGAAACAACTCTGTGAGGTTTCTGTAACAAAAGTATTTGGTTAGATTTGGGAAAAGATCTTGAAATACTTACATTTAGGCAACAACCAATATATACTTGTTTTTTTCTAGCATTCTTCAGTATGATGCTACTTTGTCGTGTTTCTGCACCGTTAATGGTTATTTACAGTTGTGGTCAAAAGTTTACATACACTTGTAAAGAACATAATGTCATGGCTCTCTTGAGTTTCCAGTTATTTCTACAACTCTGATTTTTCTCTGATAGAGTGATTGGAACAAATACTTCTTTGTCACAAAAAACATTCATGAAGTTTGGTTCTTTCATGACTTTATTATGGGTTAACAGAAAAAGTGACAAAATCTGCTGGGTCAAAAATATACATACAGCAACATGAATTAACAATTTTGGTGACTTAGAAAGTTGTGTCAATGAAATGAGCTTCATAGCATGGCCTCTTAACTTCTTGTGAGTGATTATGAGTGACTACAACTGGTGACTTCTCTGAGGCCATTTAAATAGGCCTCATTGGATACAAACGCCCACAAACGCTACAATGGGAAAGTCAAAGGAGCTCAGCATGGATCTGAAAAAGCGAATCATTGACTTGAACAAGTCAGGAAAGTCACTTGGAGCCATTTCAAAGCAGCTGCAGGTCCCAGCTGCAGGTCCCAAGAGCAACAGTGCAAACAATTGTTTGTAAGTATAAAGTGCACGGCACTGTTTTGTCACTGCCACAATCAGGAAGAAAACGCAAGCTATCACCTGCTGCTGAGAGAAAATTGGTCAGGAGGGTGAAGAGTCAACCGAGAACCACCAAAAAGCAGATCTGCCAAGAATTAGAAGCTGCTGGAACACAGGTGTCAGTGTCCACAGTCAAGCGTGTTTTGCATCTCCATGGACTGAGAGGCTGCCGTGCAAGAAGGAAGCCCTTGCTCCAAAAGTGGCACCTTAAGGCTCGACTGAAGTTTGCTGCTGATCACGTGGACAAAGATAAGACCTTCTGGAGGAAAGTTCTGTGGTCAGACGAAACAAAAATCGAGCTGTTTAGCCACAATGTCCAGCAATATGTTTGGAGGAGAAAAGGTGAGGCCTTTAACCCCAAGAACACCATGCCTACCGTCAAGCACGGTGGTGGTAGTATTATGCTGTGGGGCTGTTTTGCTGCCAATGGAACTGGTGCTTTACAGAGAGTAAATGGGATAATGAAGAAGGAGGATTACCTTCAAATTCTTCAAGATAACCTAAAATCATCAGCCCGAAGGTTGGGTCTTGGGCGCAGTTGGGTGTTCCAACAGGACAATGACCCCAAACACACATCAAAAGTGGTAATGGAATGGCTAAATCAGGCTAGAATTAGGGTTTTAGAATGGCCTTCCCAAAGTCCTGACTTAAATGCCATTGAGAACATGTGGACAATGCTGAAGAAACAAGTCCATGTCAGAAAGCCATCAAATTTAACTGAACTGCACCAATTCTGTCAAGAGGAGTGGTCAAAGATTCAACGAGAAGCTTGCCAGAAGCTTGTGGATGGCTACCAAAAACGCCTAATTGACGTGAAAATGGCCAAGGGACATGTAACCAAATATTAGCACTGCTGTATGTATATTTTTGACCAGCAGATTTGATCACTTTTTCTGTTAACCCATAATAAAGTCATGAAAGAACCAAACTTCATGAATGTTTTTTGTGACAAAGAAGTATCTGTTCCAATCACTCTATCAGAGAAAAATCAGAGTTGTAGAAATAACGGGGAAACTCAAGCGAGCCATGACATTATGTTCTTTACAAGTGTATGTAAACTTTTGACCACAACTGTATGTAGGGCAGCTCAAGTCCAAATCCCACTTATCCTGGACACCGCAATTGCATCACACAGCTTGATGGCTACTGAAACACCCCTTCTCCTCCCACTCCAGTTCACAGTGAGTCACCAAAAATACCTAACAGGTGCAGGCAAGGAAAAAATTCCTTTGTATGGCCAACAAAAATACCACTTGTCTGGCTGCAAAGCTCTACCATATGCTGATGAAAATAGTTGAGTGCAGTCCTAAAATGTTACTTGAGCAAGTCGATTGCCAAACTTCTCTGCTTTGGACTGGTTATGCTGGGCAACTCCCAGGTGTAAAACTGAAGGGCATCGTGTGCTCAGCAAACATTCCAGACTAAATAAAAGCTTTTTTAAAAAAAACAACACAATCTGTTTTAAGAGTGTGATATCAGGGTGAAACTCATTTCCTCAGTGTTGCCCCCTTAGTGTTTCGGCTCGGCGCTTGGCCAAGAAGTCCACGGGGACGACAAGGTGAATGGCTTGGCCTGCTGACTACCTTTAGTTTCTTATTTCTTTATTTCCCGAGATTGTTTCTCTAATATCCGTGGGGGGTGAGGGGCGGGGTTATGACCAAGTGCAGTGACTGCCAATCTCTTCAGAGAAGCAGCATCTCACTTTCTGCAAGCACAAAAAGTCTGCACTGCCAGTTATTGATTGGAAATGTCACATAAAGCCTTCTACATGAAAAAGGGTCAATAAAAAAGTAAATAAATGCTGCTCAGGGGCCACTAATTAATTCAGAGCTGATCAAAAGTCAACAGAATGCTTAAGTTATATCTTCCTCTCCTTTCATTAATTTTCACAACATTTAAGTGAAAGATGCACATTTGAATAAAAGTATGTCCTCTTTAAGATGCATCTTTTTCAAGTAATACATCCCAAGTCGTTTGCTTAGTATCTTCATTTGCATTTGACTAAGGAGAGTCTGCAGAGATTCGGTCTCCTTTAAAGAGAGGTTAATCAAATCAAACTAAGTTCTTAGCTTCTTTGTGTATGAGGGGAATTTTTTGTATCTTGTGTGCTTACAAGAAAAGAGAAGGCAGGGAGCAGTAGCAAAATGCCTTGTAACTTTTTCTCTTGTCAGAGGCCATCAATCAATTAACGTACTGTTGCAGTCATTTTAACACTCACAGCGTGATACCTCAGTTCAATAATCCACACAGATTTGGATTTTACACACTCTGATTTTCCCTTTTTTGCCATGTTGTATCCATTACAGCATTAGGCAATATTGTTAATTTGCTCAATTACCTTAACATGTTATGCATGACTCATTAACTTGCATGCAAGCAGGGCTGAGTGGAAAAGTTATATCTGTATGAGACTTTGAGTTGTCTACAGTAACACTGGTTTGATCGCATGCAGAATGACTATCTTTCCAGCGTGACCCCACTGTCTGATGTGGATTACCTGTCTCATTGTTCTCCCCTTGAAAGGGCACGGATCAAGATACAAATGTATTATTTGTAAAAATCAAAAAATCTAAATATTTATTCATTCCTATAAATGTCCACAGATCACTCTTTGTTCACATTTTCTCTCTCTAAAGGCTACATAGTCAAATGGCTTTCTCTTCCTTAAAGGCAGGATGTAGAGATGGTAATTAGGAAATAGCAGTAGGCTGTAAAGCCATGAAACCGTGAACCCACATTGATTGACTCTTTGGGGCAAGACAAGTTGTAAACACACTGTTGACATATTATCATGGCATTGTAATGGTGAACAGGTAAGCAAACATTACCCGTTTACACATATGGCGGACACGGAGCAGCATTAGAATTCATGTGAAGTCATGTTTCTTACCATCTGTTAAAATTAAGTCCAATCTTTGCTCTCCTTTTAGCTCTGTTTTGGTCTCCACCAACTCCTGGCGACTAAGCTGTTAAGTACTTCAATATGTTTACCAGCTAGTTGCTATAACTTTGCTAACCTTTTGGTGTTACCTGGTTTATTCATGATAGATAGAATACTGTGAGTTTATTGGATCATATTCACTGAAAACAGCATCCTATTGAGAGTGAAAACAAAGTTGTAATTCAAAAAACCAAAACAATGAGCTAAGGAAGCTAAAAAGCTCAGTAGAACAGAGCGAGCATGCAGAGTTTGGTGATAATTGTTTGTGGGTTTGTCAGTTAGAGCAATCACATCAAATGTATTCATTATTTTCTCTTTTAGATTAGTGTGGCTTTAAGTATGTCACTTTAGCAGTGCTAAAAATGGCCAGCATGACAGTAATGGCTGAAACATGATTAATCACCATGGAAAATTGGAATTACTAAACAGATTACTAAACATGTTTTTGTACAAGCCATCAGCTAATCTGATTAATACCCACAAGCTTTAGCTGCAATCCCACCAATTGGACACATTTCTGTCACCATAGGAACATAACCTGGTCCAAACCACAAAGTGGGTGATTGATAGCCGGAGCAGAGCCAGGTAGTGTTGGCTGGCGAGCAGGATGTGTTGCTGATTAGCACCTCTCTGGCACAGTTTTACTATCAGGTCTAATCTCTCATTTTTATGGTAGATGGGGAAATGAGCAACAAAGAGTGTATGAAATGACTCACATGCTGAGTAGGATGGAGAGTACATGTTTGTGCATACATTTAATTGTAAAAAGATGTGAAAAAATGTTGCAATTAGAGTGTAAGCTTTTATCAATCTGTAGCTTTTTGGGGTTCATGCTGCATTTGTATTATTTGTGTCACAACTTCAGCCAGGCTTTAGTTTTTCATTTGTCTGTCTCCTGTTTTGCCACACTAACTCTCAAGTCATTTCAGAATCTGCCACTCCCTCCTGCTCTGCATTACTTGCTGATTTCATTTCACCTGGCCTGCCCCACCTCCATACTCACCTGCTCCTCATCAGCAATCAGCCCCTCAGTGTATATGTACCGGTCCATTTCCCTCCATATAATGTGAATGCAACAGTCTCACTTCTGTTGTTCCACTAAAGGGAAGGATTTACAGTACCTAGGCCAACTACTGATTTTCTTAAATCTTTGGATTCAAATTGAATGGGACTGGGAATAACAACAGATCAAAGTAGAAGGTTGGTCTTTTCCAGACCTCGCTGTGTGGTGCAGCTGGCTGACCTCAAATCAGTATTACTGCCAGTTCCTGCTGCATTCTGACCTCCACATCTCCCCATCCTCTTCTGTGACTTTTGGTTATTAAGCTCTTGGCAATGTCAAAACACAACATCACAACATATCATAGTATTACCTAGTAAAAACAATCAAATTTATCTTTGCGAAAGATAAAGGTCTAAAAGTTAACCTAAACTCCCTCATCTCTATCTGAAATGAACAATTACAACTAATTGCATTCAATAAACATCAGCAGAACTGAACTGCTGTGCAGGCCTCAATATGCATTATGTCCACTCCATCAGATTGCTTTGTGTTGTAGAGACTGTTGGTGTTTGCCACCCTAATGTGATGAAGCCATTATGAGGGACTCTCTGGGGGGGAGGTTGTGAGGTCCATCAAGAAGTGAAAGCCTGTCGTATCATTATAGTGGTTATAAAGATTAACCCTTTCTGTCACTGCAGGATCCGAAAGGTTGTCACACATTTTAGGTTTCAGTGTACTATTGGGACACATTCATTTTTAGGAGTAGTTAGTAACATGTCAATAGAGTGGCAGCAGAGAACTGGTTGACATTATCAATCTCTTTATCATTTTACCAAACATATTTTTAATGTATTGTCAGAAAGTGCACACTCTCTCTCATGTTTACCAGAGTCAGTGATCCTTTGTTTAAAACACACAAAAAACAAAGGGAAACATGATCAGTATTTGGTTCAGCCTTTCGTGAAAAACAAATTTGAGGATTGTTGTTCAGTAGTTAGTTTGTATCCCTGTAGTTTACACATTTCGTTTATCAAACCAAACTAACTTCCCTTTTTTTTCTTGATTTCTCCGAGGTGTACATGGGTGATGTTTTGTGGCAGAGTTCAGCTCAAAAAACCTCTCCACTCAGAACCCCAACTCCCATGAGCACTCAGCACACTGCCACGTTTTCTCCTCAGCCTATTTCTGTGGGCAAGAACAGGAAAGTTAACTCATTCACATGTGCAGAACTTGAAGACAGAGGCGTGGATGTTTTCTTTTGTGTGTTATTCAAATACCTAAGATTTGATAGCACATGAAATTACTTGATTCTGTGGCAGTAGCCAAACAAAATTGCCGAAAATGTACAATTCAGAGCTCAGAGTTAACTAATGGCAGCCATTCACAGTGATTTCAACTGCTCCAAACCCGGCAGTGGCTTGGTTTTATATAAAACCTGTCAGTCAGAGGTTTCCCTCAGTCCCCCGACCATCTGAAAAACTGCAGAAAAATTCATCTAAAAAACCTCAGAACTGAAATGATAACCCCCATGAGCACCCAGGTCAGCCACTCCTTGCCTATTTTTTTAAGCATTGCACATGTGTATGCCTACAGTGCAATATGAAGACATTGGGGGTAACTCATTACATATATTAAAGTAATTATTGTTGCAAAGGGAATATTATTTAGCTTTTTCATCACATTTCTGAGACTGACAAGGAGCTGTACAATTTTTTTTAATTGTTTAAAGTCCTAATCTGTAAAATATATGTATTTATTTATTTATTATACATTTAGAAGATCGGTAACCTGGATAAATGAATGCATATTATGTTCCACATCACGCAGTATGATTATAATCAGGATATTACCACTGCAGGGACAGTATGCATGTAAACTCATTGACAGACTGTTATATGTAGTTTATAACATGACACAGTCAAAAAGTAGACTTGAACCATTATATTATTAAATTATTTGGCAACAAAGATAAATCCCTTAATAGTAGCCGTCTGGCCTAGGGCGTGATTATTTGCTCAGAATGCTTACCACATATTGTGTTGTTGGTCATCCATGTCCAATTACATAGTTTGGGGAGCAAGTGTATTTTAGATGGATGCTTTTAAAGGGCTTAGTAAATAGCCTCAAGGTAAAAAACAAAAACAAAAAAGGAAGTAAGAATCATATTAACTTTTCGAGTTTAAGTGCTGAACAAGTGTAAGGCAAAGGAGATTTCTTAGAATACAGCGCTTCTCAAAAGCATAGCTTGCTATTTAGGAAAATATTCACTTTTTGACCAAGAGGTAGATGAGAAGATTGAGTAAGACTTTATTTGGATAGTCCGCTTACAAATAGTGTATAGACTACTTGTAACACAAGAGCTTATTAGTTGAGATTCATCAATTCAACTGTTTTGCTTTGTCCGTCTGTGTTTAACAGATTATCTATAGAGTATATGTGACAATTCATAAACACACCTACCTATACTACTCACTCAACCTATGCTATACAAACTGAGTGAGTAGTTCCAGTTTAACTAAATCATTCTGAGACTATGTAGGTTTGTTCATGAATTGTCAAATATACTCTAATCTGTTACACATCTACAGACAAAGTCAAAAACAGTTTCAACATGGAATCTCAACTAATCAGCTATTGAATTTTGATTGATTGATTTACAAAATTGGCATTGACCAAGACAATTGGAGGCTCTCTAATGCTCCTGTCTATACCTTCATATACATTTTTTTCCAAAATGTGTTTATTGACTTTATAAACACCAACAATAATGACATCTTTAAACACAACACTATCAAGCTAAGTATAGAACAAAGGTAAAGGAAAAAAAAACTGGCATAACCATAGTTGGACCTTGGCATCTCATATATGTAATACAAGTTCTAGTTAAAAGAAGATAAAACTAGTCTTGGAATGAATTAGACACGTCAGGACGTCCATGTGAATATGCTCCATTATTATCCCATAACAACCAGAGATCGCGGGCGCCTTACAGGAAATTTATTAGAAGTTATATAATATTCTTTGCACAGAATGTCAAGACATTTAAATATTTTCTGTGACGTATATTAGTAATGTACAAGAATGAAGCTGGATGGAATTCAAGCTCAGTCTCCAACATGTTCTGCATTTCATTCAGGACGGCTTCCCAGTATTTTTTGTAATTTGGGACAGGACCACGATAACAATGTGTAAGGCTGCCAGTATTTATTCAGAATTATTAGGCACAATGGAATGCTAATTTTCGAGATGTCTTTCCATATACAGTATCTGTAATCTTTACGGCTGTCTGTCCCAGCTCCCGAATACCAACAGCAGAATGCCTCCCATGGTACAAAAGGTCTGCTTTTCAATACCAGACACATTCAAATCAGGTAACAAAGATGGCTTTTTCTTAATATAATCTCTTGTCTGAACAAAATAAAAAGGTTGTACTTGGATACATCACATATTTTGTAGCTCCATATTTAACAGACAGATGTGAGAGCTCTTCTAACTCTCATCCTGTCATTTTTTTAAAAAAAGAAACAAATCATGTATGTGATGTTAACTCATATGCAAGTTAAAACCTTTGGGTTTGCGTATGAATTACAGCTTCTCTTCTGTAACATAATTTGGCTGAATACCAAATAAGCAGTGACCTAAAAGTTATTGGCGTCTCTTTTACATCCTCACAACAATATTTTGCCATAACAAGATACAAAATTGCGAATCTCTTTCTCAAGACTTCGGATGCTCTGTAGTTTTGCTTTTTTTTTGTCTACATTTTTGATGATGAAGTATGCATCTCTGTAAGTGTACCTCAATATCAATCAATCATATTATCCATCGCTGTGATATTTTCTTTCTTTGAGACCACACAAAATAGGACAGGAGAAGACATGAGTAATAACACAACTTGAGAAGAAGCTCATGAGCTTGCCGCAGTATCAAACTGGACTTAAGTTGTGGATTATCAACACTTATTTATCTGCATCTCTCTGCAGATGATATAACACTTGTACGTTTGTTCTAGTTTCCTCTGGTAATCACCTCCTCCCCCTTTTCCCTTTGTAACTGGTGCCAAACGCCACTGTTGCATCTTTAAAAGCGAGAGAAGTCAGAGAACAGTCAAAGCAGGTGGTGGAAACACTCTTTGAAGGATTTTCCGGCTCCACGGAGTTGAATTATTTTTCAGCATGTTACTTGTGCGCTGAAGCAGAGGGCAGACTGTAGGGGTTATCTCAGCAAAATATTAGCCATTTGTGATCTGCTTAATTAGAGGGTCATTAGCACGCACATGAAATGAACAATGAATAGACAAGCAATTAGTGAATCATTTTTAGCTGAGACAAGTGTTATACAAGGTCTCTTTTATGCACGTCATCCTCTCTCTCTGACATTGCAATGTTCCTCCAAGATGGTCTCTCTCTGTCTCTTCACATCACTTTTTATTTGCTACATCTTGTCTTAATTTTATGTTCACTTTTCCTCCTCTTTCTCTGTTTTTGCTTCAATGTCCAACCTCACTGCCAGACAAAATGTTAACACTGGACAATTTCTAGCAAAACACTCGACAACCACTACTAAGCCAACGCAGTCTCGCGACAGTTTCTGACGCTTTTTCATTGGTTTCGTGTACAGGGACACAACTTATTTTTTTGTGTCGCTCGGTACAACTTTTTCGGGGCGACATTGCGTTACAAAGCAAAAGTTCGGTTTTGGCAACAAAACAACTGAGTTAGGTTTAGTAAAAACATTCACGGACGTTAGGTTTAGGCAGCAACACCATAACAACACATTGGGAGATGTGATATCGACACCAGTCTTGTGGTTCAAAGTCCTGTGTTTGTTGACCCAAAAACTTCCCCTCTCTGCCGTGAGTGGTCTTTGTCGGTATTTAATACTACGTGCCTAGCTCTGACCGCAGTCATGCGGATGTGTTAATTTGTGTCTACCACAAAAAAGGATCCTAATTGACTTTCAATTGGCATTGTCTTTGTGCTGAGCGACTACGAAAAATGGACAATCTATGTCCATGTACTGTAAACAGAACCAATAGATTGTAATTTGTTACCATCTCAAGACCTGCTATGACACTGGGCTGACTTAGCAGTGTCTTAAAAAGTGTCACAAAGGAGCAGCCACCCTATCCAGGGCACAGTGCCATCCCTCCCCATGAATCTTTGAAGACAACTGGTGAGTTGGGGACACTTTCACTACAATTATTTTTAGTTTGTAGTTAAGTATTATTAGTGATTCTTTACCTTTCACTATTTCTTTGCATTTTATGAAGAGATTAAGTGTACATAGTATAGCATTTCTGACATATTTAGAGGCAGAGGATCAGCCCAAAAAGTTGGAGTAGCAGCAACTATGGTCCAGGGTGGAGGGTCAGACTGGGATGAGGCCTAGAGGAATGGGGGAGCAGCTGGCCCATAGTGTCTCCATGCAGTGCAAGCTTAGAGCACTTATTTCAAACCCTGCAGCAATTTCCCCTTTGCCCCCAAAGTTTGACCACAGCCAGCGGGCATCAGGCATCATGGGAATGTCTCCTTTAAACCAATGAAAGCTGCTCCCCTCCTAGAACACATTCACATTGAATTGTGATGGAAGCACACAAGCTCAACAGTAAGGTTTACCGTTGATAGGTGGCACATTAGTTCACACTGTCTCAAATATATTGAGAAATGAAGTCGATATGATTTGTTTTCCAGCATAATGACTGAAGCGCTTGTTCAGAGGGTGAATTCTCATCAGGGATACAAGCCAACTGTGCACCTTTGTTTACAGTTGGAATGTGAGGCACAGTGATTTATACTAATGCCGCACGCTTTTTTATTCCTCCCCATAGTAAGTCTTATTTCTGCACAAACTTGCTGAGTAATAAAGGCAGTGTCTGCTCCTGTGTTGCATTTTGTTGATTAATTATAGCTCCAATGAAACATTACTCAACTGCTGATTTAAAAAACACACAAATGGCAAGTTTGGATTTTTTTGCAGAACAACCCTGTTGATTTTTCTGCATGTTCAAGTGTCATTATTTACTTTAATCAAAAGTGATTAAAGTTGAAATCCATTTTTGAGCGGCCAGAGCATCCGTAGAAATTGAAAACACATTTCAAACACACCTCCAAATGTGGTCTGGATTTGATTTGCAAAAATCATATTTCATGTGCTTTATAACATCAATCTCAGCACAATCAGGATATGGCCAAAAAAAAGGATTTAGGCTGGCAGTCTGAACAAGGGCCAAGATGTAGATCATGGTTAACATTAAACCTGCTAAACATCAGCATGTTAGCATTGTCGTTGTGAGCCTGTTAGCATGTTGCATGTTACCATTTCATTCAAATTACTGCTGTGATGAAGAACAGCATCAATGAGCCGCTAGCATGACTGACTACTCTCCTGTCTTGTCTTCCAAACTCTGCTCATTTTGTCATATTTCCCTCTCCTTGTCTTTCACCTCCTTTCTTCTAACTTCATATTTTCTCCTCTCTACTTTCTTGTCCTACAGTTGCATTGAGGTTCTCCTCAGCTCACCCAGGCTTATTATCCAAATGTGTTGAAGGCATGTAGGAGAACATGTATGTATGAATAAAACATGAAGCATGTGTCTTAGAAGCCTTGCATGCTCTCATTCTCTCTTTGTTTGTCTATGTTTCTCTCTCACGATCCTCCTCCGGTCTCGTCACTTTCCTTTCTCTCTCTGTTTGTCTTTCTCTCACATGCTCTTTCCATTTTTCCTGGTCCTCTGTCTCCCTATCCCCCCCCCCCCCCCCCCCCCCCCCCCCCCCCCCATCTACCCTTTACTATCTCCCTCCTGACTTCATATGAGTTCATTGCCTCCCTAAGAGACTCACCACCCACCCACAGTTCTCTCTGATTGAACTCCGAAGCGTCAGAACTTTGCTGGTAAGATTCAATTTGTTCTGACCTGAGCGAGGGGCGTGAACATCATCATCGTGTCATTATATTAGGAGGAAAAGGGAAGACACCATTGTGGCAGAATAGACAGATTTGATCCCGAGCGTAATCATCCTAATGCCCCCCAGCAGAGAGCAGAGTATCAAACAGGATACGGGGTTATGGTAATGGAGTGGAAGGCTGATTGAGATTTCAGTAAATTAATTAGGCCCCGGGAGAGGGATGGACTAAGGAGGTGCATTGGATTGCCATCGCAGAGAGAGACAGGCGGGTGGGTTGGAAGTGGAGGGTGAGGATTGGGTTTGGCGCGTGGACAGAAAAGACAGAAACAATGAAGTTGATGAGGATGAATGTGCTGGGTACAGATGAAGGAGAGAGACAATGAAGGTGAGGCAGAGTGAGAGGGGCTTGTGGGAACAAAGTAGAGACAGAGATGTAGAAAAAGGTGGATCCATGTATAAAACTGGGCTGGGGATAGAAGGGCATGCTAGGTCGAGGGAAGGTTTTTGCCTACAACGCAAAAGCAAACGCAAGAGAAGAAACACACACAAAGAATTTAACATGACCTTAAATATAAAACACTGCTTTAAATTTAAAAAAGCCCCAGTGTGCTTTACTTATCCATGGTCCAAAGCACGGCACTTTCCAGACTAAGAGAAAGATGTAAAATTGAGTGTGTCAGGGGGAGTGTAAGTGAATACAGAAAGAGGAAATAGAAAGAGATGCAGACAGACAGAGACAGACAGAGACAGACAGAGAGCGTTAGGTTCAAAGCGCACAGTGTTCGGGGGAGACAGAGAAGCTTCTTGTCTCTGTGTAAATGTCAAGCTCTCACTTCCCCATGATGACCCCTGAATCACCAACAAGTCAGTCCAGAGCATGAGGCACAGCCTGCTGACTCCATTATCTGCGGGCAGGTTAGCCTCAGGCGCTGGCACCGGAAAAGACTCAACACCCAAAGGTGGTGTAGTCAGGGGATTAAAATCCCATCATAAAGTTGTCTGAGAGAATACAGGACACGGTTCATCGCTAAATCCCCTACATGCCACTGCAATGAAAGGTCTGGGTAGTAAAAACGTCCACCAGAAAGTATGGAGTTGGATTGTTAAAAAAAAAAAAAAATATATATATATATATATATATATATATATATATATATATATATATATATATATATTTCACTAAAAACAACTACTGTATAGTTAGGGTGGGGGAAGGATTGTGGTTATGGCAATTAAACTATGGCTAAAATATCCCTAGATGTAGGAAAATTAGAGCACTAAAATACAACCCTCATCCTACCAACTGGGGTTCCTGCAGATCTTTTGAGATATCTCAAAAAGTCTATCATTGCAATTATTTATTAGTGTGTGGATTAATTTGTCCTTAATAACTCCATATCATTGTTTTGGGTTTTAATTTGTACTTTTAAAAACTACCAATGTATTGTGGTCCTGGGGGACCCCAGTCAAAAGAACACAATTGCAGCCTATGGACTTTTAATAAATACAATAGAATGGAGATACTATGTTTGCCATGGGTCCTAATTTAAAGTATCACACACCATCAGAGGGGGTAGGGCCACTCTGTCACAAATTTGAAAGATACAGATGCAGCAGACACAGATTTCCTTATGTGCTCTTCCTATTTGTCGTTTTACACATTTTGCAAACCTAACGAGCTTTACAAAAAATTATACAACTAATTATATTTTGAGAAGAAATAAGTTATCGTTTTGCTATGATGGTTGTTTCTTACAGTAGTAACACAGTTTCTTGTTATACTGGTCTGTACATCATGACAGAGAACTTTGCTTCAAGTCCATTTAGCAGCACTGAATGTTTGTTCAAATGCTTTGAACAAGGTATGTGTAGGACATTTTTATGACTGTTGTCGCTGAGAAGCAGAGGGGAAAGTAGTGTGACATTGCTGTGGCACTGCTAAACCACTTCAATGACTACGGTGACATAGAATACCGCAACTTGCAACCTTTTATTTCACTAAGCTAAAATATTTCCTAAATTTGAACAAAGTGCTTTAATTGCCTGAACCTATTAAAACCCCAACCATCATAACATTGCCGGTGAATGTGATCCAATCTTTCAAACATTTTGCAAAGCAAACCAGCAGAATACAAACATAGGAAACAGAGTTTTGACTCCTGCAGCATATGGTTAACTGGGCAGATAATGTTGATGATTTTACAGTCTCATATGTCCGTAGCCACATTACTCCGAGTCTCTGCCATACACATTTGAACGGTACACTGGAGGTAGTCTGCGACTCTGCGTTGTCGTCTTTGAATATGCTTCATAGAATATTCAACATACAGACACAGGGGCATATCCTTCCTTGGGGCACTACAAACTGAATTTAGTGATTCTATCTCTTTTGACTCTTACTTCGAGGTGTGCCAAAAACAATAAAACCCAATCTGATATCCTTTGTAACTCTTGATGTCATCTTTCACTTGTACTTTAGGTATTTGTACAATCCCTCTAAACCATCCCTGCCCTTGGACTTTTAGTGTTTGACTTCTTGTTGTTCCTGCTCACCAAATTGTAGGAGATTGTAACAGCGGTTCAGCATCAGCCTTAGTGGTAGAAGATACAGAAAATGAATTTATACCCAAAAAGTTTAATACAAGAAGAGAAGGGCTCTATAACTGTAGTTATCTAAAAAATATCGGTCCTGCATTAATAAGTTTTACCACAATTGGAGTGAAACACATTTTCTTGTATTTTACCGATACAAGCAGGATTTCGACAGAATGCAGTGAATCTGACACAAAAACACGAAATGGTCTACCCGGGAACACAAACTTACAGAGCAGCCATTTGCACTGTAGCAATTGCACTGTTTGGGGATCAGTTGGCTGCCAGCAGGACTTCCTGACCTGTCCCAGGGCAGTCTTTCTTTTATTTTTCAAACACTGTCTCTACTCCTGGGAAATGTTTTCGAGTCTTTGGACACGATAAATGTAGACTGAGGCTCCAGGAAATCAAACAGCCATCATCAAAGAGCAGTGCATATAGAGAGAAACTTACTCCTTTACCCAGTGTTGAAAATCACATTTTTCACTTTTAATAGACTCTCAAGAGTTTTCTTAAAGCGACACAGAACAAGAATACTGTCACATTAAACAACTCTTTAAACAACCCAGGCTGCAGAGCGGCAAGTCAAATGATCTCACCTAACTGATTGTTTTTTACCTCTATAGATGTTTAAAGACATAATTGTATCCTTTGTTAATCTTCATTACCCATTGTTTCTGCTCTTGGGAGTCTTTGCAAACTACTGTGATCTGATTTATTTTTTCTTGCAAATACCGCTCCCACTTGAGGGAAATATAAAACTTGAGGGCAATATGAATCAAGTGCACCTCCAGTAAATCAAATACAGTGAGGGGCTATAACTCCCCTGCTCCAGCACTTGATCCTTGCTCAATAAAGGGGCAGTGGCTCAATAGTGGTGACCAGCTGAGGACAGGTTGGGCTTGGCAGCTCCCTGGTGTAAACAAAACAGAATTGAGTAGAGCATTTTGCAAAAGCGTGTCAGTCCCACTAAAAACAACGTTTTTAGAAATGTGAGGTTTGGAATTTGACTTGTGCCACACGTTAATCGTTCTTATGTTTAAAGTTGCTTTCTACACTCTGGAAAAACTTTTTCAGGAGCTCAGTCCGTTAACTCAAATACACAACGCCCCCACAAAAGTATTATTACATGTCGGGGATATTGGCTTCTGGTATAGAGTATAACGCCTATGAAATCAGCAGTTCACAATTGACTGGCCGTGTGAACCTTGTGGTTTGAACTGCTGCAAAATTGGCATGGCTATGTCCGGGCTCAGCCAACTTCAGGTGTAGGTCAGAGTTTCTTTATAAATATACATATATAAATATGTTCAACATTGTACTGACTCATTTGGTTTTGGCCAATATTTTTCAAATTTTTCAGTTTTTTCTATTCCATATTCGTGTTTCTTGACTTTTTTATTACTTACTTTTATTCATATTTTGCTCTCATTATGTTTATTGTTATGCACCAATACCCCCCAAAAAGTACCTTGTATGTGGAAACATCAGATTAAATATATAAAAATGTAGGATTTATAATATTTATAGCAAATGGCTACACAAATAGTTTACTCTATTTGAAGGAGCTCTCACAGAATCAAAGCCGTTAAGTTAGCTAATGGCCAAACAGCTGAAGAAGGAGCTGGTGATTAAAAGCATGATTAAAACAGGAGAAGCCAATCACCTAATGCACGCATTAATTCAGTTCTCTTTCAGCAATAATGCTAAATTGATGTAGATTGCCATTACCTTAGTAATTAATGTGTATACTGAAAATGTACTGCATGCTGTCATGGTCGTTGGGAAGTTATTCATTGTTAGCCTGACAATGCGTGTAAATAAAGTCTTACCTATTGCATCATGGTTAAGGAGGGGCCAAAGAATTAGGCAGAACTGAACTTTTACTTCCAATATGTTGTATGTATTAACATAATTTGCCAATAGGAATCCATGTGATTGTGTGTACGGCACAAAAGAAACAATCTTTAGATACATTAGACTTATTAACACTCCTCACACAAAGTTAGTGTATTACAACATGTAAGCTCACCTTTTGGCTTGTGAGTTATTTTTTCATTGGGTTAAGTACAGCTGTCACAAATACCATGCGCCAACATGGTGCAATGGATTATTAAGATTGAGTAGAATGTGTTCTGTATGGATTATCGGTGCGTACACTCTGACCTTGTCAGATAAGCTCAATAAGCTCGGCACAGCAGGGAGTACAGAGTGACAAGAGTAACTTCCCCCCCTATGAGATCCAGAACCTATAGATGGATGCTGGGTTAAAGGTGGAGAACAGGCAGCGGCATCAGCAGTAGCATTGAGTGACAAGCACAGCTTTCAGGGGAACAGCGTGGCAGCAGGCATGCAGCAAAAGAGTGAGCAGGGCAATAATGGCTCCAGCCAAGTTAACACTACACAACTTGCCATCTTGTAATCGGGAGTCTTGAAGTCATTGACCGGCAACACGGGGTCACACACAACAAGATTGAGGAATCCCCCGATTAGTACGTCCGGAGTTTTGTCACGAAAACACACCAGAGAAGTGAAACTGTAAATTAAATAATACATATTGCCTTGTCACAGTTCAAAATAACACTGTTTCCACCCGTCTTTGCTATACATCTATTTTCATCTATCCGCAACAACAACTTTGGTTCGTGTTTCAAATGCATTCCCATGGCACAGGCAACCCCATCCCTCTCGTTGGCTGTAGCTGCCTGACAGACTTCCCAACAGGTCCAGATATTTAGCCTCCTAGATATCTGGAAGGTGTCTACGATGCATCAGCGAGCCTCTCTGCTTGATGTTTTAAATAGTTAGTTTTTGCACCAAGCTAACACTAATTTGCCTCTGATATGGGGACTTTTGTCGTGGAGCTCCAAAACTTGTTGGCAATGGAAAATCAGGGCTAATGTTGTGTTGTGTAAACTAGGCATTAAATACAACACCATGTTTGTAAGAGTTGAATATATGTTGCAGTAAGAAGAGTATGCATTCTGAGTCTAGAGCAAGTGGCAACTTTTGGTTCTGCCAATTTGGAAGTGTCCCTAAAACATGCATTCTCTCTACTGACCAGAGAATGTCTTCTCCGGTTGCTAAAAGAACTCTGGTTGTATAGAAGTCTATTAGAAAATGACCCTACTTCTCTCTTGATTTATTCCCTCAGTAAACATTGTAAACATGAGTTTATGGTCTCAACCACTAGTTTAAAGTCTTCTTTAATACAGCATGATGTTCATTTAGTAAATGATGGTTCATTTAGAGTAAAAGAGTAAAGACCACAAAGGGGAGTATGCTTTAGGGCGGGCTTACTGTGATTGACAGGTCACGGCCGCTACCAGAGCCGTATACATCTACGTCACTCCTACGCATTCCAAATATGGTAACTTCCATTCGTTGGCTGCAAAAAATCCAAGATGGCGACAGCAACATTGCCGAACTCAAGGCTCAAACTGACTGGATCCTAAATATCCTATCACACAACCAATAGTGTATTTCCCTGTCTCTGATGATGAATTTGTATGTCTTCCCAAACTGAATGCCCCCAGGGTCGAAGCTGTGTTAACCCCTGCTGACATCATAAGGGTTATTTTCTTACACTTGACAGAACTCCCCAGAGTCACAGTAGACATTATACAACTGTTTTTACAGCCTTGGACTTAATCGCAACTAATATGAAAACAAATAGTTCCACTTTTTATATAACGGGTCATAAGAGAATAAACTGAGTACTGGTAGGGTACTACAATTTGACAAAGCTGAATGATATTTTACATTTCAGTAATGTAATGTTGTAATGTATGAATTATTTTTACATTTTGTGTTGATCCTGTATATATTTAATTTTTCACTTTACTTGAAGCAAACAATGAGCACTTAAGAGTAGCTTATAGTCACATTATAATAATAAACAGTGATTATAATGTATTGCAAAACATATTATATTGTATTACCACTATGGGAATTATAACTCTCTATGATCCTTGCAAAATGTCAGTGAGTGACCAGCAATAATAAAGTATTGTTATGGTAGACCTTATAAGTCATTATAAAATGCTTTTGTAATATTTTGTGATTATCGTCATCATGTTAGTTGTATGCTGTACAGAAGCTTTTGTTACTCTTTCACCCTCCTCCTAGTTATCACAACATCCATTATTTTCAGTCATTGATCCCCTCATACCTCCTACATAACACATATTCATCAAGTGGTATTCAACAGATGACTCAGTGAGAAAGTCTACATGGATTAAGTGGAATATAATGTCCTCCATGGTAGAGGAGCCAGATGGAACTTAATTTAACAGTTTTTTTTCCTTTAATGGCAGAGTATGTCCATAATGTATTGAAAATGGGTCTTTTCAGTTTCTCTTGAATAAAAATGGTGAATTCTAGCCGCTGGTAAGGGTTGCAAATTGTTATCAATTGAAAATACATGTGTGTATTCCGTCTTAACTTAGATTTTTTTTCCTTTAGATGGCAATGCCTTGGTATGCCTCTCAGAAGAACAGATTCAGAAGAACTATTCCATACAGACACATGATTACCATAACTAATATGCAGCTGTGTGAGTCAGATGAGTCTTAGCCAATGAACGATGACTTATTGAAGTCTTCACTGATGATAAGCCAGCTCTAAATACAGAATTCTCTCTACTATTCAGCCATATAATGACATAGAATTATGATAAAACTGATAATTAATTTGATACACATCGGTGCATTCCTCCTTTTACATTGCAGTCCTACAAAGTAAGGAAAGCATTTATATAATCACTGACACGTGGCACCAATGTGGTGCAGTGGTGTAGAGGGTAAGATACTCAATGGAAAGAAAGTCTTAATAATTCAATACACAGTGCTGACAAGTACCATCATTTCCATTGTAACCATATACAAGAGGCCCAGGTATTTATACATGGAATGTGCCTATTGGGTAAATACAAACAACTAAATTGTGTTTGCACTTTTTAGACAAAGTTCATGCATTATAATGAAGCGTCTCTGAGTGATATAGTACGCCATATTAAAATATTAGGTTGTTACTGATGAATCAATGTTCAACCAGCAGTTTACTGTTGTAGCTGCTTCAGTTGTAGGCTAGTTTTAAAAACGTTATATACAGTTACAGTTAGTCAAGTAGTTAAGTCCAGCAGTTCTCAATCTACAGTTGGGCCCCATCCAAAGGGTCTATTCTCCCTTGCCCCCATTCCTCTTTGTTCGCTTGCAGGGTTCGATTGCAACATTGATGGAGTAGGCCACGGGTCACTAATAGGCGGACCCAGATGCCGTTGTATCTGGACCCTGGACCTACAACCGATAGATAATTGAGAATTATTTAATTTTGACAGAGCACTTATATTTTAACCGGCGCAGCTTTTCCAGCCTTTAAGGCACTCTTTAAGCAGTCCAGGAAACACGCCAACCACTTACATGTGTTGTAAACCATCTCACGTGATGCTACTTGGCTAATCAAATATGTGTATTTTGATAAGCGAGTGCAATATTCACACACACACACACACACACACACACACACACACACACACACACACACACACACACACACACACACACACACACACACACACGGGAGAAGAGACTGGGAGAGAGACCCAACAGGAGAATTATGTGGGTCAGAGAAGTTATTTCACATGATGTTCTCCAATAAGAGGAAGGTGGACAGCAAGACCAAACGCACCCACTCAGACACCCACTCACATCCAAAATAAAGTCACAGATAATAAACAATATAAGAGCCCAATATGATCAGAATCCTAACACATTAGTTCACTGAAATAGAATGGAACTGAAACAAGTGGTTTTAATAACCATAGATATAATCCCTGCACACAAAATTCTCTTTTTAGAAGATATATAATATAAATAATAACATAATGGCTTTCTTGGTTGACATCACTTTACCCTGAATTAACTGAATTTAAAGCTGCAGGGCAAGGATAATTGAATTAAATATTTTTTTCTAAACTTAATTACTTTATTTTTAAGATGCACATTTTTCCAAAAATCTTTTATTATGTATTTTTTTTTTAAATGCATCCCTTAGTTTACTTGAAATTAGAGAACATTTATTTAGTATGTATTATTTATAATTCGTCCAGTTAAATTTGAAAACTGACAATAAATGTTGTTCAGATATTATTCAATCAAATTTTCTTTATTTGATTTGATAATCAGTCATTGACTACTTACAAACATTGATACAACTGTCGGCTACTTCAATATATATGAGACTGTTTTGATACATTGTAACCGGACACCCTAAAAACAAAGAGAAACACCCCTGCACAGGAGACTATGTTCTCTTATTTTAAAGTGACAGACAAAAAACTCATCATTCCAAAAGCAGTTGATGCATTCGCTTGTCTTCATAGTTGATAGTTGGTTATTTGCAGCAGGACCTACCTAAGTACTGTACAACTCCTTTTGCATTATTTTAAATAGTTTGTTCTGCAAAGCACTCAATTGTGCACATAAATGAGAAAACACAAGCTTGATGAATGATGGTATTTTACTGCTCATCTTTTGTGTGTTGTTTTTATGCCGACATCCACTACAACCAATACCCATAGTTTGTAAAATGCATTAGGAGGTATGACACAGCTGGTGGAATGAATACACTGCTGAGCTAGAGCTTGTGACAAGTTTAAATACTTGATCCCGGCAAACAACTGACTTGACTATGACTCACAAACCAATCTGTCCACTCTGTGATATATTTTCCTCGAAGTACAGCTTCATCTCCTTTTTTACACACCTTACACATTGCCTCTTCAAAGTCGCAGTCAGTTTGGAAACAATCTCAAAGTATTAAATGTAATCGTCATCTTTTGTTCTGAAGTGTGTCTGACTGTGTAGACATGTATTTAGGAAATGTAACGATTGGAGTGTCCAATTTTTAACAAATGACATACCAGTGAAGTAAAGTAATTTCTCCACATTGAGATGCAATAGTAGTTCCTTTTGGCACCTTTACAGTGGGAGCCATTAAACGGCCACTGTCCACTGGCTAAGAGGGCTCAGCGGAGCAGTATCACTATATTAATTAGGATGTACAGTGCCTGCTTCGAATGAAAAGTGAGTCAATTAGCTTGCATATTCACTTTAGTCCAGCACCTCAAGTCCAAATGCCCTTTGGAATGAAAAGCATGGAAACATTTGATTTGTGCTCTGCTGCCTTCTCTTTCTTAGAATCCTTCACTACAAAGAATATTTGGAGTATGAGAGACACTAAAAGCTTTGTGAAAGCATCTTTATTATACAATATGATCTTATTTTTTAATAAATCATAATAACTCTAGTTCCAGACAGGTGGTTGCTAAGCGATCAACCTCATAAAAAGTACTTGTGTAGGCCTTGTTTTGTACTGAACTGAACCCACCAGTTTGAACCCAGCAACAGACTGGATGTGCTATTGAATTAAAGCCCAACATCACAGCATTATGAATGGTGAGACGATCACACACTGATGTAGGTACTGATATGCTTTTGAATCGTGATGCAAAGTGACTACGAATCTTTTAAAGAAATTCAACAAAACAGTTCAAACGATCTGCAGATTGATTCAGATGGCTCCACAGAAATGAATATTGACACTTTCCTTTGCGTTTCTGTTGGCCAGAGCTCAAATAAGATTGCATCTGCCTCGGTTTTCATGCAAGTAAACCAGAATTAGCCCCAATCCAGCCCAGAAGGTGGTATAATGCAGTTGAAGCTGAACCGAAAAAAAACTTCTGCAGTTCATTTTGCAACAACAGTTAAGCTAGCTGGCTAACAACTCCCAAGAAAGCCCGAGAACTTTTATTCTCGGCCTCTTATTGAAGTTGTTCCCTCACCCATACACATTGAATGCTTTCTCGAAGCAACAGATGTCGACTGAACTGCTCAGGGATCAGATAAAACATCGTCATATGTGTTGAAATTGCAATTTTAGAGGCAAACGGTGAACAGCCCCTTACTTGCACAACAAGTGAAGGTTTGAACATCTACAATTCCTAGAAAACTGAACAACCATCGTCTACAGACGACGACCACATTGTACAGTCGAAAGTGGAACTCAAGTGGAGTTTCATCAACTGTTTCCAAGTTAAAGGATGAACTTTCAAACTAAAAAAACACATCAAATTAGTTTGGACTCCATTCACGCAAGATGCCAAGTTCCTAACGCTGCTATTTTCTACCGTTTTCCCCTTCCTTCTGTTCTCGCTTTCTTTTGCCTTGGCAAAGCCAACCCTCCCCTCTCATCTCCCGCCCTCCCCTGGTAATAGCACATTAGTTTGTAGGACATTAGTCAGTAAAAATGAAAGCATATGGCACGTAATATTTACTTGTAATGAGCCTGAGTGCCACCATGCGCGGAAACCAAATTATAAGTGCCTCGTTTTGTGGCAGACCAATAAATATTTTACCCTGTAAAAGTATGGGTGACGTTGGGGGGATGAGAGAGAGCCACCTGCTCTTGTCTGCTAAATGATTTACCAGATGTCTCATCTTCATTCTTTTTTGTCTTTGGTCGTCGTTACCCCGCCCATTAATTTCCCTATTTCCCCTAGGTCCACATGGGAGGGAGCGAGGGCATATAACCAAAATAGGAGATTTAGGAGAAGCAGTAGAAAAGTAGTGTCAAGCTAATTTAGGAACAGAAAGAGTGAGCATGAATGAAATGCCCTTTCGCCAAAGTGCTAAAAACCCTGACGCTAAACATCATACATCATTGATGCTAACACGGTTTTGCTATCACCCCCCTCTTGCTTTCTCACATATTCCCCCTTTTGATGAGGTTCTTATTATGAACTGAGCACAATTTTTCATGCAAACACAGCAAGTGTTTTATTCTAAAACGAGGTAGTGAGAAGTGTTGTAGCTGATGGCACTTTGTGTTAAGTGGTGCTCGCAATGTGTTGATGCATCATGAGTACATCGCTGGGGTAATGAAAGGGCCTGGTAAACAATGATTATTGCTGCTGCATTTGTGGTTTACCCGAGTTATACAACTAGATCCCCATTTGAGATCGATTACAGTGTGTCAAATTCCCATGATAGCATTTGGACACAAAGTCAAGGCGAAAGTAGTATTTAGTACTAAGATGCATGAGCAGTTAGTTTAAGATTGTGGATCTCAATGGTCTGTCCACTTCGATTCTGACAGTTTGGATTTGTCATGAAGACTTCAAACTTGCATGTTACACAGAGGTGAGTTACAGCAGAAGTCAGGCAAAAACTAGTTTGATTTTACTTAATATAGTGTAAGTCTCACCTTAAAGTTTACATGTGTTCCACCTTGTACTAGTGCAGCCTTCATTGATTTCTTCTGAGCCCCCCAAAAAAGCCATTTGTTTGACTAAACCAACCCAAATGTGAGTAATGATAATACAGCAGTGAGCTTATGGTGACTAAACACAGCTAATTTTGGTGAGATATATTGCTCATGGGTGTCATCCTGTAAACTGTGAAAATGTTTTCAATATTAAATTATACAAAAAATGTGTAATCTTTTGACTACTCACTGTAATATAGAGTTAAATGGTTTTAGTGTTAACATTAAACAAAAATGAGAGAATTTGTTGCCTTTTTGTTGCCTCTTTTTATATTATATTTTTCAACTAATAAGAATGATGCATAAAGGTAGAAGCTTACCACACTCATTTACGCAGTTAAAGAACAGTTTTGAACACCTTTTAGATGTGGTTTTTAGATTTAGCATCTTTCTGATGTTATTCATGTCTCATATGGAGTTTATTTGTTATTTATTCATTATCATGTGTTTTCTGTCTCTGTTGTGCACTGTGCAAACTATCTCTATTGTTGTGTGTATGAGTTGTTTTTGGTGGCAAATGAGTTTCCCCACTGTTGATTAATAAATGCTTTCTAATTCTAATTCTAAAAGTCTGATCCATTGAGACAGCTGTTTTGAATACCTGGGCTTCATGTGTCAGTGTATGACAAATAAACAGCAACAACCCAAGTAAATAAATGAACAGATAATCTACCGTGAGCAAGACAGATTGACATGCAGACCAAAACGCACTCTTATTAGAACATTTTTGAGAATATTTTTGTTGTTTGTTTTTTTATAGAGAGAAATGAAAGCAACTAAATACTTGATTACATATTGGGAAAAATATTGTTCAACCATGGTATTGATACTGAAAGTCATGCAAATGCTGCGCTAGAACCAGAATTTGTAGCAGCGTGTCACATGACAACAGTAGCCTTGGCAGTTTGGAGGCATTTTACAGTCAAAGACGATATAAAAACAGCAGAATTCAGAAGCCCAATGTTGCAGATCCAAAACTATTTTAATGATGATTCAAAATAAATACATACAATGCAGACCACACACATGAATCCACAAGGATACATTCTCTGAAAAAAAAAAATCAAAGCCACGCACACACAGACACACACACATGCAGATCACGCTTCCGAACAAAGAGAGAGGTGGCATTTTGACATTAAGAGGAAGAGAAACACACAAATCCCGCCCACTATACCTGGATTTGCGCCAACACACACACTCACACACCCTCTGTCTCTCTAACTCTTGAGAGAACAGGAGCTTAGTACAGGAAGGCTCAGATGGTTTGTGTGTGTGTGTGTGTGTGTGTGTGTGTGTCCTCCCACCTTCTCATGTCTTGAATAGCTGTCTTTTCTTTCTCCTCAGTTCCTTCCTCTCCTTGTCCCTTCCCTTCCCGGCGTTGTCTTCCCTTCTTCCTTCAAATCTGTTCTTTACTTTACTTTTATGCTGACTCTTCTCCTCACCTCCCTCTGCACTTTGTCTGCCAACAGAACAGACAGAACAGTCTACCTGCTCCCGGAAGAAGAAAAAGCGATATGTGCAACAGTAATAACCGTTATAACTGTCACAGACGGAGCTATAAATGTTTCCTTTGATCTAGGACGAAAAGGTCCTGTAAAGTTAGCATTCAATGGAATGAAATATTTCGTGTGTTTTTCCAAAAACCTGCATTAATCAGAATTTCCCATATTAAATTAAATCAATGATGTAATCTGAAAAGTTGCTCAAAATGGCTGAATGATGGAAAATGAACACTAAACTTCACAGACTCTACACAGGTTCTTTCTTCCTCTTTTAACATGATGGGGTTATACAGCCCACATACGTGCTCGCTTCATTCTGATAACAGAGTTCCACAATGCTTCTGCACAGATGTCTATGTGGAGCCTCATAAGAAGGGTGTTGTAGGTAATTGCAGGTAACAGAGGCTCACAGAGTAATCCATGTACACACCTCCAAAATCTTAACGCGCTTTCAATTTGTTCCTATTGGGAAGTGAACTTCTTACATTTCCAAAAAAAATGCCTGGTTAGATTCAGGCAACAAAACTACTTGGTTAGGTTTAGGAAAAGATCAAGATTTGGCTTATAATAAGTATGTGACTTGCGTGCATTGTTAATAGGCTACTGTTGTAATTTGAGTGTAGGAGCAGGGGAAGGACCCAAAATGCAGATACAGAGTCCAAGATGCAGGTAACGGGTACACAAAACTCCATGCGGGATGAAAGACAATGATGACGAATTGACAAAAGACAAGGGGAGCACAGGGACTAATAAATACACAAGCAACACAATCATACAGGCAGGAACAAACAAAGGCAGGAAGTAAACAAGAGAAGACACAAGGGAAGAGGCCTTTCAAACCAAAAACAGGAAACAAACTATAACAAAAACTCAAAGACCATGAGAGCATCTTTTTGTTTTACCTTTCCTCCCTGTCATGATAACTGTGGCCAGATTTTGGTGGAGGACAGTCTGAATTCTCCTCAAAAGTTGGGGGAGAGCAGAATAACAAAGCTAAAAGGAGAGTGAATATTGGACTTACTTTACATATTCATCCATCTGAATGAAGCAACTCTAAATGAACTACAATTGTACAACTTACAACGCAAATACAATTGCGTTGTAAGCAATTTTCTGCTTGCATATAAGCCATAACAACTCAATAATATGCACACAATGTGCTGGCTGTGTATCAAGCTTGTTTATCAGGTTTTATGGCAGAAATAGTCCAATTATTAAACTATCTCTAAACTCCTATTCAACATCACAACAGTGTGACGGACACAATCCAGCTCATTCTTGGCTGCATTGTGGAATTAACTTGCTAGCTATGATACGATTTAGCCTTCAAATGTCACATTGGGGTTAATGGATGACAAAGTGGTGGAATATGCATTGGGCTGCAGCATACATTGCATTTGTTCCATTTTAATCTGAGGTAGACAAAACACAGGAGCCAGCAACTGAATATCATTTTATAGAGAGATAGAGAGAGAGAGAGAGAGAGAGAGAGAGAGAGAGAGAGAGAGAGAGAGAGAGAGAGAGAGAGAGAGAGAGAGAGAGGAGAGAGAGAGAGAGAGAGAGAGAGAGAGAGGAGAGAGAGAGAGAGAGAGAGAGAGAGAGAGAGAGAGAGAGAGAGACATGATTGTAAGCTCACAATCGGATCCAGCAATAACGGGTTTGGTGATTTGCACTTGAAAAGGCTGTTTAAAATACGGTGGATTTTAAATTTGAGACGTCTATTTGGATCTTGGACTCAACAGCATTCAGTGGCATTACTTCAGCTACTTCAACAAATGTAGTCAATTTGAACAGAGTCACTGAAATGCTGTTGAAACACGTCCACTATATGCAGCCTATTTATGAAACTTACTTTTAAACTACATTCTGCAGCTGTGCCTCGATCCTGCTCATCTACAAATATAAAACTCCAACATTATAGGAATTCTATTCCACCAGTGGCAGCTGACAACTATGTGCACAGAGTCACGGTGTTATATAGTTATATACAAAAAAAGAACTTTCACTCACAAAAGGACATGCAGTGGTTTTATTCTGAGCTTAGTGGGACTTGATGCTGTGGAATATTGCAGTAACTTTAGATCTTCCTGTGTAAAAAAATAATATCCAACCAGGATTCACATTCGGACATACAGTAAACCTCTGTTTGTTGACGGAGTGAATACAGCGTAAAAGTAAATTACAGCATGTCATCATAAAACAAATAACACAAACAACATGAGATTGGCTATGTAAAATTGTCCATGGGTGTCATTTTCCATTAACTTTCAACATAAATAATAGGAAAACAACAAGTCATATTCGGGGGCCTACAGTATTGATGTATTATAGAAGGAATAAAATGCAATGTATTAATCTCTATCATTTCCATCACATCAGTGGTGGATGACACTTCTTCATTCATCATTATTAAAGTGTACCACCTACCTACACACTCCTCACCTCTTCTCCCATCCCCTCTTCAAGAGTTGGACCCTCCCTCCCCTCTAACATCACCCTCAGTTTTCTTCTCTTCAATTTGCTTTTCATCATTTTCTATCCCTTCTTCTTTTATCATAGCATCCTTACTCCGCCCTCTTCATCAAATTCATCTCTCCTCCATCTTCCCTCCCTCCCTACCTCCTTCAGTCTCTCTCATCTCGCTCTCTCTCATCACAACCCCCATGTCTTTGAGCCACTTACCGGTCCTCTTGTACCGTCAAGCCTTTGAAATCTAGATCAGGCTTCATTACCTACCTGCTCTACTCTCTCGCAATTACTTCTTTTTTATTTTTAAAAGCAATCCCTACCTTTCTTCTTCTCAGTCTCCCTCCATCATTCCCTTTTATCCATCCTCTACTCTTTATCTGCATATCAATTCATGCACCTTGTCAGCTTCACCGTTATCGCGCCATTGTTGTCCAAAGAAACTGAAGAAGGCCCCACAAAGCTGGAGTTCTCCCCTCCACCACCACTTCATCCGTCTGTCTCTCGAACGCTCTCGCTCATCATCTCCTCGGCAACGGTCCCCATGGTGATAGCGTAGCTGCAAAATCCAGGACATCCTCAGAAAGAAGTGATACCTTTTTCAGAAGAGGATAGAGGGAGACCAAGATATAGAAGGGAGCAAGGAAATGGGATGAGAGAGGGGAGAGAAGTGGAGACGGAAAGTGAGGCGAAGGAAGCTGAAGATTACTTTTCGGAGCAGAGATGGAGAAGAAGAAAAAAAGGGGACGAGGAGGAGAGAGATGATGAATGAAGAAAAAGGTGCTCAAATAAAAGAAATACAAAAATGTAAGCGAGCATAGAGAAGGAGGCTGTAATTGATCACTTTTTGATGCGGTAGTATTATAAAAATCTGACGTTAAAAGCTTGTTACAAAACAGGGATGGGTACGTGCAAGTGTTAAGCTTAGCTTAAGGAAAGATAAAATCTGCTAAATGATGAATTAATGGACAATGCTGAATCAGGCTCTTTTTGAAAGATACATGTGCACTATATATATATATATATATATATATATATATATATATATATATATATATTGCATGCATTAACCTCTCTACGTCTCTACATCCACTGGATTAAAATGGAGGCTCTCCCTTTTGGAGTTTCCCTTTTAGAGTGGGAGAGGACAGAACCAAGGTTGGACTTCACACATGAAAGGTGTTTTAATAGTACATGTTCAAAAAAGTACTTTCTATGGAACTAAATTGTGGTATTACTTATATAAGTAGGAAGTGATTGGAGTGGGAACATGGTATAAATAGGAATATCTGTCTTTGAGAATAGATGGGTGGCAAAAGCATGAATGAGTGCAACGGGGGAGCTTATTATTTTTTAATCATTTAACAGCAGAGATTCTCAGCGTGGCTTCCATTTGACATGGCGGACGGTAATGTCAGCGCCGCAGATACAGGGGGCACGATAACGTGATTGACACTGATTGTGTGATGAAGAGGGACATGACTGGAGAAGAACAGTGATGGAGGTGTGGCGTAAAATGAAAGCATAGTGACGAGATTAAGAGGGGGAACTAAAATAAGTGTGGGGGGGAGAGGGGAGGCGAATGACAATTAAGAAAAGGAGAAGGAAGAGAGAGATGCAGAAGGAGGACAGGAAGTAGATGAGAGCTGGGAGGTGAGAGCAAGAGGAGACGGAAAGGTCAGCTTCTGAATCGACCAAAACTGAGTAAAAATCGTTACATTAGCCAACAAAAAATAAAATAAAATTCTAACTTAAATGACCAAAGAAAAGGTTATATACTAAACAACTGCTAACACTTTTACAGTTGTTCAAACACTTCCCCCAAACAATTGTCCAATACTAGTTTGTACGACAACCGCTTTCGGCATGGCAGGCCTTTTCAAGCTTTGGATTTCTCCGCATGCCGAAGTGGTTTCCATCGAGCCGTACTAAGAGAGACACTCAGTATCTACTTTTCTTTTTTTTGTCCTCCGTCTCAGATTTTAGCATGATAATAGCACGTATTTTTCGTGCACTTTGCATGTATAAACCAAAGCATATTCAGGTCTATCTTCCGTGCACAACTACCATGATTGGGTGTTGAGTTCTGACAAAACTCGGGTGACCTACACTTAATACTGTGCCTGAAAGCATCCTGTGTAGATAAAGGACTGGAGCTGCTGCTGCTACAGTGCCCAGCTACTACTTTGTGTTTACTTCCAAGACCATGGAGCACATCATAAGTTTACATCCACTACCACTACATCAGTTTGTGGGGTTTCAGGTTATGTTATGAAAAGCCTGAACTAGCTCACCTACAGTGCGTTTTTTTCTTTAAAAACATATATATTTTTTAAAATATAATGAATTGTGAGTGGTGTCTGCCGATGTTAACGTTGTAAACTGCATATGTGTGGTGCAAATGGAAAAAGACACTACCTGAGAGGGGCGGCGCTTAGCAACAACTAATAGGCTCTTTGTCTGCATAATGTGTACTGGCATAGCTTTTTTTTAACACCATAGCCAGCCAATGCAGGAGGAAATTGGAATTACATTCATCTTCTGTCATTAATTTGCTCTAACTAGTTCACTCAACTCTTGATGGGGGTTGCCTCCAACGAGACATCAATAAACATGGCTTATCAGGGATGGTAAATATTTCCAGCACAATACATCTGATGTAAGTATTTGTATGTGTGTGCATTTTTATTGGGGTGTTATAAAACTGCATGAATGTAAAGGCTGATTTGAGAGTTGTACGTAACTTACATTTTGGACTGCTCCCCCCTGCAAACGGGTGGCTCTGCTTGTACAGGTTCTCCATGTTCGTCATCAAGAGCCCCAGCAATGTGCCATCCGCCCCCATTCTGTCACCCCGACAGTGAAACTCACAAGCATGCACACACATGCTAATACAATACAGCTCCTGACATCCTGCCTCCTTGTCAGCATGCAATTGTCTTTTTTAATTTTTTACAGAAGGGTCAGTCTCTGACTCACTTTTGTGTGTAGAGAATGTCATTAAAATCCATTAACCCATAAGGCTGAATACACATTCAACAACCCCATATAGCACAAATGGAACGATTCATTTCATAACCGCATTTTCCCCGACACTCGATTCGACGGTGAGATTGTCGGTCAAATCAGGTTCCTTAGATCGAATAGTCGACGTCTGTATACTTGTTTGCTAAAGTCTCTAAGTCTCCTCTTAGATGATAATGTGTAATATCGGTGCATTGTTGATAGCGTGGCTGACATTAATCAATTTCAATTCTCAAATGAATATTTGCACTTTGTCTCTTCAACCCTGCTGACCTCAGGCCGAGCAATCTTTTTTTTCTTTGAGAACTTTCAAAAGTTTGAGAAAGAAAATATAGACAGCAAGTTACAAAAACTGACCGAGCCCAACTAATCCACCTAAAAATACTCTCTCACTCACTCACACACACACACACACACACACACACACACACACACACACACACACACACACACAATGACAGATGAAAAGGAAAATCCTGTTCTGACCCACGCACATCATTCCTCAAAAATGATTCAATTCAAAGACTTGACAATAATGTCAAAAAATTAAGATGTTGTAAAGGAAATGTGTTAGTCAGTGATTAGCCAGAGAAACAGAAAAAATAGTTCCTTTCATAAAAGACGCATAGCCCTGTCATGTGTCATTTCACACGACGCGAAGAATTGGACAAGTTCATCCAGCAGCCTGTGCACACTGTGGAGGCCGGAGCCAACGAGAAGCCACAGCGTTTCCTCCACAAGCGTGTGTCCTTTTGTTCATCTAAAAAAATCTGCCTGCCCGATTCATGGTGAAGTGCAGCTTTACACCCCCACAAACACCTTCCACCTTGATAAAACACCCACATCCACCTGAACATGCATTGGCGGGCAAAACTCACACAGAATATTCTTTCAGGATGTTTTCATTTTCTTTCATAACGCAAAGCAAATTTGTTCGTTACCAAATACTTTTATTTTATTTTTTATAATGTTCTAATGTTCACATTCCGGTGACTAAACCAGTATGTAGGCCCAGTTGTTTGGCACATTAATTACATGAATGTCTTACATTTGTTTTTTGTTGATTCATTTGTTTTTTTCATGCAAGTAATTTCAGTTTCTAACATGATTGTGTTTTGTTTCTTTGTTCAAAAGGTGAAAAAAAAGTTTGAAGAATGAAAGGCAGAGAGGACAAATTCATAGTTTCCGTTTGACTTTCAAAAAATCTCTTTCAACAGTCTTCTCTTACTGTCCAGCTGGTCTATTCCAGATGCAGGGGGCACAGACTCATCCAGACCCCCTTCAGTTATTATTGTGTGCTGGAAGCAATAAGCTATTCCATGAGCAGCAGTGAGTCCGCCCTGCTTTATTTGGGTAGGTTGTTGCGGCTGTATGCTCGTATGCACAAGCATTGACAGACAATGGGATTAATGCTGTGTGTAAATCATTTTGCTGGTGCTGCTCTGATTACGTGGCTATACAAAGGTTTCGTTTAACTTCTTTTGTCCTGATACCTGATATGAGAATCATCTCAATAATTTAAAATGAGATTTTTTCACAGTGTCTTTCTACTTAAAAGATGATGATTGAGATAAAGAATCTATTAAAGTAATGTTAGATGGCGGAACAAGATAAATCTCTCTCTCTCTCTCTCTCTCTCTCTCTCTCTCTCTCTCTCTCTCTCTCTCTCTCTCTCTCTCTCTCTCTCTCTCTCTCTCTCTCTCTCTCTGCATGATTTGCTGCTGCAGCCTTTGCACAAATCTAACGGCATTCAAATCAGATTTGTGCCCCACTCAAAGTGATGTGGAAACATTAGAGGTCCGTATTAAGATTGCCATCGAGACCAACATGTTAAATTGTCATCAGATTTATCTTAAGGGGTGCATGTCTGAAGTATCAGGTCTTTACAAAGAAAAAAAAAAAAAATGTAGTAGTGTTAGTGCAATATCAATAGAGACATTTATAATAATATGATCATGATGATGTAAATATATATGAATGCAGGATGTAGCATTCACTTGTGCTGCCGGGTCTCAAATAAAAAAGGTTTGTTGTTGGAGGTTAACGGGAGTCCCGCTTTAGAGACACACCCGGTAGATTTTGATTTATGGCTCAGAGTCGGATTTCAACTGCTGATAGCACCACGGCAACGCTAGGCGAATGGATGGCACGTGATCCGGCAGTATCATCCTGTATTCATATTCCCTACAGTTACACTTTGTTCACACTCTTTCATTTACCTGACGGTACCAGCGGCGTGTCGTGACTGACCCTCTGTAATCGTTGCGTTTATGTTGTTCTGTGCATTGTGATAGAAAGTAGTGATTAAGGTTATCAGAAGAGTTACAGAGGAATTGGCAAATGGCTTTCTCCAGATATGTGTTACTGAAAAGGAGAAGATAACTTGTTATTAACTCACTACTCCCCCCCCCCCCCCCCCCGACATTACAAAAAAAACACCTGTAGGAGAAAACACAACCAGCCAGAGCTTCCAAAATCACAGTTCTTGCTGCAGATTTGATGTGCGGCAATCGAACACATTGATTCAGAGATATCCAACTAAACTGAAAAAATAAGAGTCTAGATTTTGACACACACAGGACCTTACAATACAGGACATTAAGATTCTTGCGCTGCACTAAAATAGAACACTGCTTCAGACATCCCTCCCCGGCATTGACTACCATGTAAATCCAGGACTCCACTGATTTATGTCATCATATCGCAGAGTTATAATGTGTTCGGTAATACAATAGAACAGCAGGGGAGGTTACAGTGAAGACCTTAAAGGAAACAGGGAAATTAAGGCAGTTCCCCGACGGCCTGGCTTTATTTCAGAATACCGTTACCTCGACAAGGCACGCCCAGAGGTCAAAACATGTTTCGTCAGCTAAGATTTGCCACAACGGCTGTCAATTTGTATCCAGCTTTGATGGTATCGGTATATGCAATGCATTACATCAGACCTCTGTGAGGAGCCATAGGTGCCTTTGTTTCTTGGGAAGAGGTTGTGTTATTTTCTTTTTCTGCTGTCACTGTCGTTGAGGGAGGATTAAGCTGTAAAAATGCTAACAAACAGTAAAGGTTTCAGTGCTTCTCAAGCGGCTTAGTTCAGATGTGCTCATTAGGTCTGCAGGATTTATGTCATATTCTTTACAGTGTGTCACTGTTCAGGTGAGTGAGCTGAATTTACTCTTGGGAAAACCGCAGCAAAGCGACTTTTGAGACACAACCGGCGTTTATCAAAATCATCTCCCCGAGGTGCACATTTCAAAAGGGTTCCCTTTGTGCGGGTGGACATATCAAATTCAATAATGCTCAGCAAAATGGCCAGCTATAATCATCCAACAGTGATTGTGTCTTCTCTATTCCTCTCTCTTGACAATGCTTTTTTTTTTTCTTCTTTTTTTTTTATAAAGGCAGAAAGTGCCGGAACCACTAACACTGGGATTGTGCATCAGCTAGTCTGACATTGAGTGGAGTCATTTAATTTCCATATCAAAGGGACTCCAGGAAAATCAGAAAACCTGCACAACTCGAGCAGCACTGCTCTTTCGCTTTCAGCGCATGGTATCTGAAGAAAGAGAGTGGCAAAGAGTGATTAGAGAAGCTGGCGAGGCAAAAAGGGGGGGCAGATATACAAGAAAGAAAAATGTTACGTAGCTCACATCAAAAAGGTGTGTCTTCCACACAAATGGTGTTTTGTCTGACAAAAAGAGGGCCCAGGAGTAAATTAACTAAAAGTTAGATGCTGGGATGCCGGGGTGTGAAGAGGTGTCTTGAGGTCACCCCTCAAGACATGACATTCTTGTTCATTCTCGTGATAACATGTAGAGTGCGACAAAGGAATATTGCTCATGTCACCTCCTTGTGGTCCCCAACTGCGTAGTGAAGAAAAGTGGGCTAATCCCAGCACTGTGAGAGGTGTCAACTGGCACACATCAAAACAGTGCTTTGTGATGTTAGAACTAATATAACTAATACGAATATTTAAACAAAAACAGATTATTGATGATTTTTCTTCGGACCACAGCTGCAAGAAGTCCAAAAGCAGATTTAAAACTTTGCATACAATTTGTAAGTGAATCGTTGGAGTAGGCAGCAGCTTTCAGTGTATCCGAAATTAGTCAGTACCAGGAATTGCCTATTTATCAAATGGTACTTCCAACACATTTATACACCCAACTCACCAAATACTGCAACCTGGTCAGTGGCCCTGAGCTTCAAACTAAGACAGTTTTCAAAATAAACATCCATCTTCACAGGAAGTTAGGTTTAGGCAACAAAACTACTTAGTTAGGGTTCGGAAAAGCGTGTGGTTGACGTTAACTTCCTCAACTCATCATTCTATCAGCCTCATCAGCCACCACCACCACCAGTGTCTGGACTCCAAGGGGGGATTTATCTTGCTGCTGCTCAGACAGACGCCCCTCGCTTACAAATCTCTGTAGAGTCCAAGCGCCAAAGACTCTGTAAAGACTTATCATTCCATATCATCTGTTAATAATAAACAATTATCTTTTCTTTATCTGACTTGTCTCTCCTGATTGAAATGTCGTTATATGACAAGTTGGGAGCAAGAACACATTGCTACTTCAGAGGATCAAAGGGTTATGAAACTCAGAACAAATTTTTCCATTAATACAAGATGAACAGTGTTAATGTGGTTGGTTTATACCAGGGGTCAGCAACCTTTACTATCCAAAGAGCCATTTTGCCCTATTTTCCACCAAACCAATTTTGTCTGGAGCCGCAAAAGCTATTTCATATTACAGCTTATAAAGTTTTAAATATAGTTATATTATATATACAAAAATTATAGTTTGTATTTATGAAAATACACAAAAAAGACAATTCTTGACATTTTATTGCTATTTTACCTGTTAAAACAATATCAAACTCTTATAAAGAGGAGAGTTTTTTTGCTCATCTCCAGCGTGATACTTTTCAGCAAATGCTGTGTGTTTGTTCTGGAAGTGTCTTTCTACATTACATTTTTTGCACATATCAAGCATACAGGTAAGCCGGCATTGTTTGCAGTGAAAGCAAATGAATACGTCCATGCAGAATTAAACATTAAACAAATCTATTTTCCTCGATGACTTTTCTCTTTTTGGATTTATCCATTGATAGTTTACCGAGGGTAGGGGTATGCAAATCATGATTAGCTACCTGCAGGTACAGTAGACGTAGACACCCGCGTTCGCTAGTTGATTGGTTCTTAGCAGTCACGACGTGTCCTTCCCTGATTCGTCACACCCCTATTACGTGACCCTTACCCGGAAATTCACAAACAACAGCATTGATTACCGATCGACTACCGGATTAATTTAACATGAACAACTGATTACAGGCATTGCTGACCTTGTTGTCTTTACTAGCAGCTGTTATCCAGTTAAAGTCTACATTTCTGAGGAGGAAACAGCTGTTATTGTAGCGATTAGCGAGCAGCGTGTCTAGCGGCGTTATCAGACCTACGGAGCTGACATCTGAAGTCAGGTTAGCGGCTTTGAGCAACCAATCTACTTCCTGTTTACACCGGCCCCACCCGTGTGCCCAGTGTACGTGAATAGTCACGTGATATTTGTTTTCAGGCGCTGTAGTCTGGACGGAGATCGTCTCGAAAATGATACTGAAATGCCGCGTGGACGGAGATCGTTTTTGTTTGTTAAAACTTTTTTTTTTGTATTAGTGTGGATGTAGACTCAGGGAGCCGCAACAGAGGGGCTGAAGAGCCGTATGCGGCTCCGGAGCCGCGGGTTGCCGACCTGTGGTTTATACAAACCACACAAAACAGGAGAATGTGTGACACCCATTCATTCAGTCAGTGCCAGATCACACTCTTGTTATAGTCACTCATTTATTTTTTATTTGACATTGACAGTTGGTAGTGTCATTTAGTAAAAACCAATCAAACCAGCATGATCAGAGCTATTTTAGAGATCCTATCCTGTCCATTATGATGGGATTTTTTGTACAGCATTGAGTCAAGGTCCCCAGAGGATGAATCCAAGTGACTTTGGTGATCCCCCTACATTTTATCTAGTGCCGCAGCCGGCTTTCACTCATCCGGTGAAATATCTAAACAATATATTTGGACCTGTCCAAATATTTAAAACTCTTAGATGTTGAATGATATCAGCTTTTGTGACATTGTGACTTCTTATGTAGCGCCACCATCACCAATCTGATTTTAACCTGTGATGCTAGGATCCGGGGATCGAGCCACCAATCCTCTGATTGAAGGATGACCCTGCTCTACCACTGAGCCAGAATCGCCCCATTAACTTAAACTAAATAAATAAATAAAAGGACTGAGAATTTGACCGTAAACATTAGTACAGTTTTTTTTTCCTTTCAGGGTTTTTGAGATGTGTTACTTAGACACCAAAGGCCATCTCCCACAAACAGTCATATTTTAACCACGGTCTTGTCTTGACCTGAACAAAGTAGTTTATGTAACCTAAACTTAACCAGATCTTAACTAGGTTGCAAAATAGAAAAATAAAATGTATTTATGAGTCATTTTTGGAACAGTTATGCAGATCATTTGGGAAGGTACAAGCAAGCAACTTAGTTTGAAATATGATGACTTCTGGGTAAAATTAATTTCCTAAAGAGTCAACAAGAAAATGAGTCAAGCTTTTTCAGTCAGTTGTTGAAATTGTTCCATGAAGTCTCACAGTCCAAAATCCTCAGGAAATATCAAAATGTAGACAACACATCATCAGTTTCCTTTTGGTTCTTACAGAGCAGGCATTTCAAAGCAAAGAGGTCAGTCCAGTTGAGAGTCTCGAGAGTCTAACTGTCAAATCCCTGTGACTTCACTGCAGGATGGAAAGTGGGTTAATCCCAGCACTGTGAAGAGTCAAATGGCACTTTGAATATAGTTTTGCAGAAGGGGAAAACTTAGTGTTTTTCATAGTTTCAGGAAAAAAAATTAAGGATTTTGGAGCTCTCGGGTTAACCAGGAGCTATTTCTGCAAATGTTTAACTCAAGTGTCTGGCTAATATCCCATGGGTGAGTGTCAAGTGTGTCAAGTAGCACTTTGACTTCAGAAGCAGGCCTGTATGAAGTGGTTGTTCCACATGTCCCCGATGTCAGTTTTCTCCTCGTCAAAATAAAAGCTTACATCAGGACTCGAGAAACCCTAACACCCATTCACAATGTCTTTGGAAATGTCAAAATGCACAAGCATTAATGCAAACTGCTCACTCTTCACTGGAGAAACTCTGTAGGGCATGCCTGCTGTCAAGTCCCAATGAGTTTACTGCAGTGTAATAGCAGGTGGGCTAATTCCACAAGAGTAGAAACTCTTAGTGACAATCCAGTTTCTGAGGTGTAAAACATAAACATATCTTATCAGCTCAACGGGAAGTAGATTTCAGCTCTTTTGACACTATCAGCGAGTTCTGTCACTTATCTTCCAAAGACCAGGCCAGGGTATGCAGCTGAAAAGACATCGTAAGCATGCAAAGTCATACAATTCAACACTTTAAAGCACCACAGGCAATGTTCTCCCGGTGACACTCTTTCAAAAGGTCATGTGAAATGTCAACAGGGGCAACCGTAGCTTCAGGCCATGATCACATTGGAGACCTTCTTGAAAGCCTTTTGTAATAATTGGGTTGCAATATTTGTCTCCTCAAAGCATCTCTTCTAAAAGATACGACCAGTTTATGACAACCACATTTGCATCTTCTGGCCATCATTCCCATCAGTAAAATTAGCATTACCCTGACCCTGTTAATTGCAGGGGTGGCACAGTGGTGTAGTGGTTGGCACTTTTGCCTCACAGCAATAGAGGGTTGAAGCCCACTGACCTGCCCTTCTGTTTGAATGTTCTCCTGTGTTATCGTGGGTTTTTTCCTCCCTCAGCCCAACGACATGCAGGTTAGGTTACTTGATGTCTCTAAATTGCCCTGAGGTGTAAATATGAGCATGAATAGTTGTCTGTCTCCATGTGTCAGCCCTGTGAGAGCCTGGTGACTTGTCCTTGTCCTAACCTTGCACAAAAAAAGTACAATTAGGAATGCATTACTCAAATCAGCATTGGCACAATGCTGACCTTATGATCCGGCCAGTTGTGACATATCCACACAAGCTAAATGCAGTTTTCTGCTCTGCTATGATTTTGATATGTATAGCTACAACTAATACTAAATTGGAACTTGCATGTGCATGTGCTTCAGCATATGTATTTTAACGTGAAGGCAGTAGTAGACGAAAAATTCCATGTGTTGGCATGTGTTGGCCATTTTGGTGTCATGACGTTACCAGTATTAAATTGATGTTATTTTTTTCTGCAGTTAATGCACATAAGGTCAATCTGAGACAGTGCATGTTGAACAAGGTTTGAAAACAAAATCTTAGCAATTAGTACAGAGGAGCTACATTATTTGGCTGCTAGGTTTTGGTTAATAAGGAAAAAGAAACTGCCACAATGTGATCACAACAAATGAATATGATGGCCCAAGGTATGGAAATGAGTTCCAAGTTGAAAGATACTGCAATCATTATTTGAAGCTGCGCAATTTTAAGTTAAGTGATTTTTTGTATAGCCTAATATCACCATACAATGTCTCAATGCAATTCACATTTCAATATGAGCAACAGCCCGGCCCATGCACTATACAAGGACAAAGAAAAGGACTGGTAGTTCAAAGTGAGTTTAGATATATTCCGATCAATACAATAAGTTAATTAAATAATTACAAAGGGATAAGTGGCAGGAAATAGTTTCATGAAAACATACAGAGGCATTTCCTCACAACACAGGACCAGGTTCATCAGTCGATATTTGGAAAAGGTTAAAGCTTATCTACTAACCGGTAAGAAGGATAGTGTATTGTTTTGAGATTCTATAGCGTTACATGCTGCTATTTGACTGCAATTTATGTATTAGTTGAAAAAGAGGAATTGTTACGACGTACATCGCGTAGGTGTAAGCCTATCAGAACAGCATCAATAATGAAAATGTTTGTATTGCCACCAACCCTATGGTTTATTGGCTAGTAGAACTTTGTGTTTTGTGCTCATGGGCTGCAGTTTCTTAGTCCGTGTCGGCCTATTGCTGTTGTCAGATTAGACTTTTAATGTTTAAGAAAGCCTCTTCAAAGCAAGCACATAGTTGAGTCTTTAAGAGGAAATAAAAATATAGCCTTGGTCTCAAGACGGGTTTAGGTTTGAAAAGTGTGGGTACGGGCCAGGATAGGGCCTTTGTTTTAGGCGCCTTGCAGAAGTCTTTCAAGGAGGTGGGGCTAAGTGGGATTAAGTCAATGAGACAATGTTTACTATTTTTAATTGAGATAATAATGTGTCCACCACAGGGACATTTCAGTGCATCCTAACCCTGAAATGTCCCTGTGTTGCTGCTCAGTTCCCGACAGTAAAAGGACAGTGGTTGTATTCTGTGGCTCCCACGGGTGAGCTTTTAACAGCTGTATGATGTGCGAGGCACTGCTGGGGAAAGATCATGCACGCTCTGCGGATCTTCTCAGAGTAAAAGAAAGACTTAAATAATGCATTTAACTTAATGAAAAAAAAGAAAGAAATTAAATTCACAATGATGAAAACTGGGCTAATGCAACCAGCGGAGACTTGTAGTTTGATTTCAAAGGTCTAAGACATCAATACTATCATACTGTGTCATTATTAAATTGCAGAGAAATATTGCTCTAATGGAAAACAAATGAAGCAGCATTGGGCAGATTCTTTGGATGGGGCCGGTTGATACTCTTTTCTGAATTGTCTGGGAAGTGTCGCAACAGCTGCATGATGTGAACTAGGCTAATCTCATCAACAAAACGGCTACTGTAGGTTTCATTCAAATTTAGATACCAGAACCTCTACAATAAACCTCAAATCGACTGGGTTCAAATCAAACCAAGTGTAAAAGAGTGCCCTCACAAAGTACCATGTTTTATTAACTCTTTGCTCCTTTTAAAGAGCATATGGGAGCAAGACTCACTAAAACAGTCCTGTTTATCACTGCTGTATTATCTACATATTTTCAAATTTAGCTGGAGAGTGCTGCCATCACGCTCGTAGCCCGAGGCTTTCAACTAAAGAGAGCAAGCAAATGTATCAGCAAAACCCAACCGTGGCATTTCCAAGTACGCCTAATGAGAAACAGGTTATTTCTACACAATATGGTGCGTGTATAACGAGCCAGACTTGCCGGTGGAAAAATTATTACATTGCACAACAATAGAGTTTCTTATTATGCATAGCCTCTGGTAAAATAACTCACATTTTCTGTTTAACCTATGCAGTGGAAAGGGTTTCATGGAATGTGTCAGAATATCTATGGAAATGCCCTCTCTTGGTTGCAAACATGGTTGACCTTTTTGAGTTCTTTCTCTTTGTGGGAAGCACAAAATCAAATCATGTCCAATTTGACGGGGAATGGATTTGCGTTGTTCCCCGGTCAATTTAATTTGCCTCAAACTTTTCTGCTACTTGTGATTGTGCATTTTGCAGGCTGTGCTTGTGGTTGGATTTTTGCTCTAGGTAACTAAAGAGTATTGTAGAGAAGACGTGGGTTTTCTGTACGACTCCGCTGAAAAAAGTCAGATTTAAAAATTCGGCCACAGACATTCACAACCCACACACTTTATCTTCCATCCCGATGCACAGCATTGATCTCTCCTCTATGAATATAGCGAATGTATTACAGAGGACAAACAGAATAACTATTCAATGCCTAGACAACATGTATATCAGTCAGACTCATTGTGAAATTACACTCATGCATGTCAGGTTGTTCTAGTTGGTTAAATGAGAACGATATGTTGTTTTGAGTGCAGCAACAAAAACCCTACCATGTTGATTAGACTTTGAGCGCCAGAGCACATAATTATCATAATTGTTTGATGCCAGAAATATGTATACCAACATACAGTGTAAAGATGCACAGCCAAAGCTCTCCATTTTGGAAGGCAGCTATAATTGTTGTTGCTTGCCTGAAACTGGTTAATCTACAAACCCTTAGTATAAATTGCACTCCTTGATAAGATGCACAGTTTAGATGTACATTTGATATGCATGCAGTGTGTTAACATGAATAAATAATCCCTTTATGATATAACAATATCTGTAAGCAAATGCGGCCCTCATTATCAGGTTTGGTAGTTTGGTGGCGCTCCTTACAGAGTCTGGTTTTGTCACTCCCAAATTTCTGTTGTGCTGGAAATGTACTTGGTTGCTTTGTGGTACAGACACATTGCATCATAACTCAAAATTAAAAGAGGGATCTATTTTTTAGAGCCATTAGACCTAAAGTTTCAGTTTCTGACTATGGATTGGGGGAAATTCTCCTCAGTGAAAGATATTAAGACATAAAGTCTGCATGTAGTGCAGGTCGACCATTGATCGCAGGGTCGCTGATTTAATCCCCAGGTATGTGGTACATTTCCAATCACTGATGACACATATCACAGTGGCATTGTTAAACTCAACACTGTCTCAAACTTTCTCACAGTTTAGACTGTATGTAAATACTAGAAAACAAAAGGTAAGGGAAGACCATGACCAGACATGATGTAATTACAAGTGGACACAAAGGGCAGGAAGGGGGGTCATTTACATTCAGACCTGCAGGAAGGACACACAGTTGGCATAGTAGGGGTACTCAGGCGTCATTTGGTTAGTAAGTCTGTACTGGCCACAATGTGTATTCTTCATCAATTGACAAGGCATGTGGAAGTACAGTGGTTCTTAACTGGTTGATCACGGTCCAAACCTCGCCCGTTTACCATTCTGAGTGTTCTGAATGTTATTTTTTAGCTCAAATTGCACTTTAGTTGAGTTGTTAGCCCCAGTTGCCCTTTACTGACTTACTGCCTGAAAGGACATTTTGATGCTGAGGAAATACATTTTGGGAACTATTACCCATTACAACACTAGTGGGCAGTTGTTGTTCACCAAAAACAAAACAAAAAGCTTAAGAAAACCCCTTGTGTTCAACAACATTTTCTGTATTTCAGAATGTTTTTAACCCAAAAGACATATTGAAGCTTTCTGTTTATAAGAGCAAACAGTGTATTCTGCTGAAGCATTGTACATCTTTACTCAATCTCTCGGTTCTCTCTTCACTTTTTGGTCAGAACATATCAAATTGTCTTGACTCTACTCTCGGTTAGACTTATGTCTACATATAAATATATATATATATATATATACATGCAGACTCTGTCTCTCGCTCTCATCTCTACTTCTGCTTCCATCTGTCACCTCCTCCTCCCCTGTGATTATCTGAAAATAGTATTGGGGTGCAGAGTATTCCAAGATCCAAAATAAAGTGGATGTTCTTACCTGCATTCTCTGTCTCTTTCTCTGCTCTCTTTTTCATTCAGTCTTCCACTTTGCATCTTCATTCTGTAATTACCTTTTCTTTGTCAAAATCACTTCTCTCTTCATATTGACTTACTCTTTTTTAAATTTATATTTATATTTTATAATATTGCACATACAGTAAAGAGAGTTGTTGGTGTCAACTCGAGTATCCTTCCCTTCACTGGGTTCACTTTGTGCGTGTGTGTGTGTAGTTGGAGGTGCTCAGCAAATGAGCAGTTGTTGGAATTCTACCTCTCTCTCTATGGAAGGCCGCAGCTCACGCTCTCTACTGTACTTTTCGTCAACAGAGTCGTATCAAATAACCAGCTGGTTCCGATTTACAATCAAAAGTATTTAATAACTAACAGAAGTTAAACAATTACAAACTGAAGTACACTATCGATAGAATATGTTCCGCGGATCAGAGTTAAAACACGCTCCACCCAGCAGCCCAGTCCCCTGGTTTACTGTAAAATGGTAGCGTCGATAACTCCAGCGAAATCCTCGGCAACAATGTCTTATACTCTACAGTTTCCTCCTGAAACTGTAAAAGTCCATTATCAGCTCTGTGATTGGCTGAAATCCAACTGTTCCCTCCTGGCTTCGGACAGTGTCCACTCTCGGTTGACCTCCTTGGCCTGGTCCGCCCCTCGTTCCATAGGGCTGTGTTCCTCAACATCTCTGCTTGTCCTTCCCCCGCTGTGTTCACACCTTTTAGCATTCCTGTAGTCGGCCTCTCAAAACTCATCACGGTAGTATCTGTAAAGCCTCTCTCAAAATCCACTAAAACAGACAACAACAATCCTCACAGTGTTTTCCTTTCTTACAGATGAACATTATTCTTCCACTGATTTTATTTTACTTCATCCCATTTTCTCCCAACTGTTATTTTCCTAGAGGAGGAGAAGCCAAAGGGTAAGGGGTGTGGGGGTACATTTTCACTGGATCTATGGCAAAAGGAATTTATTTCACTTCTTGTAATTCAACCCTGATCACCATTTAGTAGAACTAAAAATGAATGAGTGACGGAATTGCACAAATGTATACAATACTTGTATACCCTGTTGTCCTCATATAACAGACTATTTTTAATGTAACCTGTTATGTCCAATCACAACAAGTCTTCAGACACCTGTACAGTATACAACATCCTCTGCCCTGGGACATGCACATCAGATAAAGAAAATAAATAAATACATTTTACCTTTTCACATCTGACCGCAGTAACGTTATTTGTACTAGCAGCTCCAGCATTCTCTTAATTCAGCGGTACCCAAACCCAATACATGCCCTTCAAAATGTACAACACTGTGGTTAGTAGATGGAGTATAAAATGTTTGTCCTGGCTTGTGTGTGAAATTCCATATTCAGTTCACATGATAACAACAAATGTCAAGTGGCAACTACTCAAATTACTATGCCCAAGGTCAATAATGGACTCTCAAGCTAAAGATGCATGCTGTATAAAATATAAGTTGAAAGTTTCAATGCTCCATCTCTGTGAATACCATGCTTAAAATATGTGTTATCAAGTAAGTATCAAAGTGAAGACACTTCAGGGGACTAAACTGTACAAATGTACAAGCCTATACTCTTGCTGTAACCTGTCCTTCTAATCAGATTTATTAAGTGTAAGTCTTTACAAAAGCACTTTCAGTTTATTTTTATCACTAGAATTATTAGGATTGGTATGGCTGTTCAGTCATTTATGTTTTCTTCAGAAGAAAAATGAATCTCTCTGCTACTGGCTGTTTTAGTATGTTCCAAACTGATGTGGTCGCGAGGAGCACTCCACTGAGGAGCACTACACCTGTCTGCAAGTCAAAACATGGTGCCAGATTTGCAGCTTTTTGGCTGACAGAGGGAGGACAGTCGCTGCTGTCTTGTTTTCAGTCTATTTATGTCTTCATCTCAGGACATTTTGTGTCTTTTTTTCTCTTTCCATTAATCTCTCTTTTCTCTTTCACTGTTTCCTCTCCCTTGTTCTGCAAATATATATGCCAGTCTTTCATTAAAATTACTTTCTGCAGGCCATCTGAATATGCTGTGGACCTCACAGAATGCTACTACGCTGCCTCTGTGAGCTACTGATATGCAATTATCATGCTGATAGGACGCATGGGGGTAATGCGAGGAAAAGGGGCACAGGCAGAGAGGAGAGAAAAAAAAGATAATATGCACTCAAAAACAAAATGAATCGCCACTTTACATTTCTGCATACTGTGTAGGCTTTAGTATCTAGGTTGTTATGTGCCGTGCTAAGTTGCTCGTGAATAATGTGATGGAGTCAATAGTCTGCCTGTATTTTTAAATACAAACAGTCAACATTAGCAAAATATTTATCCTGGGCTTGACCGGGATTTGGACTTGGGACCTCTCACATAATAAGCAAGAATCATACCCCTATACCAACGAGCCAATAAAATGAAATATTTTTGGATGTCTGCCTGACAAAATCCTCCATTGTTAGGAACGTGAATTAAGTCAACATGTCTTGGAAAAAAAATATTCTGCCAAGAAATTGAACAAAGAAAATGTTTGCGAAAACTGTTGAAAGCAAGAAAGTGCACTGGCAAAATTGTAGAGAATGCATTGATTTTGCTGTGTGCTTTTTGCTTTGACTTTATCTGTGGTTATTAAACCACTTGTTTCAGCTCTATTCTCTCTGTTAACATCTTTGTTGGTCAGTGAATTAACGTGTTAGGATTCTGATCATATTGGGCTCTTAGGTTTATTTTCTGTGTCTTCATTTCAGATGTGAGTGGGTACGTTTGCTCAAAAGAGTTGTGTTTTGTCTCATAGTGGCGCTTCACATTACCACTTTTAATAATCGTCACGGTTTCTGAACATATGAGACACACTGGTTTAAACTGTCCATGTGAAGAATGAACCTATAAGAGTCTGTTCATTTTTGGTTAAAGGCTCTGGTCTCTCTGACCACTTTTCTCTCTTTGGAAAACGTCATGTGAAATAACTTCTCTGACTCACGTAATAATTCTCCTACTCCTCGTTATCATTCCTCGTCTCAGCCCCGTGTGTGTAACTCTCACTCGAGTCAGGAAACGTGTCAGATTACCCATATTTGATTGGCTGAGCTGCATCACGTGATGTGATTTACACCGCTGAACAAGTGCCGTAAAGGCTGAAAAAGCTGCGCTGGTTAAAATAAAAGCACTCCGTCAAAATGTAATAATTCTCAATTATCTATCGGTTTTAGGTCCTGGGTCCGGATACAACGGCGTCTGGGTCCAGATCCAGATCCAGACCGAAGTCCGCCTATTAGTTACCCCTGCCCTAGACCAACAAGCCAATAAAATAACTTATCGTTTGATGAAACGCTGGAGATGAGCAAAAAAACTCTCCTCTTCATAAAAGTTTGATATTGTTCTAACAGGTAAAATAGCAATAAAATGTCAATAATTGTCTTTTTTGTTTATTTTCATAAATACAACTAACTATAATTTTTGTATATAAAGAGAGTGACACCTCGGTTTTTAAAGTGCTGATTGATAACATAGTGAGGCAATGGTGATGAGTAATTGACTTAGGTTGAGTTTCCGGCTAATGCATTGGTCTGGCGTCTGGCATTCATGGCTGATTTCAGTCCCCTCTAGATTTTATTTAACTTGCAAACATGCTAATAACTTTACGCACTTTGAAATGTGCAATATTTTATTGAAATGAGTAGAGGTGAAGTTAAGTCATACAAGTATTTAGTGATGGCATGCTTAAAAGAGAGTATCATCTCTTCCCCAAATGGGCCTGAGTTGAAAAAAGAAAGAGAATAATTTACGCCCAGGAAGACACTGTTTCTTCTTTCCTTTTTCTTTGCACCACGCAGTTTTGATGGACACCATAGTCTAATTGCTAAGTGGAAAATAATTGGCCTGAGGAGAAATAGGATTTTTGAGAGAGATGAGGAAAGCCCCTTTTCTGTCTCTCATTGGATCACAACCCTTTAGGAAATCTTTGTGATTTCTTATCTCATTTTTTCCCCCTTTTTTAGACATTGAAATGATATTCTGTGGCTAATTCATTTTCAAATCACTCTTTTCACATGATAAAGGAAAGGGCTAGGGAGCTATTTGTCTTCACAAGGCCAAGTAAGTGTGGAATATGTGTACTCTAGAGAGCACACATAGAATACAGAATCAAGAAGTAGCTAATACATAAACTAATGCTACAAGCAAATACATGTCCATACAGATGGAAAAAAATTATGTGAACACACACACACACACACACACACACACACACACACACACACACACAGACATATAAAAACCCAGTAGCCACATTTTGGGCTAAAGCTAACTTCCATTAATTAGGAGCATGTATTTCCTCTTCCAAATTTAGTTTTCACAGTGAAGGCGAAAAACCTCCCATACAGTACAATGAAATAAAGAAAATATAAAAAAATAAGAGAAAGAAGAGGTTATATTGATGACTGCTATTTTGGGGGCAAAATGAGAAACCAAAAAGTCAAAAAAAAGTTAGGTTTGCATACAAAAAAAACCTACATTCTCAATTACATTTTGAGGTTCTTCCAGGTTACACTCACAGTTTTGAACAAATGGAAACAAAACAAAAATGCAACACAACTACTTGTTTGTGTTGGTTTGGTTTTAAAAAAGTACATTTGTTATGTTGTTTAAGTTACAGAACAGTCAACATTGACTTTTTCACACCGGACACAGACAACGGTCTCCTGAGTGAAAGTCCTGTGTTGATCCACCCATGTACCCCAAACCCCTCAGTATGCGGATTTCTGCAGACTATGATTAGAAATGTATTTTTAATGTACCAAAAACAAACTCAGTCTGGGAGAAAATATGCTTCCCTTGAAACATAATTGACAATGGAGGGTTGTTATGATGCAAAGGTAATTTTTAGAAGACCAGGCTAGTGTGTGTTCATGTTGGTGTGTGTGTGTGTGTGTGTGTGTGTGTGTGTGTGTGTGTGTGTGTGTGTGTGTATACATGCCGGCCTTGCTGTGTGTGCATGTAAAGGCCAGTTCGGCAGTGGGCTGTTCCTGTGAGAGGTAACCTTTTGTGGGGAAGACAGAAACTCACTCCGACAGCCCGAGGTAGAACTCCCAGGAAACATACACACACATGACTGCCCACACACAAACACACATTTGATGGCGTATGCTGTAAATAAAAAACAAAAAGAAACACATTCAGTCTCACACTAACTCTGTCCCCTACAAAATAACTCCCCAATACAACAAAACTGCACTCTTAATTAAGGACTACACGGCCGCAACAAACAAAACAAGTACTTCATTTACACAGAGACACAAACAGCAGTCTCCTGAGTGAAAGCCCTGTGTTATGTGACACATCCACCATCCCACCCATTTGCCTGGTAGATTTTTGACATGTCAAAAGCAAATGTAATCCACGACAAAATATGTTTTAACGTAAATCACAATGCAGTTTTGTTGTATGGGAATGTCATTTTCAGGAGACAGGACTGCAGAAACAAATACACAGAAACAATTCACCTGGGCTGCCAAGGGGGGGGCAATTTGACCACTCAAACTGACAAAAAACAGAAGCTGGGATCAGGGCCTTTCACTCGCATACACAAAATCCCACCCACAAGCCCATTCTTAAACCTTAATCTCACGTAAGCACCAATATGTTTTCATGAATGGATTTCATCTTTAAAAACTAGCTGCATTATTTCCTGACATAAGGATTTTGTCACATGCAGTCAATTTACTCTATGTCTCTAGTAGAATATTAATGTTCTATTCACGAACAATCATTACTTTACCACCAGCCATTTTCCATTGATTCTTAAAAGAAATTCTGGTTTAAATTCATGGCAGGACCGTTACCTTTTTTGACCTTACTTATTAAGATTCTCTCACTGTGAACATTTAAACACTTGTTTTCTTCAGCAAATTGATCTGGATATATTAATCTATGATGGTAGTCAAACAGACAGATTAACAGTACAGTGATCTGACATGTTTATACACAATGTAATCAAGGTAAGTAATGATTCAACTTTGAGCATTTTATTCTCTGTAGTGAAATGAGGCTACACTGTGATTGATCCTCAGGGAAGATTTGGTAACAGATAAATCTTCGAATATAGAATGTATCTGAAATAACTTTCATTGCTTCATGTGAAAAAAACAAGAAAAAAACATTGTGATTCAATCGAAAATATTATTATTATCTTGCATATGACTTGTCAGTTAGTTAGTAAGTTAGAATATAATATGCCCCCCAAAAAATAAGCAATCAGCTAATCACACACCACACATACAATATCATGCATCCCATACACACACAAATATGCATGCACCGAAATTAAGGTATTTCTTAAAATGCACATGCATGACTGCACACACAGGCAAAAATATGTGCAGATAAGCAGCTACTAGGACACTGCACACGCTCACTCAAAGCTATGTAGACAATCTCATTTTAAAATGCGCACACACATGAGCCAAACAATCATATACACATATACACACACACACACACACACACACACACACACACACACACACACACACACACACACACACACACACACACACACACACACACACCAACTAGTTCCTACCAGAGTGTGACTGATTGAATTTCAACCTTTTCCTTGTCTGCAGGCCAAAGGCAGCAGCAACCGCTGAGCAATGCACATTTTACTCCACTCTCTGCCTGCATTGGTGTGTGTGTGTATGTGTGTGTGTGTGTGTGTGTGTGTGTGTGTGTGTGAATCAATGATTTTTCCATGTCACCTGTCCATATGTATAGGTGACAGAAATATTGTAAATATGGAGGTCTTTAATACCAAGAAGAGCTCATGATGCTTCCAATAGTCCTCAAACAACCTCTTCCTGACATGTTTTGCATGTCTTGTTCTTCTTTGTTTCATTTGCTCATTTTTTGGAGATATGTAGTACGTGCTGCTTTTAATACCACTTTTGATGTGTGCAAATGAAAGTCAGTGTGAGACAATGAGTAATCACGATTCCCATTTCGAATGGCCAAAACAGGATGGAAAAGCTTTTAAAGCATTGTTTAAATAATCAGACACTGTACTACTGCACTGACAATTAATCAAATCAAATCAGACAGTGAACTTAATTTCCATGGGTTAGCTGTAAGCAACCACCACCATGGCCAAATTATAAAGCGAGTACAGATTTACTTTAAGATTCTGCACATTGAACAGCTGGTATACTGCAGGATTCCCTCCATTAAGTCTCTACTTATTTCCCAAAGTTTCCTTAAATAAGTGGTCAGGCTTTTAACAGCACTTTTGTCATGTCTTGATATCAATTGTGACAGTCGTAAAAAGAGAAGTGGGGGCACTTTTCATTAAATGACAGGGGTCTCAGCCCCCTTAGAATCAGTTGTTGTTGTTATATCTTGCTTGTTCTTCCTCAACTTCACTAAGGCTTTCTGCATTATTCCACAATATATATTTTCTGGCTCCAGTACCTCCAAAAACGATCTCCAGAGAACAGTAGCCCCAAACACACTTGACAAACAATTGTGTGGTAATGTCATGCATACTACGTCAATGTGGTCAGAGGTATCATCAACATCACTGCACACTTCTTGGACTGAAGCTTCAGAGAAAGCATCCATACTTTTATTTTGGCTGCATTTAGCAACTCTGACATAGAAAGGGAGTGTCTCGGATAAAAAGAGAAGGCCACCCCTGACCCCTTTACAACGTTGTACTAAGATTCATAGTGAGTAATAATGTGAAAAAAGCAGTGTATTTAGCTCTATTTTTAATTAGTATTGACTGTTTGCAAACGCTGTATTGGCTCGAATATTAGATGACACTGGTTATAAGCTAATTAACCAAAAAAAAGTAACACTAGAAATGCTTGCCGGTTTGACAAATGATTAAATACCTGGACTGTTTTTACAGTAAAGACATTGCAAGACACATCTTAATAATTTTAAGAATGTATTTCTTCCATGGCAGTAAATGATTTCACACGGGCCGTCAGACCTTAAACAGGTCTGAATAAATCCACAAAAAAACACCTTGAATGAACTAGAAAAAAAAAAAAACATGCAAGCCTAGCCTAAAAAATTACTTTTCAAGAGTTATTCCAGAAGCAAAGAAAAACAAATCATCTTATATTCAAGTCAATACAGTATTGAAATAAGAAGTGGTTTGAGAAGTCTTTGGGGATATTTTGATATGTTTACTATGAAAAGTTTTCACTATTTCAGTTCACACCAACCAGACAGGAAATGAGCAAAAAATACAGTGAGAGAAAACAATGGCATCGCATAACATTTCAATGGTTCAAGGCAAACATTTACAACTGCAAAACCAAACACAAATATTATCTCTGCGTGTGAGCTCTAATTAACTGATTAATCAGAACCAATTAAGTACCTGATGATCATACAGTGCAACCTCAGTTCCAGGCAAACAGCTGATCACATCATAATGTTAAAGAACACATTGCAGTAGAGTAGATGGTGTTTGATCGCACACAATGATAGAAACCTCTGTTTTAGTAAGAAGTCCTTCCTCAACTCAGTCAGTATCAACACTACTGAATGGCAACTTGGCAGACTTTGCGATTACAATAGGGCAAAAGCACAGCTGCTTGATCCACTTTGGCCACCGGATGCCTGAGAGTAATATATTGCTCTATAACCCTTTTGTGCATCCTCATTCACAGGCAGATGAGTCATCAGCCTTTTTTTTTGCCTTCACTTCATTCAACTCGAAGAGGGCACAGGGACAGTAATTCACATTGCCATTGAATGAATGAATCCCCCCACCTTCCTCATCATGACCTCTGGCTTGTTTTCAGATTCAATCCATTACAGATTATGCTTGGTCCCATTTAGCAATACCCATTCCAGCTGAAAGCGATACTGACCACTGCAGCTGCTGATTGATTTGTAGGACGCCTGGGGACAGAAAAGACACAAGAAGACTGATGACACAATATCCATAATAACCAAGCCCCGGTTTAATTTGCTTTCAATTCAATCAGCTTCTTCACTTCCGAGTCGATCAGTTTTCTTCAACATATTCAGAACACCCTTATGCTTAAGCAGGTTGTCACATCCAAGTCCAATTTAGACATAACTGAGACTGAATGCTGCGTCAATAGTAATGTATTTTAGGGTTCAAACCATATAATTTGAATGAATAGAGTAGGTGTTTGACAGAAATCTTGCGGGTCTAACTTGGCTTGGTTTCTTAAATCATTTTGGTAAAGCTGATTGGGGTTGAGAGGACTATTCATCATCAGCTTAGCCTCTAAACAGCTGCTTTTTAAGAATGCCTGAAGGGCAAAAAGGACAGTAATCACCATAAAGCCAGTGCATGGACCTTTTCCTTTGTGGTGGCTTAAAGGATTTTGAAAATATACTTTTACATTACAGTTACAGATTGAGAAGTACCTGCCTGAAACTGTAACCTTCTTTGACCTCTTTCAACATTAAGAAAAAGTCATTATAGGTTGGTGGATACTGCTGCTCATGCTATCTGCTAACTATTGTGCTTATTATACTGTTTTCACACAACGTTGGAATAGTCCTTAAATAATTAAATTAACTACCATTAATCTGAATTGGGAGATTTCAATCATTAGTCCAGGATGGTAACCACAATCATCAACAGAGAAACAGACAAAATTAGCTATTTGTATTGTGTTAGATGATTGCAGTTTTATGTTAAAAAGTGAAAATTGTTACAAAGCCATTAGAGAGTCTCATTTAAGGGCATTTTGGGAAGTTTTTCATTGAGGCTCAAAGACAAGAGGACGTTGTATGTTTTACAGTTTGTAAAGGCCTCTAAGAGAAATTAGTGTTTTGTGATTTTTGGACTATACAAACAAAAATAACTTGACAAACAGCTGGTGTAATGCTCTTTTTTATTGTCCAAATCAATTGTGTTAGAATGCTGGATTTTATTTAAATGCAACGGTCACCGATTGTGACCTTACAACTATTTTGTTTTTGCCATATGTTTTTTGGTTCTTTAGCACAAGTGTGATTTATAGCAGATGTAAGTAATTGACAGATTCAGGATTATAATCAGGAGACAACAAAAAAGTTTTTAGCCACACTAGGGGATCTGTGAGGCAGCACTTAGGCACAACATTGATTTGAGCGAAATACTAACATCAGTTTGGCACCCTGTCAACAGTGGCAATGTAAAGATGCTAATGTTTAGCAGGTATACGCAAGGTCAAACTTAGAAGTGGCACACTTGCATACAAAGATGCAAGAGCTTATAGGGCTTTATATTTATAGTTTGGTGCTCATACTAACGGGTCAGAGCAGCCACCTGGCCTGCGTGAGCACCACTGCTCAGGTGCGGCTTGGCTGCTTGTCTTCTTGAGACTTGAAGTCTTGCCTATCTTTACTGTGTGCCATGCACGGTTCACAAGAAAAATAGACAGTGAAAATTATCTTTTGACTATATCTGTAGAACATGTCATACATGTGAAAAAAGTTATATTCAACTTAACACTTCCTGTTTCAGTTTGCCCCTTAGTGTCTTTTTGTGGACAGGATCCCTTTATTTATTTCGTTTGGTTTGCTGCTGAGAGCTACCAAAGGAAATTTCGTTGTATCACTACAATGACAATAAAAACTTCTTTATCCTTATCCTTTATCCTTTATTTTAAACAACACATTCATTCTGAAATATTTGCAGGACAGTGTTTTGGAAAATGCCGTGACTTGCACAGCTCCATATATTAATAGAATACCTGCTTTTCATTGTGGATTGTTATTATTATTTACAATGATCACACACATCTATTCCTTTTTTTCTCTATAATACATACACATTAAATTTATAATGAAATGAAATAGCCCTTATGAAAGACAAAGAAAGAGTTTGCTGTAGCAGCACAGCAACATAAATGCTTTCTGTTCTGATGCCACACAAATGTAAGCCACAGCAGTTCACCGAGGGAGCTGTCATTCACTGCTCTCACAGGCAGTGTGGGCCAAGCATAAGAGAAGAGGAGAAAACAGAGAGAATGGAGGGGAAAAAACACCCAGAAATAACTGGAGTTCCTTTTGAATTTGAGATTCTGTGTGGTTCAGACAAAATTTGACCATCGAAATGTTTGTCATGTCTGCCATTTGGCATGTAGTACTTAACAAACATACAGCTTAAGATGATGGGGATGTAAATAGTTTTGCAAGTATTTGGTTAAAATAACTATTGGTCAAATTATGACTTGATGATAGTTGTTACAATTCATCCATCATCTGTGACCCTTAAAGGTCTCAAACAAATTGAATGGGAATCCATGAAAAAGTGGTTGCTACATTTTACCCACAACCACAAAATGTCTGTCGACCTGTCATGGGGATCAGGTCTGGTCAAAAGGATCCATCTTCTTGGCACCTTCCATGTTTGTGCAAGATGTCATGGCATTGTGTATATGTGAATATGTTAAAATAAAGACCAAAGCGGTGGACCGACCGACCAACTTTTCTATCCAAACTGTGTTTCCTTGAAAAATACCACATACCTGGTTTTAGGAACAATATATGACATAGCCGTCATACAGTAGCTAATTGTTTAATCACTATTGTGATAGGTAAATAGGAATATGAAGTACATTTGAAGTGAAAATTACAAGTGTAAATTTGTCTCATCAAACTGTAGCAGTCTAGTCACACCCGCCCCACTCCTCCCATCCACTGAGCACTAGATTGATCTGCACATTGCCTGAAGGACAGAGTGGAGAGCAAATGAAGGCAGAGACTAGATAAATGACCCGTCTCCATCACAACAACCTAAAGGATCAAACCACTGACCCCAGAATGAGAATAGGTACTCCCATTGCTCATTTGGATGGATTTAGCCAACATCTGTCTTGGCTTTGTGTCTCAAGTCACACTACAGAAGATAATTGTGGTAGATCACACTGGCTCATCACCACCCTGGCATTCAGACCTCCAAATTATTGATTTTTATGAAGCCTGGGGTACAGGGGAGACCGTAGTTGAAGAAGTGCTGGACAAAAGGCTTACTTACATCAACTGAAACTGATGGGTCAAACTACAGAGCTACGTAAAAGAAAAAGCAGCAACTGAAGCAGAAATTTCCATAAAGCTCTATCTAACTTGAAGCTTGTATCTCTTAAAGTGACAGACATGCAAAGCCGTTTCTGTGCAAACCAAATGCCACCGTTTTTAATTTTACGCCACTATTTCAGGGAAAAGATTAATATATTAGATAAATTATTCTGTTCTATGATACAAAATCTCTGTAATTACTTCACTTGTGCATTAGGCTATTTGTCGAATTTTAATTGTCTATATGAGAAGAGGCAAGGCAAGTTTATTTGTATAGCACATTTCAACAACAAGGTAATTCAAAGTGCTTCACATAAAACCATTAAAAAAAGAACCGCAGAAAATTCCTTTGATTTGACTCAATTAATTTAAACTAAAGTTAGTTAAGGTAATAACTTTTGGTCTACCTTTGCCCATCAATTAAATATTAATCTAACGCATAAACCCACCCTGGTAAAAGTGAAATTGTTTTTACTATTTCTTGGTCCATTGCCCAGCAACCAGTGGAGACTCTATTAAGTTATTGGTCCTGACCCAGAACAAAGCCTCTGTAATGCTGGAATTATTTTTCTGTGAAGATACAGGTACGCATCTTTGCAAACCTGCGTGTCAAGCAATCTGATTTGTTGATTTAACTACTGTCATGTTCAAAACAAACGTAAATGTTTTGTATAGTGCATGTTCGCCTAAACACATTCTGCAAAGGCATAATTCCAGCTTAAAACTTTTTTGTTGTTGTCATTTTTACATTACAGTTTTGGTACAGTTTGAGCAATGAGCAAGATATATTGTGTAAGATAGTGAGCTTTAAAGAAGCTGGTGGCCAGATTTGATAAAGGAAAGTTATAGTTTTTTCCAATAATTACACCTAACCCTAACTGCCACAATGTCACATGGTGTGATAACACGATCAATTTTCTGACTGTTTAATTCATTTTCAGTGAAAATTATTTAAATACAACGACAAGACATTAATTAAACTTATCATTGCAGTTTAATACTCCTAAACTTATTTACAGCAATGGTTGTCAAGATATTTGTTTAGGTTGTTCTTTTACACAATTTTAATGGACACCTGCAAGCTAATTAGAAATAAGTATTTATGCGGCCATAGTAATTGCATTTAATTTACTGCCCAAGCAATATATTTTTCTTTGAACCATCAAGATACTTTTTTTTTAGAATGATATATTTGTAGCTTTGCATCATCTTGGAGGCACAGCAGCACTTAATACTAATGACACAAAGGTAAAACTGTTACCAATCATATCATCGCACAATGGTAATTTGATCAAAAAGCTTGTTTGACAAAAAGTCAGGGTAGTCCTTTAATCAAGTAGACATTAAGCATGATGGCTCACATCCAAGGTCTCTAATGGACAGGCAGTTGGCATAATTTCAGCGATCTCTGACAGCAGAGCTAGATTTTATTCAGGCAAAGGAATAGTGTGGAGATGCTGAAAAAGCCTTCAATGTGAGGGATCGCTCCTAAAGTGTTTGGAAATTTTAATCTCAGTCTAATTTTGTTATGAAGACGGTAAGAGCTGATATCGACAAGGAAGACCGCTGGCTCACATCCAGGGCAGCTAATGATGTATGAGGAGCAATCATTGTGTCTTTGGAGGACAACAGTGGTATATTCTCAGAAATGAGACCAACCATCTCAAAAATATGGTTTGTAATGTTGTTTAGACATGCAAATAACAATTTTTGCATGAAAAGAAAGAAATACCTCAAACAAGTTATCTGGCACTGTTGGCTGTCTTTGATGGTCAAGTTACCTTTACTTTGCAGGTCATAGCGTTGCTTCCAAACTAGTCAAGGAAAAAGCATCATGGTGCAGCTCACTTTTTGGATGTCCTGTCTGAAAGCCAATGGTAGCGACATGGCAGTAGGGTTGACATTGTCAGGTTCATCATATCTTGACAACTACAAGATGGATTGGACGCATCTTACAGAGGTTGGTAATCCTCTGACTTATTCTCTAGCACCATCAGCAGGTTGACTTTTGTGGTTCTAATCAAAATATCTTAAAAAACTATGAGAGGAATGACTATAAACTTTTCTAAAGATATTCAGGGTTCCTCTAGGATAAACTCTTAATTATTTTGGTTCTCTTTCTATTTAGTGCCACCAGCAGGTCAAAGCTTTCACTTATTCAGAAAAATCGCTCCACGTCTACTCTATGCTAATAATTCTGGTGATCTTCTGAACTTTTGTCTTGGCTCAGTCCTAACCCTAACCCTAATCCCTTGAAAAAAATGGATTTCGATGAAATTTGGTGCACATTTGGTACAGACATTCATGGTCCCCAGAGAATGATTGATAAACGGAATGGCATTGCATTCAGCCTCAGCAGTGTTTAGTCTTATATAGCAGATGTTAGTATAACATTCTAAACTAAGATGGTGAACCTAAATTGCAACATGCTAGTATTATCATTGTCAGTGTGTTTGCATGCTGCAGGTTAAAGCACCATTGGGCCTACATTGCAGCTTTACCAAGCCACTAGCATGGCTTTATACTTTTTGTCTTGTTAAAATCCAGATTTGTGTATTCTTGATTTTTTTTAAAAATCCTGAATTGACTTTTTTAAATTATTTTTCTTTTCTTTTTTAATCACAATAAATAAAGATTATGCTATTAAATAACCAAAGGCTATTACATACTGATTACTTCGATTTATCCATGCTAAGCATTGTAAGACATACCAGCCCTTGGCCATTTAAATACATGAATAACTTGTCTCAAAGTCTTTACCTATCCCTTCCACATACAGTAACTCCTCATTTACATCATCCTCTCCATTATTCTTTTTCTCAATCTTCAAGGATTGTGGCCAAGGTCACATGACATCACCCTGCATTCACAATGAAACTGCTCTCAGATTAGCACTTCATGTGTGTCCTTTCGGTATGCTTATGCCCCAACAAGCAGATCTTCGATTAAACTTGACACAGACTGCTCCTCCATTCCCTCGTGCATTTCCACCTTTTCTACTTTAACCCCAATCCAACCCGAGCCTGCTAGTGAGCGCTCTCTACATTGAGAAAAAGACAGAGGCCAGCCAATAAGCTGGCTGGCTTTCCCTGCATTATAAAAGGACAGAACCCCAGCGCTAATTGGTTTTCATTTTGATCTTGCCAGTCTTTGAATATGTCTCCTACCCCTCGGGTAATGGAATGGCCCTGACCACTTTAATTACCCACCACTGTAGAGAGAGAGCACAAGTCAGAGGAAGAGAATGAGATGGAATAAAAGAGGAGATGATGGCATGATGGGAGAACAATACAGTGGCTGGAGGCTGAGTGAGTGACAGAAAGAAAGAGAGAAGGGAGTCGAGGAGGGAATTATGCAGTAGGTGTAGGAATTTACCCAGTGACCATGACCATAACCTTGTTTTCAGTGTGTGGCGTGTCTCATACATAGATGATATGATCACGACGATTACAGGGTTCAAGGCTGACAGTAAAAGAGACATAAAAAGTGGTTAAATGATGAAGATGCACACTCATGTACTTTTAGTAGGGTTGCTTCCCTTTTGGGACCCAGTTGATGTTGATGAAATACACAGATTTGCTAAGCTGAGAAGCAAAAACATTTTTTTTAACTTTTGCTTAGAGGTTGAAAATAAGAATTTGGTGTTGGACTAGAGTCACACAATGTGTTTACAAATTACATAGCAAACCATGCAATACTTGTGAAGACGTTTCACTTTGAACCAAAAGTGTCAACCTGTTAGTGCTGCTCAAGGAACAGTCAGGGGATCCTGTACAAACAATTGTGCCAATCCATCCATTGGTTGTGAAGATATTTCACTCTAAGTATGGACTTAGGAGCCAGGAGAATGTAGGTGAAGGAAACAGGAAGAGATGCCACACAAACAGCTGTTCACCGCTCGCTGCCCGGTGTTACGGTTTAACCAATGCGTCTGTCGTTGTCATAGGTACGGCAGCTGTTGCAAATTGACGCATTCGGCTGAAGGTCACCAGTTAACAGGGTCCCTGGTTAAACCGTAACACCGGTTCAAGTGTTAAAAATGTCTGCTTAATAATAAAAAAAAATGCACTTACGCGCAGTAAAATAATTGTCGACGTTAATTAATTAATGCGTTAACGTGATAATAACGCGTTAACTTACCCAGCACTAATATATATATATATATATATATATATATATATATATATATATATATATATATATATATATATATATATATATATATATATATATATATATATATATATATATATATATATATATATCAGCCTCGGATGCTGATATTAGTGGCTTTGAAGCAAGGTCAATGTGCCATGTTTACTGCCTGAATGTCTACTATCTTGGGCTGGGACCAATAGATCATTTTGAGGGGAGGGAGTGTGATCCAGGGAATTTCTGGGAAAATAATATTACATTTTGATCTTGAAGGTCAAAAGGGCATGTCTTTTCTTTTCCTGAGACCTACAGTGAATACAGAAAAAAACATCAGTTATGTTCAAGCTTGTGAGTGACTCATTCGGGTCCCAAACCACAAGAAAGATTTTCACCAAGTGTATTAATGTCAAATGAAATGTTAAAATGATGCGGGATGCTACATGCTGCAGATCGCCAAGAGCCACTTTCAACAGCAGATTTCATTTTCTCTCCTGTTGTGGCTTTTGAAGTGTCACTTGCTGGTAACTGACACTTCAAACATGGACTAACCACCGGCCCACCAGATTGTTCCAAATCAAAGAGCAATTGTACAGCAACATTGTAGGATAAAACTTTAAAAAAGCAACTTTTCTGAATTCCAGCACCTAAATCAGATTCCGTTTGAATTTGTATCAAAAAAGGATCTCTTTGTGCCCGAGTCATCTTGAGAATGTTCTACGTTTTAGTTCAATTACAAACAATTCACCAGATTTGGAGTTACAGTTGACTGATTAGCATTTTTTTTGCAGCATCATGTGTCAATCAGCCTCGAAAAAGCACAGAGAAGTCAGTCTAATCAGTTCTGCAACACGCTGCTGTCATCTCCAATCTACCCCATGGCGGTGTAAAGAGGAAAAATAAAGCCAAATGTTTTTTGTTAATCTATTGAGACTGCAGCACTACCAAAAGCTTCAAGTCGCTCTAATCTATAAGTCACACCCACAAATCTCATAAGAAACACTTAGGTAAATGTTAAAATCTCCTTAATTTAATTCCTCTTTTGTCATAATGGCGAGTTGTAGATGTAGAATAGGAGAAAGGTCCCTGGAAACTGTCAGTTGTTAAGGCAAAATGCAAAACATTTGCCCTGGTAAGCTACCTAAACATCCACCGCCTGACCGATATCTCGACTTCATGCGTTGTTTTCCCCATAACCCATCTAGCCGATGACTTTGCCTGCCTGAATATTGTGCGATTCGCGTCCTAATGAGAGCTCTGTGCCTTCTGCTGATCTGCATGATGGACCGCTGTCAGAGTTGAGGAGGACCACCAACAAACCAGTCGTCCTGCTGTCATCCCTCAGCTCACGCTGCCACAGGTACTGTCCATTCATCATGTTATGTTCGTGGGGCATTCAAAGGAATGATCTAATGTCTGCTTCTGTATTAACCATAGGTTTCTCAGTTATCAAATCCAGACGTATCCCATTCCTGCTCATATTCAAAGTTGGCTCAGTCTTTGATCACTATCTTTCACTTTTATTTTTATCACTTCATCTTAATTAATTAATAATGAATATACATTTATTTGTCTTTCTTTTATTCTTAACGGACTTGATCTTTGTTGATTGTGTAGATGGTCTTTTCCTAGACTACACTTGATGGATGATGAGACAACGTGTCAGGCCTGTGTAGTGATCCATGGCAGCTACCTGCCTCATAAAAAAAGCTATCGCCTGCCTCATTTTGTACCATTGAACTAAATATGTTTCTAAATGTCACTCTAGTCAGTTTCAATCAATTTCAACGAAGCTCTTTCCTTTGATTTGTTGTTTGATTTGATTGTTTATACCACACTATAAAATATTGTGACAAATTGTGTGGATCAGCATTGAATTTTCCTTTCCTTCTCTCTTCTGTGTAATATTTGCGGAGATCTGCTAACCTACCTACTAACTAAAACTTCTCAGGCGTCTACGGCTCTGTGTGTGTGTTCTCAGAGGAGTGTCTTTAGTTTGAAGTGAAATATTTCTACAAGGCTTGTGACCTTAGAATCTCAATTGCACTCACAGCAGGTTCACACACACACAAACACACACATACATTCTCTGCTCTGTCAAACATAGTCAGTGTCCCGTTTCCAAGCCTGTGCATTACTCCTCCCTGTACTTTGTGTTCTGGTTTTGTTTATGCCAGCAGCACTTTTCACTGTGGAGTAGACCTGTGTGTGTGTTTGTTTGTTTGTGTGCTGCGCATGTATTGGTGCATGTGTTTCTTTATGTATTCATGTCTGTTTGTCTCTCTTCTGTGATTGAGGGTTTGTGAATCCTCTGTGCACGTGAGAGTCAGTGTACCTGCACCCGTTGCTTTGTGTGTGTGCCTGTTTTTGTGTTGCTTTTGCAAGTCTGTATAAGTTACTTGGTGCCTGTGTCATTGCATTAGGTTTGACACACATTAAACACGTGTGTGTGTATATATATAAAATAACAATTTCCCTTTGCTCTACAAAGCATTTTAGGCTCTTTTTAGCAAGTTTGTTTTTATGGCACGCAATGTAACTGTTTTGGTTCACTCTCACCATTCTCATCAATCTTATTTCCAGCCACAGCAGGCATCTGTTTTTCAGTGAAAAGGCTCGATAAACCTTCTTTAAACTATCTGCCCAGCACCAAACAGACACAGTTGGATACTAGCTAGTGAACACAGTGGAGCATTTAACAACTAAAGAGCCAGGTATTTCCATCGGTAGGTGGTGGGGACCAAAACGGAGCCAAAAGGAGAGTGCATTTGAATGTATAACTAAGCAACTGAATGTTAACTAGATGTTATGTCAGCTTAAAAGGTAAAATGTCAGTGTTGTATACACAGTTTATCTATACATTAGTTAATGCATTTTTTTTACCACCACAGCACAAACAGAATCAACAAGCTCATCAGGAAAGCTGGCTCTGTCTGCAAGCTGGAGCTTGATTCTTTGGTAATGAAAGAGGAGGATGCGCTAACGCCGGAGCATAATGGACAATGAGTCTCACCCTCTCCACAATGTGTTGGTCATGCACAGTAACACCTTATGCAGTAGACTTAACATTACATTGTACCACAGAATGCCACAGAAAGTCATGGTGAGATGGATATCAGGGACTTAGGGCTCTGAAGTGTTCTCTCCATGGACTACAATCAGTACAATTGTCTGATTTGAGGGACATACTTGGACATAATGAACAATAATGAGACATTATTAACCGTTACTTGTGTTTATGATCCTTACAGTTGACCTTGTTATTTGCTTATTGATATCTCCATACTTTGTACTGCAAGTGCTGCACAACAATTTCCCTCAGGGTTTATACCGTTCTACCTTGTCTTATCTTAGACCACACATACAGCACTTTAAGGGACCCCCTAAATGTGAATGTGTGTATTGAAAAGACACAGCATATGATTAGTTTTGATTTAACTTTGACTGGTGCATAAATGCAGATTCTGTAAAGGTACCTAAACTTTTGTCAAAATCGAGTGGGATGGATTGTAGTCCAAAATCACTGCCATGTGTTGTATGCCATGTGCTCTCTACTTGATAAGTATCTAGCATAGGCTACATACATAATGCAGATCAAATGGAAATAATAATCTTTTCTTCTCCAAGTTTTTCTTTCTCTTTTGCTATGCCCATTGGACTGAAATCCTTAGAATAGTGAGCACTCACATTTTTATTCAGTTATTTCTCCAATAACTTTGGAGCTGTGCAGGTCAGTAACATTATGACCCCAACCTGAAACCCAAAGTCCAGAGAATAAGGGGTCAACAAGCAAGATCAGACGATAGTTCTGGTGAAAGAGGATGGACATTTATTGGAGGACAGAGGATTTTTTTTTTTTCTCTCTTAGAACCAGGGCCGCTTTTGCTTGAGACAAATCCATAATGGGACAATGAAGCGAGAGGAGACTGATCTTGGATGTGCGTCCATATGTCACACGACGGACGTACTGATTTAGTGTAATCCTTATATTAGCATGTGTGTTGTGGCTGCATTATATTGCATAGTTTTTATACAACTGTGTTTTGGATGATTTGTATTATTCTTCTTGATTTAATTTGTGTGATTTTGGTATGAAATGTATTCGTTGCTCTTGCCTTAATGCATGTTCCCTGCCAATGGGCATGTAATTATCCTTAACTACCTGCACCTGTTGAGCTCTCACCTTCTGATAGACATTTTCTCTAACCTATGGATGGTGTAGGGATGAGGACCAATGGTGTTGCAGGAAGGAGGGACTAAACCTCCAAAAACACAGAAATAAAGACAAAAGGCAGAAATCATAGATGACAGGACAGTGAGGGGAGACAGGAGCAGGCCAGAGCACAATTGATAACAAAACATGATAAGCGAGCAGAAACCACAGTGATTGCAGGCCGCTGCCAACAATAAAAGCTACCACCCAGAGTACTGCGGCACCTCACGGCAGTCAGGCAGAGTTCAGAGCACTGCCTTGGACAGAAAAGAAAAAGGAAAAGGATAGTTGTTTGTAGTTAAAACAAATTGCTGCCACATCCTTCCTTGCTAACAGAATAACAGTGGGGTCCGTGGTAGCAGTGTATAGAGGACATTGAGTAGGCCAGCGGACTCAAACCTCTTCAAGACTTTTTGATCAAGTCGGGTCCAAGGACATCTTAGGACATTTAATACATGTGTTTAACTGGGTTTTAGGGTTTTAATGTATTTTCATTTCTATTTTTAAAAGTTTTGTAATAACTTATTCTCAGTCAACCCTAACTCGTTAGTTGCCTCAGTGTCGCTCCCGCTCAATGAAAAGAACATTTAAAAACCAAACTACACTTCCCTTCGTTCACAGTGAAGCGCCGAAGCTTCACTGGATATTTTTTTGTGGTACTGATAGAATGTGCTTATTAAATACATATGCAAGATACAATTGTTTGATCAGAGCCAAATAGCCATGAAACTCTTCAAACTTTGGGTAGATAGAGCAAGTTTGAATGCCATAAGGGCCTCACCAATGGCTAGGTCCCTTACTAACCTGACATCCTAATGAGTAAGGGTTGTTTCATTGAATTCACCTAAGTTATATTTCTTAAGAATTTCATAAAATCAAACCCTGTTCTTAACACTATTGTTTGCTGTCTGCTCAAAGAGTGTTAACTGTAGTGTTAAACCGGACTTGCTGATAACATGAGTGAACTTTAAGAACTTAAGAGGAAGGTGGAAGTGACTATCATATCGTCTATATTTATTTGACAATAGTCAGGTGGAGATATGTATTTTAAGCTGCTGGTCAACCTAGCAAGGGTGACTTAATCAAATCCAGTCGGAACACGTTGTGACCTCATTCCACAGGTGTCATCCATTCACAGTTCTGCCAATCAATTTAGTGAGCGCTTTATATTTTACATTTGCCCTTGATTTGAAAAAAAAGAAAGAAAAAACACACACACACTCTTGCCCTTATATTAAACAAACTGAGATAGACATTGGCTTTATTCAGACAGCAGTATTCAGTCACTGTGAATGGCAGGTAAATAGACATTGATTGTCAATAATTGTCACAGCACTCTATAGATTCGTGCCGGCCTCTATAAAGGGCAGACGCTATCTTGTTCTCGATCATGGCTGAAGCTAAATGGAGAGATGCCGATATTTTACTCAGCTAGATTCAGAATGGGACAGAAAGATGAATGTCTCATCTCAGACTCTTTGTGTGTGTTTGTGTGCGCTGGTGAATGTGTCCATCCCACTGTGGATCATCTGCCACTGTGTGTTTTTGTGTCTCCATTTCTGTGTTACTCACATCCTCAGCCTCAGTGCGTCTTTCACTCTGTGTGTTTAAACCTCTCTCTTTTTCTGTTCCAACTATTCTTTTTTTTCTTCCTCCAATTAATGCATCAAACATTATTTTCAAGAAACACAGCTTACTGCCTATAACCATAGTTGGAGCTATGTAACCCCGCATATAAACATGCAGAGATAGGACTTAGTGGGGAAAACATGCCTTCAGGGTACAAGTCTCATCGCTGCCTGACAGACTCATATTTCCATCACATATTTTTAGGTTGTTAATGAACCACATCCGAACATAGTTATGTATGTTTCCTGACCTTATACAATAATGCAATATCAACTATTACATACTGTATGTGTGTGGTAACAATCTCCTGAAGAGACCAAGAAAATGACCACTATTAAGATGAACTCACCTTGTCGGGTAGGAGAGAACAGATCTTAGTGCAAAAAGCATATCTAGAATTAAATAGTATGGTTAATGAGAACTGCTTGTCAGATGGTAAAAAAGCATCTGTCCCAACACTTTTCTGATTTTGGAAATGGGGGTTCAGAACACCTTGGTTGGAAGTAATTCTATTCCAGCACAGCGTGCCATCCCATAGATCAAACATATTATAAGAAACTCCAGTTCTTTCTGTTATATTTTACTTTCTTATATCCTCTCTGAAACATCAACTTGTGTAGATCTATGTTCACCTCAGTTCAATATACCTAGAACAAATAAGCATCTGTTCACCTCCATGTGTCTCTCCATTGTCCAAATGCAATGGCGCCTCCTGTAACATTTTGCTTTCAGTCTTTTTAAATAAAGGTCAAGGAGTCTACAAATCAATAGGGTCCATCTTCTGAGAGCCGTGAATATCCACAGCAACTTTTATTGAAATGCGGCCAATGGTTAAGACTGTCTTGCGCAGTCCATCAAGTTGACAGTTTGACCTGACAATGGCACTACAGAAAGACTAATGTGATATTTTTCATGATAAGTTGACATTTTGGGCTGATGGTGGCATAACATGAAGGTCATGGAGTGTCCAAAAACAGACTCATCCTGTGGGAAGCATAAATTCACTCAACAAATGTCACAGTGACCTGCTGATTAGATTTTATTTTGGGGTACAATTGAATATTGTCCTTTGATGCTGTTGAAAATTGCAGGTGGCCACTTCAAAAAGTAGCCATTTATCCTGTGGGAACCATGAATTTCCACAAAAAACACAAAATAAGTCCAGCCATTTGTTTTGACAATGCATTGTCATGGACTTAAACTTTACCCAAGTGTAAATTTACCTGATTGAAGGTCATTGGGTCACCAACATCTTTTTGAGTTATGTTCTTGGGACCATGATTATCCATACAAACAAAATACTGCAGTTTAATGAACAATGTCAGCCATATGCAGTACACCTGCAAAAATATTGTAAAAGTAGAGTCAAAGGAACCACTCTACTCGCAAAGCTATCTGACGCCTGTTACATCAACAACATGTCAAGTTTTCTGTGGCAGAAAGAAACTAACTCTAGCTGGGAAATGTAATTACTGGGTGCAAATGAAGGGAAAAGGGCAACGATACAGGAGGAAGAATGACATTGTATGTAGTTAATCTGTACTTAATTGATTGCCATTGTTCTGTAGTGAGCGTAATTCATTCTGTCACCCTCTGCTGCTGTGACAGCATATGGAACCGCAGTGTCATAATAACAATAATGCACCAACTGAACTGGGCTGAACTTAATTATTTCAGCCTCAACTGAGAGACAAACACAAAGCTGGATGGCAACAGTAAACTATGAATATAACACTGAAGCAAATAACATATCTAACAGGCCAATATGTTGATAAATGCCACTGCCTGGGGGACAATGTGACACTCCCAGACAAACGCTCAGTATCCTATTTGGCCATTTCTTTCAAGATGGCATTAATAGAACATCTTTTATTTTTCTGTCTCACCTACATTGAAACTGAAGAGAATTATAAAAAAAAAATCTGAGAATGAACCAGACTCAGATATTGTGTGCTTGCGAGAGAGACCTTGAGATTGATTTTGTTGTTTTCTCCCTGTGTGAAAGTGGAAGAGGTAGAAAGGCCAAGGGAAAGATAGTGTGATGTGGACAGACAAGGAAATGGAAGACAGAGCATGGTAGATAGAGATATAAAGTGACAGAGGGGGAGAAAAAAAGAAGTGAAATGGTGTGATGATAACAGCAATGAGTTTGAAAGTCAGACTATAGAGAAAAAAGTGACAAAAATGGAGAGGGACAGCAAAGAGACCCAATGATACCCATGAGAAGCCTATGATGTTGTTTTGTTTACTTCTGTTATCAGTTATTGCATGTTTAAAACATAAACTTGCCTTCACTATTTGTAAGCACTAAACACAAATTAACACATTTCATTTTTACCAATAATGTTAGTAAAAGCAATGCATGCAGACTCACTGTGAAGTGAATCATAGGGACGGCATTGTTGCAAATAAAAGTAAATGGAAAGACTCATGTGGATGCCCACATCAGAAATGTTTTGTGTCCGTGCAAGTTTCAGGAATTTTTCAGAAATGTGTGCTTATCTCATCTCACTGCACTGATTTGGCAGCCTTTTCTATCATTATGTCCATCTACTGATGATTTTGTCAGGAGAAGGCTGTATTGTTCATACCTGCTGGGATTGGTTGTGATGTTATTCCCATCCGATTTCTACATTTGCCATGTTAGTGTTGAACAGAAAGAGAACGACAAAACAAAAGTCAATGCAAAAGTGGCTAGAAGTTGACATTACCGTATCTCTGATCTTTTGTCTCTTGCTGTACTGTTTGTGGAAAGGGGTTCCACAGATCATAAACAGAATCAAAGCAAGACATGACACCTGTGGTTGAAGTCCTTCCGACATAGTCCATTCTTGCATTTAAAAAGCTAGGATACTGTCTTCCTCCTCACATGCTATGACTTTAGCATTGACAGATCTGGAGGCCCACACCTTCCCCATGGGGTTTTCATTGCAAACTATGCAGCCTTTTTGCTTTCTTTCACCGATGCTGAGTATTTCCCCAGATGGATTTTCTCTTGCATGAGAGGAGCTTAACAATTTCCAGTTATTGCAAATACATCATGCATCACTGAGCCTGGATATTCAGTGTTTCAGCATATACTGACATGTGCATGATGATGCTGGCATACAGCTGGCTGTCTGCTCACCCGGGTTTCAAGCTTGCACAATGCTCTCTGTTTTAAATAAGTAAATGATAAATGCAGCTGTTCTCTGCTTCGCAAAAAACCCTCAAGCTTCATGCTTTTGATGTAAATGCTGGCCAAAGCTGAGTTCTATGATAACACTGCAGTCATTGCTGCTCGCTAAAGAGTCGCAGAGTAGCACATGGTTGCCTGTGGTACGAGGTGGGCAGCAATTTCAGAGGCACCCAATGGCTGAGTAAATGGTTCGTTTTCTTGGTAAACCAGAGTACATGGCAGTATCCTGCTTTTGTCTACATTTGTAGGAGATGTTAATGGCTTGTACTTACTCTCTAGAGGAGACATAGTATCCTGCCGTGGAGCTGCTGTATATTTACAGATGAGAAAGGCATCGCAGAATGTGTAATAGAAATTAGTGTAGACAGCATGCTTAATCATAAATGCATAAATAGTGATTTTATCTGTTTGGTTGATTATCTGATAGTTGAGATTAGAGATGTTATTGCTCTTGTTTTTATGTATCCATATTTTGTCACATCAGGAAGCTTCCATATACTCCTAGCTGAAGACTATCCAAGTACATATGTAGTGGGTGAAAGGCATAGTATACCCTGGACAAGTCGTCAGTCTATCACAGAGCTTACACATACACTCAGACAACACAAAATGATCTGGTTGAAACGCAGGACCTTCTCAATGTAATTAACAGAAATGGGTAACTACTGAGCCACTGTGCTGCCCTATTCCCATTCATCCACCTACAATTATATTTCCATCTCCATCTTTAATGTGACCAATGTTCAGGTATTCCTGTTTTGTGGATTTATTTTCAAAGTTATGACCAACAAGTCCTACGTCAAGACCGACAACTCCCATGTCATGACCAACAAATCCAAGTGTAGTCCTAAATTAATACCAACAAGTCCCAGGTCCATACCCATATTAAGACCAACATGCCCCATGTCAAGTCCTTAGTAAGACCAACAAGTCCCAGGTCAAGACCAACAAGTCCAATGTTAAGGCCAACAAGTCCCAAGTCAAGACTAACCGGTCCCACGTCAGGACCAACAAACCCCTGTGCAGTCCTATAGTAAGACCAACAAGTCCCAAGTCAAGTTCCAAGTTAAGACCAACAAGTCCTCCATCAAGACTCACAATCCTATGTTAATACCAACAAATCCCAAGTTAAGACTCAAGTAAAGACCAACAAGGCCCATGTCAAGTCCCACATCAAGACCAACAAGTCTCAAGTCAAGTCCAAAACCTAAACTTGTCAAACGGTGTTTCAAGTTGTAAACCAGTGTTTTATTATTGGTTGACCTGTGTTCTACACTGAATTGATTCATTTCATATTTTTTTAGGACACAGAGTGATTTATGGTTATTGGTGGTTATTGGTGTTCAATGCAATTCAATTTACTTTGTATAGCCCAAAATCACAAATTTGCTTCAGAGGGTTTTACAATCTGTACACATGTGACATCCTCTGTCCCTGTGTAACAGGCCAGATTAAACCTGGGTATACTTTGGCCCAGGCCAGAGTATACCCCAGGGATAAACTGTCCTAGGCCAAACTATACTTGGGGGTGTAAAATAGCCTAGGCCAGACTATACCCCTCCAGGCAGGGCCGGTCCTTCCTATAGGGATCATAATGTCAGGTAATCTTGATAGTTAGCTAACGTTAATTTGTACTATTTATTTGTTTGTTTATTTTGTATATTTTACTTTGATTATGTAATATGTGTAACATATTTTACAATATATCATTTTAATTGAAAGCAAACTTGCATATATTCTTTTATTGTTTGTTATTTTTATTATTATTGTTTGCTAGCTAAGTTGTCATTTGTTTTGATTCTTTAGTGTGCACTTTGCATTTCTTCTTAGCTCTTGTTCTTGTGATAAATAAAGGTGCAGTACTTTACTGTAGAACTGTTCAGAAGTTTTGAATTTTTGTTTTTTACGGGGAGGCGCCTGGGCCAAATATCCTGAAGGCCTGTCATTACAACCCAATTACTGGTGGCCATTTTGGCAGAGATAAAACATTAGCCAAAATCTCTGACCATTATTACTGGAGGGGAATGAAGAACGATGTCAGAGCTTGTCAAAAATGTGTTGTCATAAATCCCAAAATCAGCAAGGAGGCTCCATCACTCAACAGTATTCCAGTGCCTGGAAAAGTATGGAGCTTAGTCGGGATTGAGATGATCGGTCCCCTTCAGGAAACGGCAACAAATATATAGTTGCTGCCACTGATCATTTCTCCAAGTGGACTGAACCAACAGCTGTTCCAAATAAGAGTGCCAAGTCAGTAGCAAATTTGTTGTACTCTGTTATTTGCCGCCTTGGCTGTATGGACACTCTGATTAGCAACCAGGGACGAGAGTTTGTGAACACGATCATCGACAACCTGATGAAGCATTTTCAAACAGATCACCGCATTTCATCCGCCTACCACCCACAAACAAATGGCCAACAGGAATGTGACAATCAAACACTCAAAGAATCTCTTAGTAAGCTTGTCAATGACCAAAGAAACAACTGGGACCAGTTCATCTCTGATGTTCTGTTTGCTTATCACACATCTGTACATGCCTCAACCAAGTGCACTCCATTTGAGGTCATCTATGTACGGAAGACCAAGCTTCCTATGGACCTCAAACCCTCAGAAGATGACACTGTGGACCCCATGCCCCTTTCAGATGATGCCAATCCTGATGTACTGGATACACTGACAACCATTCATAAAAAGCTCCACTCAACCGTCAGTACCAACATCCACTCTGCCCAGGAACACCAGAAGCGTGCCTTTGATCGCCGACACAACAGCAAAAAATAAATCACTGCTGGCTCCATCGCTTATATCAAGAATCAGCGCCGTATTAATCACATGGGTTCACAGATGGAACCACGTTGGATTGGACCCTACTTAGTTGTGGAATCCTTGACCAAGGGATGAGTAAAACTTAAGAACAATAAAACTGACAAGATACTGAAGAACACCTACCACGCCAGCAACCTTAAGATTTACCAGGTTGAAGAGGCTTCTCCACCACCCCAGTCCCCCGATGATTCTCCCAGTAACTCTGCCAATGACAGCCCAAAGCAAAAGACACTCAAAAGACCACGTGAAGAACCAGACAATGATGACATCTACATCTCACAGATACACAAGCAGACCAAGACTTTCAACCCACTTCCAAGTTCAGGAAGGAAGTATCTTAGCACCACTCTTGGCCTTATGTTTGGTAAGGTTGTGTACTGTGGATCTTGGACAACCACGGCATACATATAAAACCAAAGGGAACTGCTACTTGGTTTGTAATATATATAATACTTAATTTACAAATGGGGAATCCATCATTTATAATGTATGAAAACAGTCACCAAACACATAATAGATAAGCTTATTAATCAAGAATAAAACATTTATAGCTGTTGTTATTAATTGTATACTAATGAGTGTTAATGTAGGAACAATGCTTTATAAATGATGAATTAAGTGTTTACTCATACTTAACTAATGCTTCATAGTGTGTAGTTATTATAAAGTGTTTCCAGACTCTGTGTTAATGGTATAGGTAATATAAATAGTAATGTGAGTAGTAATACAAAGATATTAACAGTGGGTGTCAGCAGGGCCACAGCAGGAGGAAGGACCAGAGTCCAGATATAACCACGATCCATGGAAACCTGAAAGGCGAGAAAGCACAAAGACTTCGGGGAGAAGCAAGGTTAGTAATGGGCATTAATGGGACATGAATTCATATAGGAGAGAGAGAGAAGGAGAGATGAGCTCAGTGTATCCTAGGAAGTCCCCCGGCAGTCTAGGCCTATAGCAGCTTATCTAGGGGCTGGTCCAAGGCAAACCTGAGCCAGCCCTAAATATAAGCGTTATCAAAAAGGAAAGTCTTAAGCCTACTCTTAAATGTGGTGAGTGTGTCTTCCCTCCGGACTGAAACGGGAAGCTGGTTAAATTTAGCTACAGCACTATCAGATAGACATCTAGTGTAGAAATGTTTGCCTAATGGCAGACATTCAGGTAGTAGAAATTCAAAAGTGTGATCAAATCAAAATCTCATTAAACTTGTATATTTTTTTCCAAGGACAAAGTATATACCAGTTTGAACATATACAAAAACAAACATGATACTGTATAGTATTTGTGGTCTGGTTGGTACTGCTTTAAACAATATGCACAATTTCCTGTAGCTGTACTAATTTTGCAACACTATCAAAGTTATTTCTTTATTCACATCAGTACACTGATTTGTTAATTTATGTCTGTACTTCATGTATTAATCTTTTGTGGCTGATGTAAATAAAAAAATGGCTTCCATGAAAGGAAAGTGCCATAAAAAGAGGGAAACAAATGAAAGAGTTACTGAGAGAATGTGTGTTTCAGCTTGTACATTTAATATATTGTCCACTTGTATGTTTCCATACAAATACAAACTTCCTCTAGTTTTATACACAAGTATTCCCCTAACGGGCCATGTTAACACACAGGGGGTAGCTTTCCACAGAAGTCCCCTGTACTTTTCTTTGCATTAATATTTTAAGACGCACACAAGCACACACAAACAATCAGATATAGCTCATCTTTAAAACATGTTTTTTTTTCCACGCACCTGAAGCAGCCCTTGAGTGGTCACATGGCATTACATTGTACATTTGTTTGCACAATTAACATATTGCAAGAGCAAGTGCATAAACTCATACACGACACATGCAAAACACACACACATACAGTACACACGCTCTACCTCTCTGTTTCCAACTCACCCAGGACAAGCTGTATTTAACTTATGCATAAAACATGATGTTTAGGGCCACCAGAGACAGACTCTCAGAGGACACTTTTGTGAGTTTACTACTTTGTACAGACCATAACTGAGAGAGAAAGAGATGGAGAGAGATCCATAGAATAACTCTAAAAGCATGTTTGACATTGAATGATTCAAGAAATCTTTGCAATTCATGACATCAGTTGACCACTCAAGCGGACACAAGTTGACAAAAGACTGACCTCTGAAGAGGATTGATGTGAGGATAAAAAAACATGTGCATTGGATTGCAGCCACCTTAGGAATTCATCAAAACATTGTTGGCATGAAAAAAAAAAGTTTATGATAGGTATTTGTGTGAAAAACTAGATTGAAAGCTGTCCATAATTTTAAACAGACACAACTCCTCAGTGTATCTATTGCGGTTTTGTTTTATTGGTTATAACTGACATTAGCTGTATTTTTATGTCTGACTTTTTTTTTTGAGTGTCTCCAAAGTCACAAAACTGGTTTAAAGAAATATCAATGTAAAATCATATATTGTTACAGTTTTGAGTATAGCAAATTCCTTATAATATATGTAAAATTTTGAATTAAAAAAGTCTCCATTTCAAGAGCTGAGAAATAAAATTGCTTCATATTTTCACTGACAAGGATATATTTAATTTTAAGTAATGTTCAGATGACCCTGAAATCCTTACATGTTCGGTATCAATGAAATACAGATGATTGGCCCATCCATTGTGATGATAACATTCTTTTAGATGAGAATGTAGGATTCAATAATACTCATAAATCTGCAGTAACCCAAGGCAACATCGAGGAGCACAAAAATGAGTGTATACATACATATACATAACCTATGCATACATACATACATACATATATATATATATATATATATATATATATATATATATATATATATATATATATATATATATATACAACTTAATTTCTTTTATATATTTCAGCTACATAAAACATGAAATTGGTGAGACAATGATCTAAGAAGACGGTGTGCCAAGAACTTAAGTAGTGAGACATAATATTACTCCAGCAATATGATACTCAAAGGAAGTCTGGCGTCAAGGGCATAAGCAGTAGACACAGAAAAGTAATGCAACAAATGAATGAAGGACTCCCAAGTGCACAAGTAATAAGGAACAAGGTCATTCCAGAAGTCAATTAAGGTTTGATGAAGCTCGCCCCCATAATGGTGATAAAGACCAAAATAGAGTGAACTGTCTTTTTAGCTGATAGAGCCTTCTGTGAACAGGTCCAACAGCCTTACAAAAAAGGACTGTATACATTTATATGCATTGCATGGCCTTTGTGGGACATATTTTGAGCCCAGTTTTGGATTTTGTCCCAGTTTATTGTATAATAAATAACTCCTAAAACCACAGGGACCGCGAGGAAAAAATAAGAGCTGTAGAGAAAGTATAGCTGGCAGTATTGTCGTAATGATAGATTTAGACCTTCACTGAAGCACTCACTACAGTCTCATTTGGAGGAGGCTGTGAATTGTTTTGCAAAACTGCTATCTTCCATCTAGCCATCTAAAATGTCCCTCTAGCAACAGTGCAGTATATCCGTTCTCACTCTAGCTTCACACTGTGCATGTATAGATATAGATAAAAATAATAGATTTACACGCATTTAAGTTTTCATTTTCTCACCCCAGCAAAGAGTTTTTAAATTATTACAATATAATCATGCATATTTTATTTCTTACACAGCCTTAATGTATCAGAAGATACAGCAGAAGACATTGTATTTACTTGCTGAAGACAACCCTTTCTATAATGAAAGAAATAATGTCAAGATGACACTGAGATTAAATATCTGACATTCATTTATTTATCGTCATACATTAGAAGTTAGTCAGCTGAGTTTTAAATTATAAACATTATGTACGCAATGAGTGTGATATTGGGTGAGTCCATGCAGTGGGTATAGCAGGAAAGAAACAAGCAGAGTGTACAGGCTGGAGTGAGGAATGATAATTTCACAATGTTTAGGAGCTGTACATTAAGCGAACAGCTAAAACCTGCTGTGAAAAAACAGAAGACCATATTATGTGATACATTTTGAAATTGCAGCGTTGAATTCTGTTCAGTAATTTGTGCCTATCAGTGTGGATTAATTGGATGGAGGACCGCTGCTTCGCAACACCAACACTGTACATGAACTCCTGCCATTGCTTCCATGAATTACAACTATTAAGTCCTACTTACTCTAAACTCAAACTCCCAACTAACTCACTGCTCTTTGAGTAGTGCAATTCAAGCCACACCACGTAGCATTCGTTGTTTGTCCCGCGTACCGCAGACCAGATAAGGAATGCAGACGGAAAAAAAAAGTTCTCAATTCGCTGCTATGGAGCAACGATGTTGCGATTCGGCCCTCTTTTTGTTTGCTTGACTTGTTCCTGCACAAGTGATACACCATGTTGCCAGTGGTTTCATGCATTCATTGTGCCAAGAAATGCAGAAGTGCGTCAACAAAGGCAGGGATGAAAAAGACTGCAAGCTAGTAGGCGTGGTTGTTACCCTCGCCGTATGTGTGTTTTGAACTTATTAACAGTAATAAGTTCAAAACTTAGACACAAACCGGAAGTCTCAAATGTGAGCTTGCCTGTTTCTCTATAGGCAGATCCCCCTCACTCACTTGCTAAGGTGGGCAGGGAAAGAAAATCAATGAATCAATACATGTTACTGTTGACTTCTAGATTTCTTGGTTCATGGAGTCAGTGCCATGCCTGCTTCGTCCTAGTCGGAGCTTCTCTCTCTCTCTGTGCTTCAGTGTGTGGGTAGTGCATGATTGCAGGAGTGGGATCAGGTGTGCAGGTGTCGTGACAAGCTGCTAATCATCTTCAATCAACTCTGCTTTCCAAACTGGGCTTCCATTCCACCATGCCGTTAGACCAAAGACTTAGCCGCTGAGTCCAGCGTGTGGAGTCTCTATACTGTTTATTTTAATTCAATGAGAAAATTTGTAAGAGATGTATTTTAGTTTGTATGTTCATGTTATCCTTATAAATTATAGTTTCATTTAATTTTTTTTTATTTTACCTTTATCTTTTTAATTTGCTTATTTTTTTATGTTGATACTCAAAATGCAAACCTTTATCATTTGTTTTATATTTGTGAATTTGGATTGATTGAATTACTTCATATAAACGGAGATGGTGTTGGAGTACTGTTAGCACTGTGCCATCTCATTGGGTGTGACAATCCTGATTGGAGGCTTGAATGACAGTAATGCATCGGTTGATGCTACGTTACGATGCAAATCAAACAGTCCCTATTATAATTCACCTGGACAAAAAAACAAAACATAATCTCACTGGGGACAATGTTTGCTGGTACACATGATAAATTAAAAAGCAGTGTAGTGACCCAATATCTTCAAATATATTACCTTTAGACCACCTTTAAGTAAAGAAGCCTGATAAATATATTATTATAAGTCCTTGTAGATATATGCATCAATACACAGGCCTTGAAATAAAGTGATATACTGTACTCACACAAGTGGATTGTTTGGCCTTCACATTACTTCCCGTAAATATTGATATTTTTATATTCATGTTTATTTATCCATCTTCCTATCCCTTTTGAATCTGGCATGTTTGTCTTGTTTTTGTCATTGTTTTCTCTTTGACTTTGCCAGTGCGTGGGAGGGGAGGCAGGAACAGTGTGTGGGAGAGAGGTAGGCGGCTGGTGGATGACACGCAGCTACGGTAAACCTCCAGATGCCATCCCCACAACGTCGGGGGGCGCAGCCGCCAGGGCCCCCCAATAGAAACACCTTACCGACTGATTCTGCCTCGGGCCATTTTTAATTATGCTCTCAGCAATCGTAACATTCTCCCTGCGCGTGTGTGTGTGTGTGTTTGGGGGATTGATGGTGAGCAGTTGGATTTAAAATAGTCCCTGTTGTCTCCTATTGTCTCTCATGCTTTGATGTTTCTGGTAGTGAGTAGTTAGTAATTAGCACGCCCACACAATTTGGCAAATCTCTTCTTTCTCATTCTCGCCTTCATCTTCTTCTTTTTTTCTGTTTTTTCCCAGATTACGAGGCAGCACTCTGTTTCTTCCCTGCTCTCCTTACATCATTATTTTCCGTCTCTATCCACAGGTAGCATTTTATTCCTGACTCCATTTTGCCTCGCGGCACTCTGGCTGTTTTCCTTCCTCCGCCTCCAACACAATAATTAACCCCACACTCTCCCCCCTCCCCATCTGTATTATTTCTTCCCATCCATCCCCTTCCCGGCCTCTTGCCCTCCCTCCCTCAATGCCTCTTCTTTTTTTGTTTAAAGTAGCGTTGACCTTTTTTTCTCGTAATAGCACAGCATTGCGTTTTGCTCGCACGAGATGAGAGCCATGTAATTTATCAACGCATGGGGAAATTACCACCTATCTTTGTTAAGGGGTGAACAGGGGCTGTGGTGTAAAATAGGTTTAAGCACGTAAATGAATCATCAAGTCGGGCTTTTCTAACTCTCTTTTTATGTCTCTGGATTTCTATTTGGCTCTCTTTCTTTCTCTCTCTCTCTCTCTCTCTCTCTCTCTCTCTCTCTCTCTCTCTCTCTCTCTCTCTCTCTCTCTCTCTCTCTCTCTCTCTCTCTCTCTTTGTACAGTATTTATTTTTCCCTCTCAAGCCTCATCTCTCTTTCAGTCTTGGTTTGTTCCATTTCATGTAGGGGGCTGATGCTCTGACCTTTTGAGGTATTTTCTCTTGTTGCTGGCGATCCAGGATTTGAAGCTTACTGTGAATTCTCTCTAAATAGGGACTGCAGGGAACAATTATTTGAAGCAGGCTTATATTGGAGAAAAGACATGTATTGTATCATAGTAAACAAAACAAAAAAAACATGCTGATTGCTTTTAATGGAAAAGCAACACCGACATGTTAAGCCGTTGTGTTGACTAAAGATTAGTTTATACTCGCCATAGTGAAGAAAATAAAGGAATTACGGCCGGAGATTGGGGTCGGGTAGGCCCGCATGTGGTCGCGGTGCTTGGTCGTGCACCTCTGAATTTTTGTTACTTGGCTTTATTGAGCGCGGCTACAACATGTCACCGTTATGGTTTTCATCTGGTGTGCTCATGTAGCCATTTTATTAGGTATTCTCTCTAAGGTCAGTTCCCATTGTCCTATATGAATGTATTTATTAACCTGAAGCTTAAAGGCAACATTCAAAACGTGAGGTCGGTGGGTGTAGCATTATCAATTTATCTTGCAAGTGTTACCTGAACATAACCTTGATATTTCAGCCCCAACCAAGCCATATATTATGACATTTATACATTTCAGAGTCTAATTATTTGGGGCTTTGATACCCTTGAAGGTATACATCAGATGAATTAGTAGCTTTCTCATGCATATTCCAGAAAAGGTATTTTTTTTCTGAGCGATTAATTTGCATGTACATTTTCTTTTTTACTGTTATTTTTGTCATGAGTACATTCACACATAACATGAATGTCACGCAGTGAAAAGCGACATAACAAGCAAAGTTTTTGCTGGAAAAAGGTTGATTTTCTGAGGTTTCACCCTGCAAATAAAGGCGTGGAACGGAGTTGTCCTTTTATTGGATAAATGTTGCAAGTGTCGCAAACTTGCAACGCTGCTAGAATAGTTTTGATGCAAAACATGTATCGAGTATCGCAAATTTCCATGTCGTTTATTTGTCACGCCCTCAGTATGTAAAGGCCTTAATTCTACTACTGATAAATTGCTAAAATGTATTATTTGCTCATTACACAATATTGGGAAGTACATACAAGTATTTAACAGCGAAGAAAAAGACAACTGTGGAAGCAGTCGGAATTAATTAGGACGTGAAGATAGGATTTCTGTTTTAAAAGAGAAACTTTTAGCAACAGGGTGGTAAGTGTTTCATTAGTGTAGCATGAACCCAGCTGACATGAATGTGATTCTACCCAGCCTAAATCAAAGACCAGCCTTTGTGTACTTATTTTTTGTGCCGGCTATTATTTGAGACACGGCCATTATTTGAATAGGATTCCACATTGAGAAAACACTGTTTTCTCCTTTTTGTCCTTCGCTGTACATTGCTCTCGATCACATCATCACCCCGAGGCCTATGATATAATGCAACTTTTTTTCTCTCACTCTCTTTCTCTTTCTCTGCTTATTCTTCATCTTAGCAATTGTGTCACTGCCTCTGAGGGCTGTTTAAAATTAAATGTAAGGTTCAAATGTGCCTCAGAGAAATTAAATACTTATATGCCATATGCTGCAAGAGCAGTAGATAATAATGAAATTAAAGAAGCGCGGTGACAGCGAGGGACCATTAAAATTAGTCATTTCTCAAGCAACATCAATATTTAATCATCTCTCTTTCAAACTCTGTATGTTTTTTGTGTCTTTATACATTCCAGATGATTGTCTTTTTTCTCGTTCACCTTTCTTCTATTGCTGCTTGTTCATATTTCTTTCCTCTCTAAGTTTGAGTGTCTATTTTAGAACAATAGATGTTACCTGTGACACGAAAACTGTAAATTCCTTCAATCTCTCTATCTCCACACTAGACACTCTCTGTCTCTCTCTTCACCCCCCCCCCCCCCTCCATCTCTCTCTGTCTTTTGATAGCTCCTAGGATTGATCTTTATCAGAGGAGACAGAATTGAAACTTCACAGTTAGTCTTTCTTTAATCTCCCCAACCCTCTGCCATCTCTGAGATTACTGAAGTGGTGCTTGTGTGTGTGTGTGTGTGTGTGTGTGTGTGTGTGTGTGTGTGTGTGTGTGTGTGTGTGTGTGTGTGTAAGCGAGAGATAGATAGCTAATTCATACGTCCGCTTGCATCATTCTCCTTACATATGTCCAGGTTTTTATTTTAAGTAACCCTGTTTCTCACTGCTACTGTTCTACTAATAATTGCTTTGCGTAATTGGCATCTTGTTCAGGTTTTCTCTGACATATTGTAGGCGAATTTAACCTCTGTGTGCACTGTAGATGGGACACAGAGCATCTTAAAAGTAGAAATATATAATTCGAAAAACGTTTTTTGAAGGTTTATACAAGAATAGAGATCATTTTCAATGATTAATAGTGATTCATTGTAACATTTAAAAAAACATTATAATAATTTCTTAAACAAGATTGATAAACCCACAGTCTAGTAGCCAGTGACCGACCTCCTGTGATCACCCACAGGGGACAGTGTGCGCTTTAAAACCTTTGGCTCCCTTTGCAAGCATTTACTCGTGTGAAACTAGATTTAGCTCTCTCATTTGCACAAAATCAAAGTACTGGTCCAAGCCAGACGTGACAGGTGAGATGAGATGCGACGACTCTCGACCTTCGGCTCAGGTGCACCGTGCAGGCACAACCATCCGATTAGAAACGGTGAGCAGAAAATCACCCTCGGTGTCAACACAACACATTGTGCTTTAGGGCTCTGAAGTAGCAAAGACTAGAATGTGCTGTTTATTAATAGCATATGGTGTATAGTTTAGAATATTAATTTTATTATATTATTATATATTAGAATATATTAGAATATACCCTGGTTGAAAATTGTCTGTCTAAAGCAAGTTCTTAAAAAACTTGCCATCAAATTAGCATAGCAAAACCAGGCTGGTGCTGTGAGGAAAATCATTGCTGCTTGCCAGAAAAATGTGCAAACACAATATCTTGCATGGTGTTACAACGCACAGCCCAACCACAAAACGGAGTGCAGTAGTGAAAGGTCAATTGAAACAAGACACATTATCATATTTTTTCTTCGAGTCTTAGCACGCACTGCACATACAGATGCTGTTAAATTTGCACAGTGTGCTAGAGAACCGTTTGCATCTCAGTTCAGAAACCGAGCGATGTCAAAGAACAACTCTACTCCACAAACGGAGTCGCTTGAGATGTAGTTGTTCTGCACAGTCGAGGTTAAAGTCTTGATTCCCCGCCCACAATACGGTGTGCTGTAACAAACCGTGGCAGATCTTTAAAAACAAATACATCTTTGCTTGCTTTAAATGGTGCCTGGTTCTTCACATCCTCCGTAGTAAATATCGGCTGCAGTATTCACTAACATTCTAAGTGCTCCCAACTTAGCCTAGATAATTGAACAAGGAGTCCTAGCGTAGGACTGATTTAGGAAACTTCTCAGAGCAACTCTGAGCAAGGAGGGAACAGCAACTTTTGGTGTGTTTGAACACGTTGCTTGGAATGACACATTTTTTAATAAAGGTGTTATTTGCTGATCCCCCCCCCCAGAAATAATGGGCATAGAAAGGACAGTGACATTGATCGACCTAAATATAGAATTTAATGTCAATTCAGACAAGGTGACATTCTGAATACAATTATATACAATGAACATCTCTGTTGAATGAATTGTAAGCCACAGGCCCACTTGCGCTGTAGACCAGTCAGATGCTGATAGTTGTTTTATACTTTGTTTAAATTTATATACTGTGCTGGTTATTTTAGTACTTAATCTAGTTGATATCAACGTGGGGGGAAATGGCTTGGCTTTCAACAGTTCCTGTGATTGCTGGCCAGTCTACTGCATACAAGTACTGCCATTGGGTCGGGATGTTAATCTATATGAAAGCCAACACTTGCATTTTTCTAGTTGCCAAATATTGTGGTAACACTTGAACTGGTGTTGTGTTCACTGGTGTTGTTGTGTTGGGTGGGAGATCTCTAGCTCATCTCTAGTGAGATCTGTAGCGTTTGATTAACTCACTGTCATTCAGCATTTTCTCCTCTGTTTAACAAAAGCTTACGCGTCTTATAAGTTAACTACTCCTAACAACGTGGCTCCTAGGAGCTCTCTTAAAAGCTAAGATGCTTTGTGAATAACTTTTATCCGGACAAGGATCTTGTCTTAACTTTATGAGGATATTCTTAGAAAATGTCATAATTCTAAGAATTGCCTTATAATATTGATACTGGGTGCAACTTTTTGCACTAGGAAGCTTGTATTAATATGGCTCTGGGTAAGGTTCAGCAAAGGCAGCAGTAGCAGTCTTGTGAATTAATCATTGATGGTTTGAGGCCCCAGACACTGCCTGAGCAGGGACAGGCATTTCACCTGAAGTGTTGACAGTTGACTTGTGTGTGCGTGTGTGTGTGTGTGTGTGTGTGTGTGTGTGTGTGTGTGTGTGTGTGTGTGTGTGTGTGTGTGTGTGTGTGTGTTTGTGTGTGTGTGTGTGACTGCAGTTCATCTCTCACTTCAACTTGTCTATAATACTCGCCTATTAATAAGAAATTGTTGATGCAATATCTGATGATCAAACCTTAAGGTGTTCAATACATTTTTCAAATCCGCCATAGTGTGATTGGGCCGCCGGTGTAATGCATGCCATGATTTATGACAGCGCTGAAAAGGTATGTGGTTTAAATTGCCGGACATATCTTAATTATAATAGCACTATGTTGTCTTCAGCTGGCCGGTCGACACCAAAGCACGCTCTCTATCTGTGTCTCTATCTCTTTCACACTCACATACACTCAAACTGTGAACGTGATGCAAAATATGAAATCATGCTTGGTCATATGTAACAACTGTGCGGGTTCACCACTTCACTTGTTTATTCAACACGGGTAGTGACTCATCAGATAATCAGATTTCAAGATCCTCGTTTCAGGTAAGCTGGTATTGCGTGACCACCCCCGCAGTAACAGTGAGTCATGATACAGTGAATCTGGAAATGTTCATTATTTCATGAAGCTGTATTTGCATTATAGTCGCAGTTGGCGTTTGTTCCGGGTTTTAACGTCCCTCTCGCTCCCACTATCTCGTCATACATCCTTGGCCTTTCGCCCGGTTTAGAGAGCCAGGGCTGTGTATGAACATTGGATTTTTTTTTTTCAGCGCGCACATATTCGCTGAATTTGACAAAAAAAAGTACATTGGATTAGAATTGGTACCCTGTGGAAGTTTTTGGCCAATAGTAGTGCTGTGGAGCAATGTGTTTCTATAAGTGGATTAACTGTTTTTTATCTTGCCTGTATAGTTGACTATTCAATGATTCGATCTGAGGAGCCTAATTCGACTGGAACTTTTACAGTCAGATCATTAATAAATAACAAATCCGAGCACTCGCTAACACCAACAGTCTGGATGAATACACAGAGGCTGTAACTTCATACATCAGCTTTTGTGAGGACAGCTGTGTTCCACCAAGCACCAAGGTGAGTTACAACAATGACAAACCCTGGTTTACAGCAGAACTCAGACAGCTAAGGCTGCACAAGGAACAGGCATTTAGGAGTAAGTACAAGGACTTGTATAAAGAGTCAAAATACAGGTTTAGCAAAGCGGTGAGAGATGCTAGACGACTGTACTCTGAGAAACTGCAACACCAGCTCTCAGCAAGTGACTGCTTCTGTCTAGAGAGGCCTCAGACAGATCACCAACTACAAGACAAAACCCCCCCACTCCATGAATGACCTCCGCCTGGCAGACGAGCTGAACAAGTTTTACTGTCGCTTTGATGGACAATGGGACAGCCCTGACTCCATCCCCCACAGCTCCATCTACCAGCCCCAGACCAACAGGTCCCCCTACCCCAGCCCAGCAGGGGCCCACACCTCTGTAACACCTATTCCAGTGTCCCCCCTTCCCCCATCCCCAGTGACAACTCTCTCTATTCTGGAGAGAGACGTCAACAGGCTTTTTAACAAACAAAACCCCCGCAAAGCAGCCGGCCCGGACTCTGTCTCCTCCACCCTGAAGCATTGTGCTGATCAGCTGTCTCCGGTGTTTACAAACATCTTCAACACCTCCCTGTAAACATGCCACGTACCAGCCTGCTTCAAGGCCTCCACCATCATCCCCGTCCCCCAAAAACCAAGGCTTACAGGACTTAATGACTACAGGTCTGTCGCCCTGACCTCTGTGGTCATGAAGTCTTTTGAGCGCCTTGTCTTGTCACACCTTAAAACTCTCACCAACCCACTCCTGGACCCCCTGCAGTTCGCCTACAGAGCCAACAGGTCTGTAGACAACGCAGTCAACTTGGCCCTCCATTTCATCCTCCAGCATCTGGACTCCCCAGGAACCTACACCAGGATCCTGTTTGTGGACTTTTGCTCTGCCTTTAACACCATCATCCTGTCTTTGCTGCATGACAAGCTCTCCCAGCTGCACGTACCTGACTCCACCTGCAAGTGGATCACAGACTTCCTGTCTGACAGGAAGCAGCACGTGAAGCTGGGAAAGCACGTCTCAGCCTCCTGGACCATCAGCACCGGTTCCCCCCAAGGCTGCGTTCATTCCCCTCTGCTCTTCTCCCTGTACACAAACAGCTGCACCTCCAGTCACCAGTCCGTTAAGCTCCTGAAGTTTGCGGATGACACCACCCTCATTGGACTCATCTCTGGTGGGGATGAGTCCGCCTACATGTGGGAGACTGACCATCTGGTGACCTGGTGCAGTCTGAACAACTTAGAGCTCAACGCTCTAAAGACAGTGGAGATGGTTGTGGATTTCCGGAAGAATGCTGCCCCACCAGCCCCTATCACCCTGTGTGACTCCCCCGTCGACGCGGTGGAGCCCTTCCGCTTCCTGGGCTCCATCATAACCCAGGACCTCAAGTGGGAGCTTAACACCAGCTCCATCACTAAGACGGCTCAGCAGAGGATGTACTTTCTGAGGCAGCTGAAGAAATTCAACCTGCCAAAGACAATGATGGTGCACTTCTACACAGCCATCATTGAGTCCATCTTCTGCTCCTCCATCATGGTCTGGTACGCTCTGGTAGCGCATCACTTGCTCTGCTGAGAGGGTGATTGACTGCAATCTGCCGTCCCTCCAGGACTTGTTCGCCTCAAGGACCCTGAAGCGAGCAAGAAAGATTGTAGTCGACCCCTCTCACCCTGGACAGAAACTGTTCATGTCCCTTCCATATGGCAGGAGGCTGAGGTCCATCAGGACCAAGACCTCACGCCACAAGAACAGTCTCTTCCCATCCGCAGTCGAGCTCAGTAACAGAGCCCGGGTCCCCCATTGACTCTGTCATCCCAAGGACAATTTTCCTACCGGTCACTCCCCTGTACATCACTTAGGTTCTTATTTAAACACTTGACACTTCACACTTTTGCACTACACTTACATCTCACTTGTTTATAGTCCTGTTATCTGTTCGAAATCAAGCATGATAACAAACTAATGTCTAAATAATGTCTCTCTGACTATGGATTTCCACTAAGCCCCGCAACTACACACGCACACCCTATCTATCATTATTTTGAGACAACAGCTAATCGTTGGTAACATTTATCTCAACCAATAATGTTTTAACTTGTGCTATTTTTCTATCGCTAGTGTTAGAGCCAAATATGATGTTGTAAATACAACTGTATTTCTCTGTGTGTGCATTGGGTGGCACTGTACTAATGTCCTGGGTTCAGGTATATAGGTCCTGAAATCACCGTTGTTGTCAGATGTTTGACCCCGGAAGGGCAAAGGGCTTTGACTGCTTTACGGCAACAGTTTGATGTGTTTATACAAATGTTGAGTTTAATGTCGTTGGAAAGAACTGGACTGTCTATACGTTGTTCCACGCTGAAGGAAATTAACAAACTCTCATTCGACAAACTTGTCTGTGGATGATGTACCTGATGCAATGCACATTAAAGGTAAATAACATAACATAACATTACAGTCATTTAGCAGACGCTTTTATCCAAAGCGACTTACAATAAGTGCATTCAACATTGGTAATCAAAAGAACTACTAGTCACCAGAAGTCATAAGTACATTTCCTTTTCCAAACAAGCATCTAAGAGCATGAAGCAGAGCATAACTCAGAGCCAAAGTACAGTGCAGAAACAAAGAAAAACAGTTTGTGCTATAAGTAATACGAATACAATAAGTGCAACAAGCTAGTATGAATACAATAAGTGCTAAGTGGAAGGCTCAGGGTAGCACTTCCTGAAGAGGTGGGTTTTCAGCCTGCGCTGAAAGATGGGCAGCGACTCCGCTGTCCTGACGTCAGTGGGAAGTTCATTCCACCACTGTGGGGCCAGGACAGAAAACAGCCGTGACCGAGTCGATCGGCCGCAGGGACCTCTGAGCGACGGGGCAACCAATCGCCCCGAGGCAGCAGAGCAAAGTGGTCGGGCGGGGGTGTAGGGCTTGACCATGGCCTGGAGATACGAAGGAGCTGTTCCTTTCACTGCCCTGTAGGCTAGCACCAGAGTCTTAAACTGGATGCAAGCTCTTACAGGTAGCCAGTGTAGAGAATCTAGACTACAACCAGCGCATCAACCAGGTCACTCCAGAGGGAAAGACCTCAGTAGCTTACAGAACAAGACTGGGCTTCTTTAACAGATAGATAAAACATAAAGGGGGATCAATGAGCAAGAAAATAAGTTTTGACAATCAGACGACTAAAGGAAAGACTAGAATCTACTAAATTCTTAGGTGGTGTGCCCCTCCGTGTCTGATACCGATGCACTGAGGCCCCCTTCAGCGTCTGTATGTGACGCACTAGACTTTGAATTCCAATGTAAACCCATCTGCGTCATCATTAGACAGTCGGAGCAATTGACATAATACAGATAGTGAGAAAGTCTGCATAGGGCAGGTGGGAGTATGAATGGGGTAAAGCAAACATAGGACTTTGGGAAAGAAATGCATGCAACGTTGTTATCAAGCCAAAAGGATGCACAAACAGTGTTTTGGTAATAAATACTGAATGTAAACAGCTGCTCTGTAGCTGCAGTATACTGTGGCTTCTGGTGGTGACAGACAGCACTGAGCACACTGTTGTTGAGAATCACTACAATTGGAGGTCGAGGAAGAAATCAGGTCATTTTACATGGTTTGTATTGACTTTAATGGAAGTAATCCACTCACTGTCTCTGCCTGGCATGGATTTTTACCACTTTAGAAGTAATTAAGAGTATTGCCTACCACCTGTTAAAGTCCCCGCTCCACTCAAAAATGGGTTTTTGCTTGGATACTGTTACTGGCACTTTAAAGTTACAGGTAAAGACTAGCCTTTGTATTTACAGTTAATACTATTTTCTATATCAGTTGAGTATATAACCAATTAATTTACCGTGCAGCTGTCATCCAGAAGTATTCAATTTTAAATTGTATAGTCCAAAATCACAAATTTGCCCAAGGCGTTTTACAATCTCACTCTCACATCGGTACAGAAAAAACTCCGCCCAAAAACCCTTTAACAGGGAGAAAAAAAAAGAAAGAAACCTCAGGGAGAGCAACAGAGGAGGGATCCCTCTATCAGGATGGACAGAAGTGTGATAGCTGTCATGTGTATAGAATGAACATAACAGAGTTACAACACATTAAATGCATGTGGCATACATTATTAATATAATGAGAGTTGGTTAGGCTTAGGTAAAGATTGTTATTTGGGTTAAAATAAGTATCCTTGTGGCATAAATAAGTTGGTAACACTTAATAATAACTACACACTATGACGCATTAGTTAAGTATGAGTAAACACTTAATTCATCATTCAAGCATTGTTCCTACATTAACACTCATTAGTATACAATTCATAACAACAGTTATAAATGTTTTATTCTTGATTAATAAGCACGTCTATTATGTGTTTGGTGATTGTGTTTTCATACTTTATAAATGATGGATTCCCCATTTGTAAATTAAGTATTATATATATTACAAACCAATTATTAAGGAGTTGTAGATGATTAATAACATCCTTTGTAAAGTGTTAGTGAATGATTAAGAACTTCATTTACAAATGGGGAATCCATTGCTCCCCATGTGAAACAAGAAGTCAACGTTGATGTTGAACAATATTTTCCTTAACCTAAGAAGTGTTTTTGTTGCAGAAACCTAACTGAGTTACCTGTGAAGACGGAAGTTTATTTTGAAAAGCCTTATGCATGTAACGAGCGGAAATGTGTTGCTGGTTTTTGTAGGAAAATGCTCTAAAAAATTCGGAAGTTATCATATGAACAGTTGTATTAGGATACGTTGACGTGTTAGGAGTGACGCCTGGACAGAACCGGCACTTGACAGGCTCAGTGAGTTGGGGCTGGTTGGCATACTAGAAGCGTCCTCAAAGGACGTGATCTCCTCCATTTGTCTCTGCTTTGCTGTTTAATTTTTCAATCACGTAAGTACAGCTGGTGACTTTGCCCCACCTCTGCTCAAGCAAGCCATGTAGACAATGATAGCAGCGTGCATGTTAGGATGATGCTCACTCTTTGATCAGAGCAGCACTGACAAATTGCTTTCCCCCCTTTTCTGCAGGTGCTGGTATTTAGTTGTCACACTCAGGTACACACAAAAGTTAGATGCATGCATTTAAAAACGCATGTGTTCGCTTTCTGAAGCACACTCTAACACATGCTGGCAGGAACACATATATCATATGAATACATGCAAGAGAGAAGAGAGGAGAGGGCACGAGATCTCACCTCGGAATTAGTTGATTTTGTGTTTGCACATGGCTCAGTGAATGACTCTGTGTCCTTGTGAGGGGGCGATAAATTAATTTATTTCAGCTGTCAGTGACGGCAGGCTGGTGGGAGAGAAATTAAAAACTACTGCATCAGGTAAACACTGAGTGTGCTTCTTCTGTGTGCGGGTGCGAGTCAATTCTGACTGTGTGTGTGTGTGTGTGTGTGTGTGTGTGTGTGTGTGTGTGTGTGTGTGTGTGTGTGTGTGTGTACCAGTGTCTTTGTGAATGTATTTGTGCGTGCATGCCCCAGAAACAAAATGAAAACTCCTCCCCTAGCCTCCCAAACAGATTAAAAATGAGCAGAAATAATTAGTATTTTGGGTACCAAAAATAATGATTTAACAACATGCAGCACACACAAATACAAGCATAAATCTCTACTGCGTAGGAGAATATTACATTGGGCTTAATAATTCAGAGAGAGCTAAAGAAATTAACATAAATGTATTATGCAAAGGTAATAGGTATTCCTTCAAGCTTCTTTTCCTTTGTTCTAGTTTAGTCACATTTTGAGATGGGATATGTGTTTTGATAAGACATTGACAATTTTGTGCCTTGGCCTCTGAAGTAGCTCTGCATCATATTTTAGGATTCCTAGTTGCTGCGGTGGATTAAGGCTCAAATAATTTTAACACCTTTTCAACACATTCACATTCAAAACTTTGCATATATGAAACACAATGCAGATTGCACTATTTAGGATTAAAAGTACATCGTGCTTTAACTTTTATGTACTACTAAATGGTTTTTGCCAGATATGTTCTGGAGGAAACGCTGCTGCCTGGATTATGATTAATAGAATTGTTTTTTTGGGGCAAGGATACACAGTGGAAGACTTGTGTTGACTGGTGTTTGTGGGGTTTGCATCCAGCATCCCACATGAGGTTTAGGGCCCTATTTAAACTAGTTACAGCACATGGTCTAAAGTGCACGGCACAAGTGCATTTAGGGTGTGTTCAACTCCACTTTTGCTAGCTAAACGGCACATAATCTGGGTGCTAAGTAAGAGGCAAGGGTCAAAGGGGTTGTATTTAGTTTCTTTCACCAAGGAGTTTATCAATTAATATTAATAAATACTATTATTTGTATTAAACTACTCAGTGTCACCTTCCATTCTATTGCCAGGCCAGCTTACAAATTGTTAATTAAATGTTAACAATTTTTTTGACTGCAGGGAAAATATTTTTGAAAGGCAACAAATATGGATTGAAGCAGACAACTTTGTTAGATAAAAACATGTTGCGAATGTTTTGGTTTTTTCAATAAATGTTGACGTTTTTGGTCTTTACAACACTCAGGAGTTATTGGAAGTGTTTGACTCACACCATTCAGAAACAATTCACTAATAATATTAGTGTAGCTCAAGATGTATCTTCAACTGTGCAGAAATACCGGGAATGAAAAGAATGAATAGACATGCAAAAGAAAAAAAAACAAACAGTGCAGCATTCAAATGTTGAGTTAGAATTTGAATGTCAACGATAGGAATGAAGCTTCTTAGTTTCCATCTACTTGGTAAAGCCCTAGAATTGTCTTATAATGATGAGTTTCATATTTTATTTACTATTTTATTTATTTTAGAGGGGCACTCCATTTACTATTTGTCGCTGGCCAGCGGTAGGGGCTGCTGACTCAATATAATTCAAATGTTGGCAAAAATAGACAGTGATCTTTGACCGTTTATTGAGTATAGTATTATAGTGTACTATATTGAGTAGACATCATAGCAACAACGTTACTACAGTTTCATATCTTTATCTGGAGAGTATAGCATTGACATGTGATAAGTAAACATTTACTCTCAACACTTCCTGTGTCCATTTCAAAATAAAAGCACTTTAGCATTGTTCTGCGGACAGAACCCCTTGATTTGTTAAAAAAATATTTATTTTTATAAAATATTTGCTGGACAATGTTGTGGAAAATGAACCTGCTCCACTCCATAAATTAATAGAGTACCAGCTTTTAATTGCGTATTATTATTATTATTATTATTATTATTATTATTATTATTATTATCATTATTATTATTATTATTACTATTTACAAAATAGCACAAGCTTTCAAACCGTTTTTCTGTCTAAAATAAATGACATTTATACGGAAATGCAATGACACATTCTGACCATTATGAAAGGCAAACTCAATGCAGCAGCAGCAGCAACGCTGTTTGTGTGGACACCACATTAGTAGTCACACGCTGCTAATGTTGGCAGTGTTGCACTGGCAAAAGTCTTTGACACCCGGCCCTGCACTTGTTGCTGTAAAACTTTATTTTGCACTGAGTTCATAAAGCTATAACCCTCTTCATATGATCAAAGGGCCTCTTAGCTAATGAATTTGAACATGGTCACTTGACCGCCTCTGCATTTCAGTTCAAATGACTGTGCCCTTGTCCAGCTGCCATTTTTTGGCATCCCGATACATGTCCAAACATTTTAGCACTTCTTAACAAGATCAAAAAGCCTCCTACAACAGATTTTTTTTAAATAAACTTTGGTGTTAGTGTGAGTTTGTATATATGATAATACTTTTAATGTTCAGTCATGTTTGTCTTTAGAGAACAACGGAATAAAGACAAGATGATTCTTTTGCCTTTTTTGTGTTATATGTTAACAAATGTGCAGTGCTGGAGCAAACTATTATCTGTGTTCAATTAATTTCTTCAATATCCACAAGGAGCCGATTAAACTGGCAGCACATGGATGTGGCTATTTGACTGCCTCTGCATTTTAATTGGAGTTAGAACTGAAGCAGAACACACAATAACTCACCTGTCATCTCATTTCGGTGTGCACATGTTGCCTTCACATGTGCAGTATATGTACCATAATGTCCAATAATGCCCAAGTGTTCAAGCCTTAAGAAATACAGCTTTAAAGCTACCGTATTATTTGTGTGTTTGTTTGAATGCTGATGTGGCAAAATGTGTGTTCAAATGCAGCAAAAGACACACTTAGTTTTAATTTGTCAGCCTTTTGTCGGCTTCATGTTTTCACGGTGAACAGCCACAAAACATTTAGTTTATCCCTCAACTATTCCACTTTATGATCTCATCCTTTATATGCCATTTCATACTTTACTCAACATTACTTTTTATTGTAACTATTCTGGTTTTATTCACTGTGGTTTTGGGGATATTTTCAATGTTAAACTGAAAATAGTGACCAACACATTGACAACAAACAATACCTTTTTACGATCAAGCTATGTATCCAGAGGAAAGAAAAGAGGAGGTGATACAATATTGATATGTGCTCATTTGAATCAGTTTAGATTAGTACCATGTGCTCACAGTACAAGCAAGTTCAACAAGCAGCTGTTGGTGATTTACAGAGTTTTAATTTTGATAGAATGAAAGAATGCAGGCACTAGTCAGGGCTAAAAAAAACGAAACTTTTTAGACATTAGTGGGTGTAAACAAAGCTGCATTCGTTTTACAGAATAATGGCAAACTATGTCCTATTATCAAAGGACAGCAGACACCAGTGATCTTTTTGTAGAGGAAGCAGCGCGGGAAGCCATGGTAAAATCTTTGCTGTCACAGTAAAAAAGAAAAGAGGTCATTAATGGATGTAACTTGGAATAGGGAGTGAGATGGTGCCTGGATGTTGGTGAGATGTGACCCATGACCAGATTATCATATTTCATATAAATGCAGCATCGTGAGGATGCAGATATTTCATACACCAGACATGCCGATGCACATTTCACCCACGTTGGACCCGTTCATACGAGTCAGCTGTCACTCTGCTTGTCGCTGTTAGAATCCAGTCTGCACAAACACAAACACTCCACACAAACACTCCACTGATAAACCAGAGAACGTATAGTTACAGCTGGCTTCATTATCAACATCTACACATATGTTCTCTTTTGCAACATTTGGCATTACAGTGAAGTTTTGTGTTATTCTAAATTCAAATGTGTATGTTCTCCTTGATTACTAATAATTGGCATCGGTCCTGACAAAAAAAAAAAACAACAACAAATTGGGCAGCCCCTAATATTGGTCTATTATAATGTATCTGTCAACAAAAAATAAAAGTGATTTTAAGTAATGTCAGTGCATTAATAACAAAAATGTGCTCTGTTTCTGACTCCCATTTATTTGGAAAGTATGGTAACAAATTTCAAAAAGTGTTGATATGTCAGATAAAGCATAATCTTGCTATACCAAGAAAATATGAGTCTGAGGTATCTCAATGCAAAGGTGTTGTTAGAACGCCGTCATGCCTACGCCGCTTACATGTCCGGGATTTGGACAGGCCAATCACAACCATTTATCTACATGCGTGGGGACGTACCGCAGTGCCAAATGAAACACTCAGCTTATGTACTACTACTAAATGCTGTGGAGGTTGTAAACTAAGACATTCACTAACCGAGACAAGCATGTAGCTTACACAATTAAAAAAAACAAAAACGAATCAATAGGCGAGTGAGAATGAAAACCACATTTGACAGATACAAGGCCAGTGAACCCACATGCTGTCAGAGCTGTATGAAAAGCTAAACCAATTACGGAGTGATATGAATAGATGTTTCTAAGCTCCCAGTAGATTTATTTCAGTTAAAGCACATGAGTTGGAAGGATTTCCTCGGTGGCTCATGATGAGGTGAGGGAGCATCTCCCACTGGACGACACTGGCCTCATCATGACTGAAGGCCCTACTTCTCCATCGCTTTTCTTTTATGCCATGTCCTAAATATACAGCATTTACATGAAGAGGCAATTTTTGTGATATGGTTCACACAAGTGTATATGTATTTATTTATTTTTTGCAAAATGTGTGTGCTTTGTTTTTGTTGTCTATTTTATTTTAAATCAAAGCACTTTGAGAGCGTTTTGTGCTTGATACATTGTAACAATAAAGTGGACTTGGCCGGACTTGAATTAGCTGAGAAGTAGTTTATCTGCACTCCGTGGCCTGTTGGGAAAACAGAGCGATTGAATCAGCGGCCAGTTAATTACTGTTTCTCTTCTGTTATATTCTTCAAGTTTCTGATAAATAAATCTCTGCTGCTGGTGTTTCCTCTCAAGGTGCTAAAGAATTCCATCAGATTTAACTGCTTGTGTTTGTGCAGTCTGTCTCTATTCCCCCAAACAGCCAATCTGCTGACGGTATAGACGCTTGCTGGAGCTATTACCTCTGACCACGTTTGCCAGTGTGACAAGTCAGCTTGATCTCAAAAGTCACAAGGAAGTCCAGTTTTTTTTTTTATTTTTTATCATTTCCCTTCTTGTTTCATGTCAATTATGAAGTAGAGCCACTCAGCGTAGAGATAAGCAAAAAGTTTTCACTCTGTCTGCATCCATTTCAACTGCCCTTTTAGTATATGTAATGGCAGCTTCTCTCAATAATTACTGTTGAAATCTGTAAATGCTAATTGTTTAGATGAAGATCTGGTTAGGTGGGGTAACAGCCAATATGTTGGGTGACTGACAGCGGGGCCTTCCCTGACCCTAAGGGGCTTTGGTTAGGCCCAAAGCCCCTTCGGTCAGTACTACATTACATTACATTACAGTCATTTAGCAGATGCTTTTATCCAAAGCGACTTACAATTCAGTATCTATCTACACACGGTAGGCACAGCTACGGGAGCAATTTTGGGGTTAAGTGTCTTGCTCAAGGACACCGGGGATCGAACCGCCCATCCTCTGATTGAAGGACGGCTCTTCCAGTGACGTGCGGTGAGGTTCGTGGCTGGTGAGGCACTGACACTACATAAGTCAGATTTGCAAATATATGAACCCAATAGAGTAGCTTACATCACCATTCAATTGGCAGCCTGTACATTGACTACTGGGTGTTTTTCATATTTCTTATCAGCATTCTTTACACACACATAGATAAGGTACATATTTGATTCCACCGGGAGCGTGTGCGCCGCGATCTGCCCCACCGACCTGCCCCACCGACCTGCCCCACCGGCAGCGTTTCAGAAGTGGAGTGCTCGAGGGCGCCACCAGTGAAAATGGTGAGATTCCGCGATAATCTGTGTAACAACCACGGATGTATAAAGAGAACAACAAACACATAAAAGGTTACTTTACCTGTCCGACGTTGAACTGCTGTTGATTTTGTTCATAGTTCCCTGTTTTTTGAGACATTTTTAAGCTTGGATATAGAATCTTACATTCTTGTGGTCAAAGCAAAATATAAGAAGAAGAAAAGTGTAGAAGAAGAGCAACGAAAGAACAAGCATAAACCCGACCCGTGGGCTCTCGCGCGCCCTCTTCACATTATCTGCTCAGACATTAAGAAAGGTGTGTTACATTACCCTCAATACAAACCTCATAAAATCTACCTTATATTGTTCAATAATATTGCTGCAATATAGCTCCAGCCACCAGTGGCAGCACTGAATGCATTGCTGCTGAGCAGAACCCCGGCTTGGGTGTGAGGAGGAAGTGCTGCGCCATCTTTGATTTAAATGGTTTGTTCTAACAGTAATGAGAGAGACCTTCATTTGTCATGGGTCGCTAAGGAGATTGCCTACCAAGCAGCGGGTGCATGTTTTTAATTTCATTTCCATAAGAGATTTTATGTGCTATACTCTGTGACTAAATTGCCTGAGCTCCAGGTGGAGCATGCAGGACAGTGATTTGAAGTATAAACCCCCACTGCTAACCTACTTCCTGGGGGTAAACCATGTGGACTAGCTTCACTTAAATTGACAGGTTAATCATTATACGACTGCCTGCGGAGCACTATTAAAAAATAACATTCAAGAAAACCATCAAGTGTTTTGTTTCCATGTGTCATTTTGGACGTGTATGTTTTGCACGGTATCAGTCCGGCCAGGCTGCCCACTTTGCCACACAGGTGATCATTGTCATGGGCTCAGCCCGCATTGTGTTCATAAATGGGGCGTTCAATATGCTGCTGTAGTTTACTGTAGACTGCACTGTTAGTCATCGGGCAGAGAGCAATGGGCACATTTACAGCTAAATAATTAGAGTGGATGTCGAATGCACCTGTGATGCAAAATAAAGTGTGTGAATTCTTTTCTGTTTGTGCTTGTAAATGTATGTGTGTTTGTCACAGAAGAGTAAATACCTCAATTTGCTTATCCATGCATTTGATTGTAGCAGTCATGTTGGTGCTGATGAAGAAAATGGAGGAAGGACTGATGTCTTGTATTATTAAATATGCTTTGTCTCTGATTGAGGCAACATTATAGACATAATGACTTGTCTGTGTTGTTATGATGGTAGTGGTTTGCATTGTGACACCCCATAAACCACTCGTTAACTTTTGACAAATCATCTTTATATGTAGATCATCGTCCTTCCTGGAAGTCTTAGAGGAAACAGAAAGAGAAAATGACAATGGGTCGAGTAAAACAGAGGGTTTTTTGTTTTGCTGCTCAAACAAAAGCAGTACTTTATCATGAATGAGGGACAGTTTGTATTTCAATGTCTCCTTGCATTTGTGACTGTGTGTGTGTGTGTGTGTGTGTGTGTGTGTGTGTGTTCCCACTGCTGAATTTAGTAAAGTAAAAAATTTGACAATTCTCCATCTGCTAGTACGCAAACAAAATCCAGAAGCCACCTGAGTCCAATTTTTGCATAACTACCCAATTGCCTCACCAGAATGCATACGCTAAGTTATACACTCCAATTTCTGCGACTCCACAAACTGATTGCACTCATGCCAGTGTTTGTTTAGACTCTCTTACCTATCTTATGTTTCTGCCCTCAGCGTTGTTGGTTGATAAATGAGTCAATAAATGAGTTGGCAAAACTGTTGACGCTTATTTTTCCATAAATTGACCTGTTGTATTAAATTTTGTAGCGACAGATTCAGACCACTACCTCCAGCACGCACTGGGGTGGTTTGCAGCCGAGTGTGAAGCGGCCGTGATGAGAGTCAGTACCTCCAAGTCTAAAAGGCCATGTTTCTCTACCATGAAAATGGTGGATTGCTCTCTCTGGGTAGGGAGTGAGTTACTGCTCCAACTGAAAGGAGTTCAAGTATCTGGAGATAACAATGGAGCGTGAGATGGATGGGTGGATTGGTGTGGCATCAGCAGTGATTCTGGCGTTGTAGTGGACCGTGAAGGAGGAGATGAGCCACAAGGCAACGCTCGCTGTTTCCCAGTCCATCTACGTTCCGACCAGCAACCTGCGGTCGTGAGCTTTTGGTGGTGACGGTAGGAATGGAGATCTCGGAGTAGAGCCACTGCTCCTTTTTAGCATTGTAGCAGGCCAGTTTTTCCTGGCACATCCAATAAGTAACATCCCCAAGGGTAGACCCAGAACACGCTACAGAGATTATATATCTGGGCATGCCTTGGAATAGGTTGCTGGGGAAAGGGATGTCTGGAACACCCTGGATAACCTCCATCCTCCCTGCCCCTGATAAGCGGATGAAAATGGATGGATGGGTAACTGACAACGGAAATGCACTGAACTCGCAATCACAATCAATTGTGACTTTTTTCCTTTTTGCAGCTATTGAGTAATTGCAACTTCATTCTTTTCTTTGACAGAGTGTGGAAGACAAACTTTCTGTGGGAGGTAAACTTGGCATTTTAAGACAGCGTGTGTGTGAGAGTTCATGCATGCATGTGTGTGTGTATTCATGTGTGTGGGAGGTTTGGCACGACACTGTGCACGCAGCAGCACCTGGCACTGCGTTGCAAGGGCAAACAGCCTCAGCGTATTGAAGCTCTTCCTGTAAAGTATGCAAAATTTTGTGCATATTCCAAAATCTTTGTTCACTCTTTTGGGTTTGGAATGGCACAAAGAGACTCATTAGAAAACATTTCTTTCCCTTTCCTGAAAGCAGAATTAAAATCAGCCAAAAAGTCGAGCTGATGAAAGATAATGAAGCTACACGGCACTCTCTGTTGGGTTCTGAGAAGCCTCATTCTAGTTAGCTAGCTTTACATTTCCTTTGATGGCGCTACTCGCATTGTGTTTGTACATTTGCTGGTGTGAAGTGTCACAGGAAGTTCAAGGGACCTTCATTTGAGGCATCAGCACGTCTAAAGACTAACATTATTTAGAGGTAAGGATAATTATGTCTTAAATCAGCCCTGAAATGATCTTGTCTATCCGTCAAAGTTGGCAGTTCAATTAAAATTGATCCATCGCTTCCCTTTAGGGCCCCTCAGGGACCATGTAGAAACCATATGATTAACTGTTCAAACACTACCTAAGGGTGATTTTCCATCAAAGATATAGCGAGAGTTGGATGAGGAGATTGATACTACTCTTATGTTTGAAGCTTGAACCAGGAGGCGATAAGCCTAGCTTAGCATAAAGATGAGAAAAGCTAGCCTGGCTCTGTCTGAAGTTTCTGCCAATGAACACCTCTGAAACTCACAAATTAACAAATGATGTGGCATTTCAGAACGTTAAAGGTACGTCACATTTGTACGCATTTCCATCTCCTGACAACCCTCGTATTTTCGAAAATAAATAATAATTCAATAGATTAGCTTAGAAATGGCCCAAGTGGGTTTTGTGAAAAACATCTACTTTGAGGTAAATATATGACACTACTCTTTGTTGTTTTGTGTTGAGCAGATGTAGTAATCATCTTGGAAGATTTGCCTCCTGCGGTAAAACAAAATGGGATTTTGGGCAGGACTGCAATTTAAATGACACTGTAATACACCCAAAACCATCATGGTGATATAAAACAAACATCACATGAGTGCTTAGGTGAAGACAAAAAACATTTTTAAGTAAAGTATTGGATTTTCTGACAATAAAGTCAGAGTTTCTGTAGATGATAGTTGCTCATCTGTTCCAAGCACATATACAGATTGTAGGCAACCAGAGTCTCATTGTTTTGAAGAGGAAAATGAAAGGTGACATGGGACGAATTTACAGTGTTGTCAAAAAAGCAAAACATTATTTTAAGGATTTTAATATTACTTTTAAAAAGGACAGTGTGTAACATTGAGGGTGATCTATGTTTCTACATCAGCTCAAAATTGATCAGCTCAAAATGGACAAACAAAATACTGGCTTTAGACGGGGCCATCTGCGGTTTCACATCGACCAGCGACCACACTGGCTCTTTAAGACACGTGAAGTCATGTCACTGAAGGGTGTCACATTTCAAAGAACAGGACCAGGATAACAATTACGTAAAACCAACACACTTGTCGTGTTCTTCCACCCACCACAGTAAGGTGCAACATCAAGCCAAGTATTCATAACTTACAAAAGCATTTTAATACTATACACAGCTCAGTTTTAGTCTAAAATTCTAGTATTCTTTGTTGTTAAGACACACAGATTAAGGTAACAGTCTTCTGTTCAATAAAACATTAGGTTTTAAAGATCAGTTCTTAGCAAATCACAGAAAATGTTAACATACACTCTAAATTCTTATTTTTTTCATAAAAAAAAACCATCCCCAAATCTGTAGCGTTATGAAAGACACACCAGATTTCATTGATGTAAGATGGTAAACATGCCAGATGACAACTCCTACCCTTTCCACGTTGGCATGAATGAGTGTTGATGGTCCCATTATGTCATTTCATTTTGAATAAATGTGAGTCAGATTTGCGCTATGTGATAGACTGCTGAACCGTCCAGAGTGAAACATGCCTCCCCGCCCAATGCATGCTGGGATAGGCTCCAGCTTGCCAACGACCTGAACAGCATAATGAGCACAGAGACTGGCTGGATACATGGACAGACTTTCTTTTTCTTTTTTTGTCTATCATCGTATTATGACATATAAAATGGTTTTAATGCAATCCAGTGCAAACCTATGAACTTATTCTTACTTAAATGCCATGCAATGATAATAAGCAAAATGCATATACAGTTGTGGTCAAAAGTTTACATACACTTGTAAAGAACATAATGTCATGGCTCTCTTGAGTTTCCACTTATTTCTACAACTCTGATTTTTCTCTGATAGAGTGATTGGAACAGATACTTCTTTGTCACAAAAAACATTCATGAAGTTTGGTTCTTTCATGACTTTATTATGGGTTAACAGAAAAAGTGACAAAATCTGCTGGGTCAAAAATATACATACAGCAACATGAATTAGCAATTTTGGTGACTTAGAAAGTTGTGTCAATGAAATGAGCTTCATAGCATGGCCTCTTAACTTCTTGTGAGAGATTATGAGTGACTACAGCTGGTGACTTCTCTGAGGCCATTTAAATAGGGCTCATTGGATACAAACGCCCACAAACGCAACAATGGGAAAGTCAAAGGAGCTCAGCATGGATCTGAAAAAGCGAATCATTGACTTGAACAAGTCAGGAAAGTCACTTGGAGCCATTTCAAAGCAGCTGCAGGTCCCAAGAGCAACAGTGCAAACAATTGTTTGTAAGTATTAAAGTGCATGGCACTGTTTTGTCACTGCCACGATCTGGAAGAAAACGCAAGCTATCACCTGCTGCTGAGAGAAAATTGGTCAGGAGGGTGAAGAGTCAACCGAGAACCACCAAAAAGCAGATCTGCCAAGAATTAGAAGCTGCTGGAACACAGGTGTCAGTGTCCACAGTCAAGCGTGTTTTGCATCTCCATGGACTGAGAGGCTGCCGTGCAAGAAGGAAGCCCTTGCTCCAAAAGCGGCACCTTAAGGCTCGACTGAAGTTTGCTGCTGATCACATGGACAAAGATAAGACCTTCTGGAGGAAAGTTCTGTGGTCAGACGAAACAAAAATCGAGCTGTTTGGCCACAATGCCCAGCAATATGTTTGGAGGAGAAAAGGTGAGGCCTTTAACCCCAAGAACACCATGCCTACCGTCAAGCACGGTGGTGGTAGTATTATGCTGTGGGGCTGTTTTGCTGCCAATGGAACTGGTGCTTTACAGAGAGTAAATGGGATAATGAAGAAGGAGGATTACCTTAAAATTCTTCAAGATAACCTAAAATCATCAGCCCGAAGGTTGGGTCTTGGGCGCAGTTGGGTGTTCCAACAGGACAATGACCCCAAACACACATCAAAAGTGGTAATGGAATGGCTAAATCAGGCTAGAATTAGGGTTTTAGAATGGCCTTCCCAAAGTCCTGACTTAAAATCCCATTGAGAACATGTGGACAATGCTGAAGAAACAAGTCCATGTCAGAAAGCCATCAAATTTAACTGAACTGCACCAATTCTGTCAAGAGGAGTGGTCAAAGATTCAACGAGAAGCTTGCCAGAAGCTTGTGGATGGCTACCAAAAGCGCCTAATTGAAGTGAAAATGGCCAAGGGACATGTAACCAAATATTAGCACTGCTGTATGTATATTTTTGACCCAGCAGATTTGATCACTTTTTCTGTTAACCCATAATAAAGTCATGACAGAGCCAAACTTCATGAATGTTTTTTGTGACAAAGAAGTATCTGTTCCAATCACTCTATCAGAGAAAAATCAGAGTTGTAGAAATAACTGGAAACTCAAGAGAGCCATGACATTATGTTCTTTACAAGTGTATGTAAACTTTTGACCACAACTGTAGGGTGAAAAATAGGGCAACTCTCCATACAACATATGAGGAAAGAAATAGTTGTAGGTAGGGGGAGCAGGAGGGAAGGATGACTAAATGTGGCTGCACCTCACTGCTTTCACTCTAAATTGCCTTTTTCATTTTGGTTGTTGCACTGACCTGGCCACTGAGGTCAACCAGCAGGACAGGCCATCAGGAATTCTCACAGGACCCCTGAGGGCCATTTGGAACCTGGTTGTAAACAATCCACAGCTGTGTCCAAATATCCCTCCTTCACATCCCCCCATTCACTATTCACTGCATAATAAATACTCTATATTCTCTCATGAGCAGCATGTCTGGGATTTCAGACATTTCTGAATCATCATTTTGTTTCATTGCTGACAGGTACTCTAATTTGCACATTTAGCAAATGGAAAACATTGCATGATGGGAAATTTAGCTCCAATATGAGGCAGAGATGACACACTTTGAATTCAGATCAAATTAAAGCGTGGATGGTGAATATGGTGAACTCAGCAGGAAACAGGGAGTGATTATGGACAGCCTGTGACTATGCCGCTGATTGTTGCAAATAGCCATTTTCAACCATCCATATATCACTCTCGCAAATGCGATACCAAGCAATTATGATCATCATGTAGATGAGTTATTGTTCAGGACGACACTTCCTACAACATTTTTTTTTTCTTCCTTAATAAAAACATCCTTACTTTCCAGGAACTTACTGAACTTAGTTGTAGAAATCGCTATACTAAGCCAACAGACTGCTAAAGATAGCTCAAGATACAACATAACCCTGACATGGCTTCAAACTTCCCATCTTACTCTCTGCAAGAAAGCTTATTTTTTCCCAAATGAACTATTCCTTTGAATCCACAATGCTATTATCTCCTAATGACTAAAGCATTAGAAAATGCCTCAGCGATAACCGGGCAGAAAGGAAGCAAGAGATGAGGGTAGTGAAGATGAACCAGAGAGCACAGTGAGCCAGAAAGAGTAACAGGTGAGAGAAAGAGAGAGACACTCACTCTAAGGCATTCACCTCTGCTCGAAGAAACCTAATTTTTCCTCCTCTGATGTCCGCCTCCATCCATCACTCTCCTCCTCCTCCTTGTCTTGTCTCTTCCTCCGCTCCCGGTGTCCATTCCCCGCACTGATTAATGAGCGGAGCCCCAGCTGAACCTATTAACAATGTGTAATACCGCTCAGTCTGCGAATAGCCTGCACTGTCCAGACCTACTTTACACTCCTCAAGGTAGCGGTGGCCTATTAGGCCGCTCTCTGACTGTGCCACGTTGTGTCTGTAACTCCCCGCCGCCTTTTTTTCTTCCGTTGTGTCTATTTCTGCCCTTCTGCGCCCCATCTTGTCTTTCGGCACCTCCTCCTCCCCAGTGGTCTTCCTTGTCCCTCTCTGTTGTCAATTATAACTCTCTTTCTATTCTCCTGCTATCCTTGGCCCTATTAGGGTGGTCAAGTTGGTAGATTAATCGACCTGAAAAGCACATCCATCAAAAGAAGCTTCTGTGTACACGTGATGCTCTCAACCTAGTTTTTGGAGTGAGGACTCCTTCTTCCCTTGCATGTACAGTGCGTGCGCTCACACACACACACGCACACATATAAAACTAATTTTGTACTCCATATGTTGTCACTCTTATTCTTTTCAACCTGTTATTCACTCTAAGCAGTACATACAAAGGTATTTGTGAAAACGTAGTGTTCTACACAGTAAGTCATTTGCCAGTATTGGCTGAAAACACAGTTTGACAAGATAGTTTGTGTTTTAAAAAACAATACTAGAGCCTCTAGTAAGATCAACACGGTTTAGTTCACTTCCACAATCGAAAGTCAATGTTCTGAGAGCTTCCGAGAAGGAAAATTGAATTCAACATCCCATTGACGTCTGTAGTAATACAAATAAGAAGAGTAAATCCAGTTTTGGATCATAACCTTACTAAACAGTATGTCTTGGAGTACAGTCAAATTGACTAAATAGGAATTGTGGATTCCTTGGAAGTTACGATAATATAAGTAAACAACTACTCTGGTCTAATATTCAGAATCAGAAATAGGTTTTTTACATGCATGGAATTTCCCTTTGTAATTTTGGTGCATAAGGTCTATAATAAGAACTACTGCAAAATCCAAGTATCATAAATATAAAGTAGAAATTTAGCCAGCTCTTAGTCGTTGTTTTGGTCTTAGTAGATTGTTTATGCTTTTTTTCATGCTGAATGAACCTAAGCACAAAGCTCTGGCAAACACACGATTCAAAGTGGTGCTTTTGTGTGATTTTGTGTTGAGAAACTCAGTTTTATAGATCTGTCCATTGAATCAACTTATTGATTGTATGAATGTGAGGAAACTGAGATTTTCCTTGATCATGGATTGCCCCGGAAATATATTTGTATTATTTAAAAGAGCTGTACAGTGTTTGAAATGAAGGGGATGAAACGAGTAAGATATTAACAAAGGGATGTGTAAATGTTGACAGTAAAATTAATATGTGCAATGTGCAAAATGATAATGTTTGTTCTAAATATTTGATCTAGCTGGATAATATTAAACATACAATCCATTTTTTTTGGGCCAATTTGAAGCAGCAGAGTTCCATCAACATTGACACTTTTTAAGTTTATTGTTAGCAAACAGTTGACAGCGCAGATTCAAGTGATAATTCCTTGTCGGTTTACAATAAGCGACCCCTTTTATATTTTCACATTGTCTTTTGATTTTGTTGTTAGAAAAAAGTTCACTTTGACCTGGTCAGCTGCTGTCCCTCACCACATCAACACATCACTGAAGATAGTCGACAAAGTGAGCTTATGGAGTTTTTTTTTCACAGAATTTGTCTGTTTGAGTTTGTAGCGGAAGATTAAAGACAAAGATCTTAAGTATCAAGCACAAACCTGTTATTATTAAAGACAACAATAATACTTTCCAATATTTTCTAAACCAATCTACTTCCTGTTTACACCGGCACCCGCATGCCCAGTGTAAGTGAAAAGTCATGTGATATTTTGTTTTCAGGTGTGGAAGTATCGTCGGAAATCAATTCTAATACAGCGCTGAAACTCCTGTGTGGACGGCGATCGTTTTCGTTTTAAAATGCCTTTTTTGAAACAATAAATTATTAGTGTGGATGTAGCCTGACAATGAAGTGAATGTTGGGCTGTGAGAGAAGAAAATATGAAAATGTATCTACAAAAGCAAGGCTGTTATCTCTTTTTTTTCCTCACTTTAAGTCTCAATCATATTTCCTAATAAACTGTTAAATACTGCGGAGGAGCCAAGCTATTTTCACTTCCTGTAAGTTCCAATTAAATTGAAATAACCTCAAAGTAAAATAATGTCCCTTCTTCATACTGCTTTAATGACCTCACTGAATTGGAATTGATGTCTTTCACTGAACACAAACTTGACAAGGAGAAGTGTTGTGGGGAAATGTAGAAGTACAGTCCATGTTCTTCCATTCTGTGTGATGTTATCCACACAAAGAAAGTCCTGCAGACCAAAACGTTTTCTCGCTGCAGGCTGTGCACGTTGCTGCTCTTTGTGTAGGATGCCATGTTTTTTTATTTATAATTTTTTTATGAAGGCCAGGACGAATGTGATGCTGTCAAGTGCTTTATCCCAGGGTTTCACTTGCCATCAGTCGACACTTTTGCCCTCTGGACATGTGGAGGGAAAGACAGAAACTGGTGAGATTTAGCAGGATAAGTTAGAAAAAGCTTTTTGAGGAGGAGGGGGAGGAGAAAGAAAGAGGAAGCTAGCGAAGAAGTGGAAGAAAAGGCGATACAAAGAGAAAATACGAGTAGGAAACAATGCTCAGTAAAGAGGGCACCTTGTGAAAAGGAAGAGACGGATATTTAGACGGACAGATACAAAAAATAAAAGACTGAGAAATGAACAGTGGGATGTCACAGTTGTGCTGGTAATCTCACTATGGAGATGGTTTGATTTGTGAAAACGGAGCTTTAGAAAATGTGACAATTTGACAGTTGCCTGGGGTGAGCGGTCGGGGATAGCCACTCTTAAAAAACATCCTCCTCTTTGCCTCTGTGGAGCCCAAAAAAAGGAAAGACCTGCTAACCTGTTGTATAAAGTAGCAGCACCAAGTGAAAGGCTGGCACAGAGAGACAGTGGATGTCCAACTCTGAAAAAAAAAAAGAAAATGGCAAACTTTGAAGAGCTGAAATTGAGGAAAAAACTGTCAAGTACAATCATTCTGCCTAACTTGAAAGCTGATATAGTGAGTGTACAAAAACATAAATGGAGGCTTGAGTGGAATTGTGTTGCGCCCCCCCCCCCCCCCCACGCACACCCTTTTATACAAAGTCTTTATACATCCACAACATATAATCGTCTAATTGGACTGCACTCTGGTGTATTTCTAACCTCGTACTATTTTCATCTAGCCGCCGACCCCAAAACATACTTTGCACAAGAGTTCTGCCACACGTAAATTGTCAGGTCAATAGTTAACTTAACCCTTGAAGGCCGATTTTCTTTCTGTTATTTTTTCATAAAAAATCACACAGCTTCGTTCTGTTCTTCTTCTGAGCTGTAACTCAGTTAAACCAGAACACACGCACTGCTGGTATCTTTGGAATGTGACCTCTTTACAGGACTAATGTAGTTTTAGTAGATAAAGCTAATGAAGAATGAATTTCCATTGCCCACTCCTCACTTCCTACTCTCCTACTTTCGGCGCCCTTACTCGGACCACAGCCACCTTCAACCTTGGCCTTCATTTTAATCTCAGCTACACACTTGTGAAGTTCCGTGACTGCATCTTGCATGGCTGTGACGCTTTGGCAAAAATATGCGCACAGAGAGACAGAGACTCACAAGGTGAGAACTATACCAGTAACAACCCAACCTCTTCAACCATAAGAATAATCGAGACACTTCAAGATTCTACAATAACACAAACTATTGGCAGCCAGTAGAGAGAGAACACCCAGTTTCAAGCTGAGTGTTCAATTTGTGCTCTATATGGCTCAAAAATGCTCAACAATGGAACAGAAAAATAGTGTGCATAGCAAGCATGAACACTACTCCCTGCTAACAGACCCACAATGCAATGCCTCACATTTTATGGATGGAGAAAATGACATGTTTGCTCCTCCACAGCTGTCGCTGACAAACAGGTTTCACCACAAGGTCCATTCAGTTGCTGTTCTGGAGCTTTTTCATATTATTGCATAATCGGCAGATGAAGCTTGCCGTGTTGCAGAGAAAAACAAAACACTGGAAGTGACAATAACCATGAATATGTGCTTACACTATGAATAACTTTTTTGACAGTATCAATAATCACAATACACTTTCAACTAGGTTTCTATACCCCTGGAACACTGACACTTTCCTTTACCCATTCATATGCATTTGCAGTGTGCTCCAAACTGTCGTGGTTTCCTGTTATAATTTGAAAGTTACTCTCCCCACGGGCCATGTTTGGTTGTACTTCCCGTCTTTGAGTGTGTGCATGTGTTTTTTTTCCGGCCTGTTTTTGCCACACCCTTATTTCATTAGTTAATTAATCTCTTGTGTATTTAATCCTTGTGATTCCCTCTCCTTGTGCAACCTCATACCGTCACGATTCAAGAATCGCAGGAATAGACCCAAACCCTGAATAGACTGATGATGGGTGCAGCCGGCAATGTGTTCAATGATTTAACGCTCGAGAAGGCTCACAGCAGAGGGTCCGAAGGCAGGACATGAATCCAAAAACAAATGGAATGCGGAATCACGGGAAATTGGAGCAAGGCAGGTACACAGGATACAACTGATGACGAACTGACACAAGGAGAGGAAGGCACAAAGGGCTAAATACACAAGAGACTAATTAACTAATGTGTGCTTTCCTGCCTGTTTTCTCCACACTAAGACCGCAAGTAAAACCAAACATGACACATGGGGAGAGTGACTGTCAAAATAAAACAGTAAAAAGAGACTGTACTAGAAAAGGTGCACTCAGTACAGTGCAGATCTCCACCTGATCTGTCTGCAATCAATACAAACCACAATTGGTTTTCTTTTCAACCCCCTCCTGTTTAGACACCAATGGGCTACAAGGCGCCACAAACACACTTCATTCAAACTGAAAAACAACTGGCAGTGAATGCATGAAAATCGGCTCAAAGTCGTCGCAGGAGACATTTCATTCAATTTTGCCAAAAAACTAAATTAATTAGTTTGCCAAAAAACTAAATTAAAGACACTAAGGAACATTTCCATTAGCCCTAGAGACTGGCAGGTTTCATGCCATTCCTGAAAAGGATATACTTTGTTTGTTGTGTGAGCTCGGTGAAATTCTCATTTACTCTCTTATCTATGAGGAAGTAAGGGATCTACTCCTTAGTAAAATTACATCCATTTATGTTGATTTATTTTTGCTAAGCGACTTGGGTTTCGGAAAGGAACCTTTTTTGTAGCACATTTTATTTGCAAGGCCTGGGGGAGACGGCAGAATGTTTTGTTTTAGACCGAGCGGTGAAATAATTTTGTAAATGAATGAAATGTTTGACCACTGCAACTGTATCTTTGGTGTATAATAAACCCATGAGGGTCGGGAAATGTTATGTGCATGACACAAATATAAATCAGTCAATCAATCAACAACCAAGCTGTCTGCCTGTGCCGCAGCGACTGAGTGGCTGCGATGTACTCAACAGTGTGTGCACTGGTAGTTCCGTTAGCGATCGTCTAAAACAATAAAAGTGTTGGTAACACTATAATAACTACACACTATGAAGCATTACTTAAGTATGCGTAAACACTTAATTCATCATTTATAAAGCATTGTTCCTACATTAATTCATTAGTATACAATTCATAACAACAGTTATACATGTTTTATTCTTGATTAATAAGCTTGTCTATTATGTCTTTGGTGATTGTGTTTTCATACTTTATGAATGATGGATTCCCCATTTGTAAATTAAATATTGTACCAATTATTAAGGAGTTGTAGATGGTTAATAGCATTCTTTATAAAGTGTTAGTAAATCATTTAGATTCACACTATTCATGCATTTATATATATAATGATTTAGATATGCACTAATGGTTAGGGACTATGTAATATATGCTTGATAAATGTGTATTAATACTGCAATTCATGATTAATTCAGGTAGTTACTAGTTATTTATTAAGTATTTTGTGTGACCTCATCTACAGTGTGGACTATCTATGCTTTACAAAGCATTTATAAATGACATTGACAGGCCATCAGTGCCTCAAAACCCACAAAAGTCTCAGTTATCTTCATCTAATAGAAAAGACAAAACACAAAGTGATCCAGAACATATCAACATTTATTACAAGATGCAAACGATGTACTCGGAAATACAAACCTCTCAGCCATTCATTCATGTAAAAATCCTAAACAAACAGATTCTCCTTCAGGAGAACATGGCTGATATAAAACATTTGCAAATGTACAACTGGAGCTAGCCAGGAGCTTTGCATATTAGTTTACATTTACTTATTTAATTATTCATTTTAACCAAGCATATCGATCTCCACTGTTCGCACTTTTCTTCAGTTGCATGTCCCGATGGCAGGCAGCGAATCTGCTCATTGTTTACAACTGCAAAATGAGAAATCCCGCTTTCAAACGTCATCAATGTGGGACAAAGGAAAAGCCCGAGTAATACGTCATCAATGTGGGACAAACGTTTCGCTCAGGAACTGATGCGGAAGTGCCCATACACAATGGAAAACGCCGACTTAAGTTGAAAGGACGCTGGCACGTAACGTTACACATTATGGAGGATGAGTATGTAGCTAGCCTTCCACCTATCAAGTCACTAACTAGAGGTCCTGAGACGGCGCATGCCACGGCGTTACCTCCGTTGTAAATAGAGCGATCCAGGAGACAGTTGGCTAACTAGCAGTTATATGATAGCGACAATGTTTGATGACCATTTATCTGTTCATATGAGTGGAGTGAATGTTTTATATCCAGCCATGTTCTCCTGAAGGATAATCAGTTTTTTTGTTGTTGTTTTTTACATGAATGAATGGCTGAAAGGTAACTTATGTATTTACGAGTACATTGTTTGCATCTTGTAATAAATATTGATATGTTCTTTATCACTTTGTGTTTTGTCTTTTTGTCTTTTCTGTTGAGAAGATAACAAACTTTTGTGGGTTTTGAGGCACTGATGGCCTTTCAATGTCATTTATAAATGCTTTGTAAGGCATATATAGTCCACACTTTAGATGAGGTCACACAAAATACTTTACTAATGACTAGTAACTACCTGAATTAATCATGAATTGCACTATTAATACGCATTTATAAAGCATATATTAACATAGTCCCTAACCATTAGTGCATATCTAAATCATATATATAAAGCATGAATAATATATCTAAATATTTAATATCTAAATAAGTTCTTAATCATTTACTTAGACTTTATAAATGATGTTATTAATCATCTACAACTCATTAATAATTGGTTTGTATTATATATAATACTTCATTTACAAATGGGAAATCCATCATTTATAAAGTATGAAAACACAATCAGGAAACACATATTAGACAAGCTTAATCAAGAATAAAACATTTATAACTGTTGTTATGAATTGTATACTACTTACCTAATGCTTCATAGTGTGTAGTTATTATAAAGTGTTACTAAAGTGTTTTTTAAGAACACTAAAAAATGTTTTCCCCCAAGCTGTGTCTCTGGGCACATGGTAGCGACTGAGGGTACTGAGTGAGGAGTCAGCAGGCGGTCAATGGCAGCATAAAACGGGCAATTTAAAAGGTGTTTTGAGAAAGTATGTCATTGAACTGGCCACCTTAAATATAATACAGTTTGCTGCAGCAGAATACGACGATGGACAAAGAGGTGCACGCTCACACACTCACCTACCGACGCACGTTCACACATGACCGATCACATTTTTCTCCTAGCGGAGATAACAAAAACCTTAGACCAAGACAAAAACTTGACACCTCAAACATTATTTTTTTTTCATTAAAAAATATGCTATTAGCATTCATGCCAAGTAAACTTATCATAGCGATAACAGCGGCATGCATAAGTACAACATGCAGTAAGGCAGCCAGTAGATAAAGGCTTAAAACAAGCCTCTGTGGGTTAAGTACACAATCCTTTTTGGACTAGCGACTGATTTTTAATTTTTTTTCTTCTTCCATGGGTTGGCATCATTCTTTTATCCAGCTTGCAGTTGTTGGATGAGATCATCCGTTCACACGGAATCATCCCATTAATGCCAACATTTTCAAACACAGTTGAGGGGGCTGATTAGATTATTGGAGTCTGAGTCATGCCGCTCCATCTGAAGAAGTGCTAAACCAGTCCTGTTAGTGGATTACCAGCCTGTGTGTAAACTCAGTCATCAATGACTTTTAACTGTTTTACGTAGAGTGCATACTTTGTCTTCCACCTTGTCAATGTAGTAGTCACAGAAAGAACATGGAAGTCATTAAGCTGAGATAAACCTCATTTAATCTTGACGTAAACACTAATGTCACCGGGATAGCAATGCAAAGGATATCAATTAACATGCAAATACATGATATGCATCTCTCTTCATTTGAATTAAGTATCGACAATTATGCCCTTCTAACTGGAGGACATTTTTGACCCTTTAAACTCATATAGTTACAATTAATTGAGGGAAGATTTGACATAGAGGATGCCGCATGTGTCTCACTTATTAATGTCAAATGGTTTTTTGCCTTTCAAGTTTTAATTGAAAACGTGGAATTGCCTGACTTTCTAATTGTGACTCTTGTGCTCCCATTACAAGCCTGTGTGTGTGTGTGTGTGTGTGTGTGTGTGTGTGTGTGTGTGTGTGTGTGTGTGTGTGTGTGCTAGTGAGTGCTGAGGGCTTCTCAATAACGTCATCTCAGCAGCATATTAATGTCGCCAATAAGTCAGACTATTAATGTTGCCTCTTGAATAAAAAGGGGAAAAAAGAAATTCAGCCCTCATGTGAAATCAGAGTGAGTAAAGTACAGTCTATATAAAGGATACGTTTCTCCTCAGACTCTTTTATTCAATTCCACTTTTCTGTCTATCAGCAGTGAATGGCTGATTATAGATTACAGGCAGGAATCATCTACCAGATGATTCAAAAGAGACAGGGATGCTTTATACATTTGAAGCACCTTAAATAATTCAATTAAAGAGACGATATTAAAAATCCTTCAACTAATGAGTCCATAAAGTCAGGGCCTCATCAATGCAGCAGGTTTTTTGTCTGGTGATTACATCACACCGAGGAATCAAAGGAGACTCTCATTAAGCTTTCTCCACTGAAAAGTTTCTTCCTTTAAGTTTTTAAGTTCCTCTGCCTCAAACTTGTGAGTCAAATGAACGAGCACTGAATAGTTTGTTCATTTGATAGCCTGTTGGGGAAATTCACCGGGTTAAATCAGCTTAATACGTTTGACCAACTTAGAGCAATAATTCAATCAGCAACCATATTGACAAGAGTCATGCTATGCCCATTTAAGGTTAAATTAACCTTTTTTCTAGTTTATAGTTATAATAGTTATGATGTTCATCAGAGTAAAGACACGTGACTCAGCCAAACAAGTTGTCAAAGGAACAATACAAGTTCATAGACAGCTAACCCACACACATTGCATTGTGTAAAATATGCTAATGCTGTGCTAAAAGAGTTTCTTCATAACCTTTATAATATTCATTGAACTCATCATTTTTTGGTCACATGCCGTGAAATAATGATTGTAATTTCAGAAACCATCGTAAGAGTGAAAACTAATTACGTTTAAACTGTACTAATCAACAGCAAACAACAACCTGTCAGACAAAGAGCCCTGCTATATTAGCCTCTTGCTAAGCTGGTATGGCTAACATGTAATGGAAAACAATTGCTTACCAGGACGAACCCGAAACTAGCAAACTACCCTAATGGACGACCCTCAAATCCAGCCCCTCGCCCACACCAAGCTTTATATTTGACATAGTCAACAAGGGCCATGTATTTTGGTCATTTTATTGGCATCCCCCTTCAAATGGCTTACTGCTTGCACATCCAGTGTGCTTATTGAGTCTACTTTTCGTCTCTAATGACTAGTCAGAATAATATCTCACAACTGACTTAACTACCAAGTTAATAACTCGGATAGCATACAGTGGATTAGTCAAAGTTCTTTAAAATGGCTGCTACTACAACTGGGAAATGGGCTTGATGAGAGTGGTAAGACTGAACCGAACAGCAAATTTGCGAAACGCTAAACAACGCGATAAATGAGACTCTGTGGGGCAACAGATAGCACATTGGACTTCTAAACAAGCACAGGGGAAGTGATTCAAAGGTTGTTGATTCCCACCGGTCCCATCGGAGTCAAGCATCCTGCACCCTACTAACAGCGCCCTTGCTCATATTACACCCATCTTCCAAACTCAACCTTTATTTGGATCTCAGCTAGACACCTATAAAGTTTCATGACTATCCCAGTGACAAAATCTGTCCCAAAATGGACAGAAATATAAACACTTGGCAAAGTACTCAAAGCCTCAAAGCTGCTACAGAAGAACAAGGCAAAACTCTGTCTCTTGTTTCTTAATGTAGCACATGGAGCAGATCTGCGTATTTGATGAAGTTGATGTACTTACAATATGCGGATACAACCCCAAAGATGACAAGAATAATGCAACTCTCTTTGGATAAAAGGGTCAGGTAAAAAAAGTGTATATAAAAAATCCTGGTAGAGCTGCAGAACTGGGTGATCATTTTCTGTAGGTTTATCTTTTACATTTAAAAGTGATTTGATTTGATAGAATAGATTTGTAAAAAAAAGATTAATGATGCTTTCTATAAATGTGCCATTGATTCTTTAGGACTGTATTATTTGTTTACTACAAGCAGAGAACGGAACATTCCGGCACATGCATGTAATCAAATCAATGCTAACATTGGGTTTGTTCTACCTGCAGCTGTGGTTATTTCTCTCAAACACTTAAAATATCTTCAAATTCGCATTAATTAAGTTTTTAAAAGGTTTTAAATAGCATTGTTATTACCCTGAAGGTGAAGTGATGCTGTCCAAACAGTAGAACTGGAGTGCATAATACAAATTAAACAACAACAACAAAACAAAACAGTATGAATGTAATAGCTGTCAAAAACCTCTTGCTCTCTGCCATGCTCTCATTTGTTTAGTCTGTAAACGATGGTGGTAATTACCTGTTGGTGTTAAACTGCTGTATATGGCGGCTCCTTTCACGCCTTCTGAGATACGGCTCAGAAACGTGTCTAACCACTTTAACAGAGTGTCAACTCATTATGCAGTCTACTTTAATTGGTTGACAATTCCTCTTTCTTTCCATACTATCATGTTTGAAGTCTACTAATTTCTCAGAGGGGCTGACTAGGACTCAGTGTGTTGTTCTTGGTGGTGAATTAAGGTCGTAAAGCTGACCCCCCCCCCCACCCCAAAAAAAAGCTGTCTCTTCTTTTAATCTTCTGCTTTTATTTATTTAGTCTTCTGCTTTTATTTATTTATGTCTTCAAGTCTATTGTTCTTTCTCTGTTGTCTTTGTTTCTTTTGTCTCCTCTGAAGTCTTTCTTTTCTCACTTCTTCAGTGTACGGCCAAATTATGACCGCTCTGCTAACTTTATATCTAAAAAATCCAAGCAGGCCCCTGGCTTGGCATCAGCGTTACGATGAGAGATGAGAGGCAGAAAAAAAATCGTGGGGGGGTAGAGACAGAAAATAAGATCTGAAGTGACAGAGTAGCATATAGAAAAAATCAGATGAGCAGAGAGAAGCAAAGCAATGAGAATGCTGAAGAGTTTCATTAGAGGAGATGAAAGAGATTTACTGGTTCAAAGGGTGTCGAGGCCCCTCTGTTGGCTGGGAAATGGCTTGGTACTGCAAATACAGAGTGTGTGTATGTGTGTTACTTTGAGAATGTGTTTGTGTGTACCTACCCATATGCTTCTTGTTTTCTGTGTGTGTGTGTGTGTGTGTGTGTGTGTGTGTGTGTGTGTGTGTGTGTGTGAGAGAGAGAGAGAGACAGATAGGGAGAAAGTGGCAGCTCTCTCCTTTTCATGTTTTTCTTTTTGTTGTCTTCATTTTTTTGGTTTAATGAGATTTCAATCAACTGTGTCCGGACAACAGAAACCCCCAAAACAAAGAACTCCCAGAGGGTTAGGGGGATCTATTAGGAGAGGAAAAAGAGTGTGAGAAAAAAAATAAAGTTACATTTTGAGAGTATAACAGAGAGTGAAAAGTAGATTTGACTTTTGGAGCTTTTCAATGAAGCACCCTCCTATTAAGATAAGGGAAAAAGCTAAACTTTAAATGGATTGCTGACTGTCTTTGAAGGCCCTTTTTTGCAATCGCTGTCTTGTTTTTTTGCAACCAGAAAGAGAGGGTGGAGCTCGGTACAGCCGAATGTTGAATGAGACATTTTTTTGGCAACCAAAATGATTACAATTAACTTCCATGAACTGAAAACACCTTAAGAAAAGGTTGAAGTCATAAAACGAAATTGCAGAAAACAACCAGACCAGACAATCCCTAGCACACCCTGCTTTATCATCTATGTTAGACTTGAAAGACTTAAAGACCTTGAACTTATGTTTACACTGTTTACAAAGGGTCATTTTCTCATAGACTTCTATACAATCAACCAGAGGAGCCGCCCCCTGCTGGTCATTTTGAAAGCTTTCCTTGGTGGTGTATTCAAGAAAGGACCGCCATCTCAGATATCATTCAACATGGATGTCACACAAATATGAACATGCTCATTTGCTTTTTAAATAGTAACCATAAGAAAGGTAGCTGTTGTGTGTAGTCATTTACAGTAAAAGTTAAGACACACAGTTGACCCCCTGTTTCCAAAAAAAACAAACACATAATGTGAACAAAATATTGAGCCTGGATAAATAGAGGATAAATTAAGACAAAAAATTGTCAGACTGGTTTGATGATTACTTCACTGTTATCTCTGTATTTCAAAGTGATTGTTTGAAATATAAGCCGCTATGATGCCTCTCTTCTCAGTGTCAAGAAAAGCTGGTTTTCCGCCAGTATTGGGGTTGGGGGTTTGATCCCTGGCTCCTCCTGTTCAGTACTCAAGTGTCCTTGAGCAGACCAGTGCATTACATGGCAAATCACCGTCAGTGTGTGGTTGTGAATGAGAGGCAAATTGTAAAGTGCTTTGTCCGTTGAGGTAGAACAGCACTATATACTATATGAGTGTAAGCCATTTAGCATATCTTTAAAGACACCATATCTACCGAAAGGATCGGACTTCTTAAACAATGATTCATTTTGGTAATTAAAGTTTTCTTTTATCTCAAACCCTAACCCTAATCCTCACTGCAGTATCCTCTCTATAATGTTGTTTCTCTACTGCTGCAACACATTTTCACTACCAACAAATCAGATTCCGCAGCTTGGTCAATGGCACTACAATTCAAACTACAATGCTCTAGGTACCCCTTTAGCATCAGGTTTGGACGTATCAGAGGTGGCGTGTCCGTTTCCACTCCTTTTTTGCATAGTGTCTTTTTAAAGTAAAGTTATGCGTTCACAGGAAGCATACAGTTTCCACTCGTTACATGCATACTCTCTTTTCAAAATGAACTCCCAAATTAGGTTTACTAAGTGATTAGATAATTATATTTAAAAGTACTTTAAAAGTTTGGCTTAGGAAAAGATCATGGTTTGGGTTAAAAAACTGTGGTTTGGTTGAATATTATGTATGTTACATAAAATAAGTACGCTTGTTACACAACTGGCCTTAGGCCACACCAGTTACATAAAAAAAGTAAGATAAAAGATGTCGACATCGACTTGTTTCACATTGGACACAGACAGCTGAAAGTCCAGTGTTCTTCAACATCTAAAATGTTTGTGTATCTGTTTGTACTGAATTTAGTCGCTCCACTCAAAGTTACACAAATTGTGTGTGTGCGTGTGTTTGTGAGTGACAGACTCAAAAGCACTTTGGATAAAAGCACTGTATAACTGTCATTACAACAGTTAACTTGTGCAAGTCAGGTATATGCAGATTAAAAGGAAAAGGGTTGTGTAACACTTACTAAATACAAAGTCCCAAACAACATATGTTATGTGTTATATACAACCTAAATAAAGGTCCCACTTCATGTACTTTGAACAGTGGAGACCTCAGTCATTACATCAGCGTGTTTCAAAACTGTTGGTGAGAATTTGTTACTCGCTGACATTTGGTCCACATTTTCAAATATCCCCAAGGAGCCTCAAAAACACCTCCATTAATAATCACTCCCCAAACATTAAACACCTCAATTAACATGAACACACTACATCCCTTATCTCCTGTTCCGTATTATCTCAGGTGGCCAGATTAACGTTTTGTGCTGAAGTCATGCACAGTACCTTTCCTAATCCCTCCTATTAAATTCCAGTCTCCTTGTAAAGGGAAGCTATTACATTGTCAATGATGAGTCAAATCTTAAAAAGCACAAAGAATGAGTTATCCTGCTTTGACAACGAGGTGCGGTAAAAGTTGAACAGATAGGTGCAGACGTTCCTGTCGTACTCATGCGGTCATAATTAGATGTTGTAAAAAAAAATAAAGTGCTGTACTGTGCTGTAATAAAAACTAATGGTGAACCATTTTTGGCCGTGTTAAGAGAAGAGTGTTTACATTTGCAGCTGCTGGAGCTTCAGGTTTGAAGATTTTTGGCAGGTATTCAAATGGGTCTGGTGATGTAACCTTCCTACATAGATACTACCTACCAACATCAATGAAAAATAGAAAACACAGAAAAAGGCTACACAGCTGCATGGGTTGTTGATGTGAACTTACAGAAATAACTATTCTTAAACCGACATTTATTAAAGTTTTTTATTCAGTTAGAGGGCCTAAATTCACCTTTATGTGGCAGCTGCTGTTGTTACGAGTGACCAGAGCCCGTGGTAATGACTCTATTCACAAAATAGGATGTGGACATGTTAGGTTCAGAATCAAGACAGACTAATGCTATTGACCTTTTGTGTTCCTGCAACAAGCACTGTGCTGTTTTGTGTTCTGACTTCCCATCTGCACCAGAGGTGTTTCTTTAGGCATTTAACAAATATCTGACCAATTCCACAATCTAACGTGAAATCTTAAGGACTGACAGAGTAATTGGTATTATGTGTGTTTTATTATGTGTTCATAGCAATACGATATACCAGAATAGGATGCCTATAAATCTCTATAAACAGATATCTGCTTAGGAATGCAGAATATGTATGCAACAGGAGATTTGGCACTCCAAATAGTATTGACCAGTGATGCTTGAGCGGGTTTGGTTGCATGCAAGTAAACAGTCTTTGTAAGGAGAGCAAACATTTCTTTGAAGTATAATCACCTGAAAATAAGAATAGTGCTTCTTTTTTTTTTTTAGAAAACTTTATTTGAGTTTATACAAAATCTACAGTTTTACAAATACATACATGGTTTACAAGTACACATATAAAGGGACAAATACAAAACAAAAGTGCTGTGTGCTCGGGTCAAAAGTCCAACAAATGCCATGGGAGGGACCGGCTCTTATCAACAGTTCTCCTTCTCCTGAGTTCAGTGACTATATGTTTCGCCACCACGTTGCCGTCCATTATAGTCTGTTTCACTACCATTAAGCATCGGGTTTTCCATATTTTGAAACATGCAATGCCAATGATGAGCTGGTAAAGTTCTTTTTGTTTGACAGACATCTTTTCATCAAATACTGCAAACATCACAGATTTATAATTCACACTGAAGACCAGGCCGAGGCCTTGAAGGGAGGCCCAGACCTGTTGAGCTCTGTAGCAGTCTATGAAAAGGTGGCTCTGTGTTTCGTCCTCGTCGCAATGTATCATGGGACATTTTTTTGTCGTGACGTAGCAGCTCCATGACACCGTGGCTCTTACAGCGAGTCTGTTTACCGACATGAGCCATCGGACGTCTCTGATGCTCTCTGAGAGGTTCTTGTCTCTCAGTGTTTTTAAGACCTCATCACCCTCGTCATCGGTCAAATGTTTGTATTTGACAAGTCCACCATGTTTAAAATCATTGATCCTTTTATAAATACTTTTACTAGATAGACTGTTCCAGTCTATCTGTAGGTGTTGATATTGATTAGTAAAGTCTCCATATGATAATTTGTATTCAGGACCTATTCTCAGTTTTCCTCTTCTCTTTCTCCACATGGAGACGTCTCCTAACCAGAGAGCGTTTCTGGAGATGGCAGCAGAGATGTTTTTGATAAAGGAAACATGTAGTCTGACGCCGAGCTCTAGAGCCCCTAACCCACCGTGTTCTTTACTTTTATACATCAGTAGTCTTTTGGTCACTTCCCTGGTTGTGCCCCAGATTAAGTTTACACACTGTTTATTTAACTGGATAATCATTTTGTTTGATGGAGGAAAGATGTTTGATAAAAAAAGTAGTTTAGATAGGATGAACGTCTTGACTATATTTACTCTGGATTTGTAATTAGTATTTTTGTTTTCCCATTTTTTCACCTCTTCTTTAATTTCACACAACTTATTTTCCCAATTTCTTTCACTACTTTTTCTGTCACAAAATATCAAACCCAGTATTTTTATTTCTGGTTTTACTTTAATGTTAATATTACATTTATGACATTCATCTCCGATCCAAACTCCTTCAGTTTTGTTATGATTTAATTTAGCTCCGGATGCTAGTTCATACAGAGCTAGATTGTTGGTTAAGGCATCCATCTCCAGCTGGTTTTTAATAATAACAGTGATGTCATCAGCGTAAGCGATGGCTGTGACTTTGGGCATATGACCTACACTTAAACCTGAAATTAAATGATCCGAATTTATTTTTTTAATTAAAGGATTTATGGCGAGGACGTATAAAGCAGCACTCAGAGGACAGCCCTGCTTCACTCCTCTCTCCACTTGAAAGGCTTCAGTTAAAACTCCATTCACATTTACACAGATATTAGATTTAGCGTACAGACATTTCACCATGTGAACAAAGGCATCGGGGAAGCCATATGACTTCATCACAGTCCAGAGGTAATCTCTGGAGATGTAATCAAAGGCCTTCTTCTGGTCCAGCCCAACAACATAGAAACCTTTTTTATCAGGTTTATGTAAAAGTTCTCTTAATATGCACAAGTTGTCCCACATCAGTCGACCTTGAGAATGTGACGTCATGTTTACAGAAGACGGATCCTTTCAAGGCATAACCAGCCTAACTCTAAAAATGTGCAAAAAGAGGTGGAGCTGAGGCGCCCCTAGTGTTGCAGCAAAGGAGGCAGCTTGCAGCTTGCAACCTGGTATTGCACCCAGCTGTCACTCAAAGCACCTCGCGCCTTACTTATGCATAACCTTTAGCCTTAATATAATTTAAATGGGTCAATTATATAAAAATTAAACACCCTTAAAGTTATTATAAATGGGGAAATTAGTTGAAGTCTCTGGGGATTGACTCACTTTTGGAGACTGACTCAAGTGGCCATTTAAGGAACTGCAGTTTTTGGCACTTCCACTTTGGCTTCATTTCTCAGCACCGGAGGTTGGAGCGTGGTGAATTCAGAGACACAAACTACCAAGACAGAACAAGATGTCTGTGGTCGCTCTAGCCAACAGGATCAAGCATCTAACTAGCTGGCAAACTGGCAGTAAGAGAGTGCTTGGTTGGTGGTGACAACTCCGCTAACATGAAAAGTGACATTATGAAATTAAATGTGGCACTTTTAAACACATTTTCACAATAAAAAGTTGATCACAATTTGCTGGTTCATTTAAGTACTTTACACAATTCATCCACTTCGAGACTTCACACGCAACATAACATGAAAGAACCTACGTACAAAATAAACTGCCTGTTTTTTACAACAGCCACGTTGTAATGTCAGATGCCACCGGCTTGAATCTGAAATTATAATCAGCCATGAAAATAATGACAGGGACGACACAAAGAGCGAGAGAGATAATAAGACATATCAAGAAAATGAGGGGATGCAGAGAAGATGAGTGATTTAAAGAGAGGAGCGAGGAACAAATGACGGATGGAGAAAGAAGGAGAGCGATGCATCTTTATCAGTTCATCAGTGAACCACTCCTTTATTACACCTTTTTTTCATCTCTTTCTGCATCTCTATTATGTTTCCTCTTTCTGCCTCCTCTCTTCCTCAGCCTCTCTATTATTGCACCCCTCCCTCTGCTCTTCCCTCTCTCTTCCCCCTGTCTCTTAACTTCTGTGCTCTATTTTTTATATTCTACTTTTTCTACCACTCTCATTCCTTCTATTTGCTTCATCTCTCTCTTTTCCCACCTCCTTCTAACCCTTCTCTCTCTCTCTCTCTCTCTCTATCTCTCTCTCTCTCTCTACCGTCATCACCGCAGCTTGGCAATAGAAATGACTAATGGGAGATTATTGCTGATATCAAGACAAAGGAGAACACTGCTGAGCTTCCTCACCATTACCTCCTCACACACACAGACACACACACACACACACACACACACACACACACACACACACACACTCCGCGCCCACACAGTTTCAGGGAAATGAGCAGAATTTAAACAGGATCTCTTGATTTTTTTTTAATAAAAAAAATCAACACGGTGGAACAAAAAAATATTGTTTGTTCATTATTGTTTCTAACTTTGCATGTTGTTCCTGACATTTCAGTTTGTTAAATTAAAATAAATTTAACTAAAAAATGGTGTTTGCTTAATGTGAAACACTTTTCTTTTTTTCACAAAATTCTAACTGTGAAGCTTGTAATTAAAAAAACAGAATTAAATCACTGCATCTAGCTTCTGAAGTACAAACATTTGCTGGTTTGCTTTGTTTTATATATAGTAAAGTTGAATTAAAGTTGACTGCCATCGGCCCATTATTTCGAAATCCCATTTGTCTGACAGCCCGTTATCCTGAAAACAAACATCCAGTGTTCCGAATGCCCAGTAACACTCCCTGCAACAAACAGAAGCACATGGCTAATTATTATGCATAATTACAGTGATATGTTGGTTTTTTTTTTGTACTGGCAGCCATGCCTGCTGTATTCTCTGTACCTCTGATCGGCTTGTACTCGTTGCTTCATTGGTTGGATTGGTTATGTTGTATTGAGATCAATTCGGGTAAGGATCAAAATATCAGGGTAAGCCACTGTCATTCTGCATAATAATAAGCCAATGTGCTTCTGTCCGCACAGAAAGTGTTTAGTGTCATGAATAAGTAGTTTTAGAGCAATGGTTAAAAAAAGATAAAGGATTCAGTTAAATGTTAATGAACACATTGGGACTCGATTAAGTACAGACGTTTCCTGTGTTAAACCAGGCCATGATTTTAAAAAAGTTTAATAATGCTAAAGAAAGACTGATTCGTTCAGTATCAACAATTGTTGCAACTTTTCTGATTTGTTCATGATCATTTCTTTATTATGTTAATGTTAAAAGTAAGCCTTTCCGCATAACTTTGCCTTCAAAACCTATTTACTGTATAAACATGGAGACAGAGTTGGTTTTGGACTGTTGGTCTAAAAAAAAAAAAGCAGTCTAAATCTGTGAACTTGGGCATAAGTGAACTGATGCCTTTTTATAGACCAAACAATTAGTCATTCAATCAAGGAAATGATTTGGTGCGGCCTTTTTGTACAGGTTGTGTGCTCATGTCTGTACCTAGTACTTGCGTGCAGTAATGGCATGCATTGTGATTGCCACAGCTAACTTTAACATGTAAGTGCTACACATTTAATGCATAGTTTATCTCAACGTGACAAGTAACTTGAGCAGACTGTTGAACATAAGGACGTATAGGTTGTCTGTGCAAGCAGCTAATTATGACCAATATTTACAACAACGTCTCAAACAAACAGGACTTTCACGCAGGAGACTGATGTTTGTGCCATATCCTAGTTTTTTTATATTTCAAATTAAATAATGGACAGTATAGTTTGGGCAGCCCAGTGTTAGACACACACACCAAATGTATATTATGGCTGAAGATAAAAGACAACAAATCCATTATTTAATCCTGTTTGAATATCCTTTGTAAGTGACCAACTGTTTTAGGAAATTAGGAAGCCTATTTCTTTTTTTTTTAATGGACAAATTTCTTCAGCATAGGAACAAAAGGTCTTATAGCTGAGTGACACAGATAGGGCAGGTACAAAAATATATATCTATGAAAAATATATTGCATTAGCTTAAATAAATATAGTACTTTTGTTAAAAAAAAAGGTAGAGTCTGCGATTCTGGAGAAAGATTGTTGATATTTGAACTCAACACCCACCATAGAAATGTCTGAAAACCTTTCCCGCAGCATAATCCACTTCATACCGAGTACACAACCTTCTCTAAACTCAAAGTGACAAGTGCATCCTGACAGGCAGTCACATCCATGTATAACATTCATTGGATATAACAAGGTTAAGAAGCAGCACTGCTGAAGTCCCTGATGAAGTCCACCAACGTGATGAGACTCTGGAGGCTGGAGTTCATGTAACAGGTCTGGGCTACATTTGGAAACCTTGACACACAAACACAACACGCGTCAATATCAGAAAACTCTGCAGTGACACACTGCAGCTCATTTACTCTTACTTTTTTAGATTTTTAGAAACATTTAGACCATTTTTAATCGAATGCTTGTGGGTTTTGGGCCGTCGTGAGCGTGGTAATAATACTCTGGCACGAACTATTTAATTTGGACTGTGCACCAGACCAAATTGAAAACAATCCAAAAGAATCAACTTCACTCAAGTCAAACGGACTATGGCTTGTGAAAGCGCCCCAAACATACAAACATCCCATATAAAGCAAAAGCAGCTCAAATTTCATTTTGTTTCTTATTAATCTAGTGTCTCATTAAACGATGTCTCTGTCCCATCTGTGATCAGCTGATCATTGCACATCATTTGTTTCAAGTTATTCTGGGGAATTAATATATTGTTCTGGGATTTTTATTTTACCAAAAATATATAAATAAATAAAACAGAGAATCTTATTTAGATTCTAAGTCCTGCGTCTTGTTTACACCGACGTCCACAGACTATGATTAGAAATATATTTATGATATGCCAAAAGAAAAAAAGAGTAAATAACAATGCATGTTTTTTGTATGGGAACATCATGTTTAGGAGACCCACACATTGAGGCGACTAATGCGGACACTGTAGGCCCTGTTGGCAGGAGGAGGAGGGGCTCCCTTAAATCCCTACAGTAACAAGGTTGTCTATAGGGATTCATTACTCTCTGTGAATACAGCATGTTGGTAAGCAGTGTCGTGCTGAAACTGTTAAACAACTAATTGATTAGTCAACTAACAAAATAAATAACTGTCATCAATTTCAGTAACCGATTAACACTAACTGATAATGTATGTTTAAATATGCAAATTAGACATTTTAAGGAATATGTGCTAATCTACATACTTTTCCACAACAGGAATATGAATATTGGATGAAGCCAGGTTAAAAATTCTTCTTTCATTTAGTTGACATATTAGTCAGAAGTTTTTACAGAGTGAATTTTAGATATCTCTTTGTATTACTCCAGAAATCAGAAAATACTGTCAACAGACATAATAAAAAAAACACTTTTTAAATAATAAAATGGTCTATAAATGTGACTATGAATTGTATAAGAATAAACCCCTCAGTAAAAACCTTCAGAATATAGATAGGGAGGAAACTGGAAAGTTTGGTGTATGTAAGTGCTACTGAGGTGGATGTTTCAGCCTCAGTCTGACAAAAAACTAATTTTAAGAAACACCCGTTTGTAACATCCCGTTAGTTTCATGGGTGTCTCTTGTGTGTGTGTGTGTGTGTGTGTGTGTGTGTGTGTGTGTGTGTGTGTGTGTGTGTGTGTGTGCGTGCGTGCGTGCGTGCGTGCGTGCATGCGCGTGTGTGTGTTTCCCCTGATTGCACTCATCCAACTCACCTGCCCAGTCCACTCAGCTGCCTTCAATCTTCTCATCATCCCACACATATATACTCCCCCGCTTTCCCTGTTCTGGTTGTCAGATTGTTATTGTTCATCCCCTTGTGCTCTTCGTGTCTCCCGTGCTGATCCCTCATGTTTGTTTAATGGTTTATCACGTTGCCTTTTTTTTGTTTTTTGCTCGCTCTCTGTTGGAGTCGCCTTAAGTTTTTGTTTATTACTTTTTTGGTGACCAGTAAAATACCTCATTTTCAACTTCACCTCGTCTCCAGTGTCGGTCTCTGCTCTTGAGTCTTTGCTCTGCCCAAGGAACGTGACACCCTTAAAGATATTATAAAATTCTATACATTTTACAATATATATGCACAATATGCACCCAATAAGCCTTAACACCACTACAAATGACATTACATTGTACAGCTGTTGTATTATGCAGTTTACTGTCCTCATAGGGAACTTTTTTATCCTCCAAGACTGCTTCAGTCGATTCTCTCTGCTGTGGATGAAGAGAAATAAACACATTTGATTGCAATTGTCAGAAGAATAATGTGCCTTCATAGCTGAAATATTAACACTAGACTTAAGAGATCAGTATCTACAAACCTCTTGTTGAGGGAAGTCAAAAGAATACTAATACTTCTGATGTATTACTTGATATTAACAGTGTAGAACTGTAAAACAAACCTTTTGTCGACACCAAGGTCAATCAGACATCGTTGCAGATCGTTTCATAGCTAAACCTTTAGCAAAGATTTTAACACGTTGTTTGAAGTGTGTCTGATCTCAAACTACTGGAAATAGAGCCAGTTATCCAGAAACACACATCATTATTTAAACATCAATGAGTCTCACTTAGTGAATATACTAAGTCAATGGGTCAAAGGTCAAATAATAGTGAATGTGTTGCAATAATCAGTGTTTGTAGACCAGAAAACCCATGTGTCATAGAAACTTAATTTATGTAAATAACAATGCAACACTAATGGACAGTTTCATGTTTGACATTGCAGTCATTCATTGGTGTGCCCACATGTTACAAAAAAGTGTTTATGTATCGGCTGCTCTTAAATTTCATTTAAATGAATTCAATATGTTTAAGCCGTTAACTGCCCACTTCAAATATGGTGGCGTTATGTGTGAGTCTGTAAATAAATCAAGTTAACACAGGCCAAAATGACCTATATTGGTTTCTGTTCACACTTAAACTATTTTTCTTTGGTATAAATAAAAGTTACAAGTTACTGAGACTTAGAAAGATAAATGATCTGCATTTAAAATACAAACTTAAATAATCATTACCAGTTTCTTTGGGGAGAAAACAATGAAACAGATGCAGTGGTGTAAAGTAGCCTGCATTTGAGGAGAAGAAGAAGAAGAAGAGACGACGACGACTGGGAGTCCCAGGGTGACTGGGTCTAATTGAAATTAATTCTTAAAGCAATGACTTTAATGACATTTTGAATCCAGGACTGGAGCAATGACACGGAAAGGCCCAAGACACTTTAAGAAGCCAGGGTGAGAAGGAGGGAGGGAGACATGAGGAGAGAAGAAGAAGAATAGAGAGGAGAGACAAAGAGGGAGAGGTTGGAGGGCTTGTGTTTTGAGAGAGGGTATTTATTAAGAGAGCCAGGGGAGACAGAGAGAAAGAGATGGACGGAGACAGAAGAGCTTAAAACAGAAGAGACATTCGGGGAGAGAAGAGTTGTTTTTTTTTTTTCTTTTCATCAGGCTGTCAAGCAGTTTTTAGCTCATTCCCCAGACTGCAAGACACTTTCGATAGGTCAACCTCATGAAGTCGCTATCTGAAACTCCTCACCACCACATGATATGGTAAAACTCAATTCTGTGATTTAAATATTAATCACCGAATGACATATTTATGAGCCTAAAACCTAATATTGCTTTTTCTTTGAAGGGCTTTTATCGCCACATTGTTGCAGGGATGGAGTTGCATTTCAAAGAACTTTGTAATCACAAATCACATCTTTTGAAGTTATTTAAAAAGGAAGCAAAATGGAAGTGAAAAGTGAAGGAGTTCAAGTACCTTGGGGTCTTGTTCGCGAGTGAGGGAACAATGGAACGTGAGATTGGCCAGAGAATCGGAGCAGCTGGGGCGGTATTGCAGTCGCTCTACCGCACCGTAGTGACGAAAAGAGAGCTGAGCCGCAAGGCAAAGCTCTCTATCCACCAGGCAATCTTCGTTCCTATTCTCACCTATGGTCATGTGGACTGGGTCATGACCGAAAGAATTAGATCGCGGGTACAAGCGGCCGAAATGGGTTTCCTCAGGAGGGTGGCTGGCATCTCCCTTAGAGATGGGGTGAAAAGTTCGGTCATCCGTGAGGGACTCGGCGTAGAGCCGTTGCTTCTTTGCGTGGAAAGGAGCCAGTTGAGGTGGTTCGGGCATCTGTTGAGGATGCTACCTGGGCGCCTCCCTAGGGAAGTGTTCCAGGCACGACCAGCTGGGAGGAGACCCCAAGGGAGGCCCAGGACCAGGTGGAGGGACTATATCTCCAAACTGGCCTGGGAACGCCTCGGGATCCCCCAATCAGAGCTGGCTGATGTGGCTCGGGAAAGGGAAGTTTGGGGTCCCCTGCTGGAGCTGTTGCCCCCGCGACCCGATCCCGGATAAGGGGTTGAAGATGAGATGAGAATGGAAAGAAGAATAAAACGTTGCCATGGAAAAGTGTGTCTCAAATTGGTCCATGGGAGAGGGCGAAATAGTATAACATCAGATGACTTTGCATTATGTAGCCACTTAATATTAGACTTTGGAATGTAGATAGACTGGCAAATCTAGAGCGCTTCCTTCCTCTTCATCACAATGCTCGCGTCACTGCTTATGCAGCATCGAACCACCATCACCATCTCCTGCTGGATGTTGTACTCGGTTGGGAATAAGACCCCGAGATACTTAAATTTCCTCACTTGGGGCAGTGACTCACTCCCAATCCAGAGGTCACAATCCACCATGGCGTCAGACCTGGAGGTACTGACACTCATCCCGACCACTTCACACTCGGCTGCGAACTGCACCAGTGCGTGCTACTGGTCACGTTCTGAAGGAGCCAACAGAACCACATCATCAGAGCAGAGACGCAATCCAGAGGTCCCCAAATTGGACACTCAGTTATTTCCATTTGTTTTAAAAAGTATCAAAAGATCCACTTAAACATAGATCTCTTGGAGAGTAATCACTGGATGCAGCTAGGCGGAGATGTTAGCAGACTCCGAATAGCCCTGCAGAACAGGGATAAACACTTTTGCCTTTGGGCACAGTAAGATGACACTCACAAAATAATTGTTTGTTTTGAGTGTACAGATGCCCACATTGCGTTTGGTATGCTAATGCTACGTTGATGCCCATGCGAAGAATTGAAATGTGATGTAAAAAAAGATATTTAAAAAACGACTTACTTTAGAACATGATGCATGTTAATTGAAGGGAAAGCAGTTAGAAGATGTATTCATTCTGCATATCTGATCTCTATTGTGTATATATCAATGGCTGAACTTCATTATAAACCTGTATTAACTCTGTTATTAATTAACTTCATTGGCATACATCGGTAACTTCAGCAAACAATTCACCAGCACACAAGGACACAGTCCCATTCATTGACTTACAAGATATATAATGAGAAAATCAATGAAACAAATAGTGAAAGGATGATGCAAAAAATGTAAATGGTATCTTCAATAGCGTGGATAATATCCTCAAATTAAAGCTGACAGTGTGCACTTTATCCTCATAATGATCATATAATTTCATATTAAAAGGTAATATGAGTGTGCAGCCAAAACATGAAACACAGTGTTGCTGTCCAAAATGGAATGCAAATTTAACACACGTGTACAGTCTGCTTTATACTATAATATATGGGAATCATATGCAGTTACAGATGCAAATCCCTTACAGAATAAACAAAATGTCTACCTTCATATAGACATACAGTGTTCTGTGACAATTCTCTGTGTGGGACTGGTGATGTAAAATGCAAATGAAGTCATGGTCAGGTCTGCCAGTAGCTGTTTTTAAGGCTGGATGTTCCTTTTAATTCCTGGGCAATTGAAAACAGGATCTTAAGCTTAAATGAGTCGTTTTGGACATAGGGTTTTGACATTAATTAAACTGTTTTTAATGAATCTGCCTCCCAGGGCAAGACTCTACAGTTATCATTTGTGTGTCGGCCCAGAAAACACCCTAACCCAGAGCTTTGAACTTCCATCATTTGAGGAAACACTTGATTTTAATGTTTGATTCGGAATAGTGCTTGATGGATCAGTTTTACAAGGACTGGTGCCTAATGTAATTTTTTAGAGCTTAATTAGAATATACATATTGTAGCGGACCCCAGCCGGACAATGGTGAAGCGTACTGATGTTTCCAGAGGCCTTTATTCATGCTCAGCTGTCAGCCTTATTTTGATGAACACAAATTGACTTTTTTCTCCTTCACAATAGTTTTCTCCAGAAAACACCGGAAGAGCTACAGAACAGATAAAACATAAATGACCTCTCACGAGTATAAACATTCATTAAATTACATTTAAATATACTTGTGGCATTAATCAAACATTTGCTCACATATATACTTCTCAAAACCACATGTAAATGACTGAAATCTTAAATCTTAAAATTACAGCATAGTAATTTAGCCATATAGATTAAGCTAACATTAGCATCTAGTTGAGAAAGTAGCTAATACATTTGACCACCCTTTTACAGGTTAATTAAGTTAAAATGTCACTGAATTTCACTGTTAATGTTGTGTATTTTTGAGAATTTAATATTTTACAAGGTGCAGCAGTGACTATATTTAGCTTGTTGTTTGTGTTTTCTATAATGTATTATCAGCGGATTTTGCAGAGCCACCTGTGGAGATTTGAGAGATGAAATCAAAGATGAAGAAAAACCCTTTTCCAGTACTGGATGGCGAGCCCAGCCCACAAGATGGAGAACCTGTTGCCTGCAGTAAGAAGGCTGTGAATTGAAGAATACCTCTGTCAAGTGCAATAGGATTGAACTGTACACACACACACACAGCTCTGGAGACAGAGGAACATGCATACCTTTCTTCGTACCGGTCCCACACCAGGGTTGGAGTAAGAACTGTGACTCTTACCAAGACTTTAAAATAGTTTTTTTTTTAAGTGTGCAGTTTGTTTTTTGTTATTTTCTAATTGAGTCTGTGTAGAAACCTACATTGTAGCTTGACCTTACCTTGGGTCTCACCTGCTTGTTATCGGTAAACTGTTAAAAACATGCAGTCAAAAATCTACAGTGGTGTCCTGTGTTCTATTTCACTAGTCTGGTCCAATCTATACAGTTACCTTCATAATAATATTTCACACTGTATGTAGTGGTAACACGTACTGTTTACATACACATTTTTGAGAAAAAAAAGTAATGTTAAATCATAGTTGTTGCAGTATCATCTATGTATGAGGAAGCTCAACAAAACAGAGACGGTACTTTTTCCAAACAAAACACTAAGTCCTGACCCTTGAAGATACAGCTCTTGTAAAACCGAAACATACTATAAGAATACACATTTGCAATAAATGAGTTTGTTGACAACAGAAAAGTAAGTCACATCATAGGCTACACCTGTTTACATCCACGATGACACTGACATATAGGCTTGGTATTACACTCCACAGTCACTGTTGCTTGGATTAAAAGTGTTATTTCACTCTGTGTTGCCTTCAAATCACTACTGACAATACTTTGCTGTTTGTAAAATAAACTTTATTATTCACATTTTTTTAATTTTAAATTATGAATTTAATTAGTCATCCTCACCTTAACAAATAGAAGCACCATAAGTGATTGATAATTGTTAAATCATGAATGAGGTAATGGGCAAACTTATTGTATCATGTGCAGTTTACACATGATGAAACACACTCAAACCTCAAAGGACCAGCGTTTAGGATTTCACAACAACCAGCTTTTACAAGAGAAATAGTAGTTGATGTCTAAACAAAAGTGTCCCAACCGACCGCGCTCTACCCAACTTCTGCTTAACTGTGTATGATCTGTCAGGAAACACTAAATGTTTTATTTTTTTTATTTTTCTAACATTGGCCCGAATACTATGTCCTAATATGATTCAAACCAATCCCAAGACCAAAAAAAGCCCCAAAACAACATTTTACCCTCTGATGAACTAAATAAGAATTGTTGACTTTATTTTTCACTTTGTTCTGTTTAAGATCTAACTTCATACAGCACCAGTCTTGAATCTTCTCTCATTTTAGCCATCTTGTGGCTAACAAGCTTTTTCTAAATGTCTGAAATTGTAAAATGATAATGATGGTGTTTATTATGACAGTGATGAGGGACATAATTGTACTTCAAATAATCCAAATATGATCCAGAAAAAAAAAAACAGTGACAAAATGATGACAAATGCCAGAGTTAAAGTGAGAAGCTGTTGCGTTTATGAGTCAGAGCTGCCACTTGTGGCTGTTCTTGTTTGATGAGCTGTGTTTTGTTAGACAACCCATTCCTCCCCTTTCTCTTCAACTGTCGTGAAAAAGAATGTCTATCTATGCGTGTGTGTGTTTACTACGTGTTTCTGCTCACGTGCATGTTCTCGGATGTGGTAATGTGCATTATAATTTATAAAATGACTGTTATGTCCCTATTTCCAGAATAGAGAACTCCAGTAACACTGACGGGTCACACAAAGACGACAACGTGCTTTGTTATTAATAGGTAATCGGTCTTTTATGGAGGTGATGTGAGAAGACAAAGAAGGTCCCCTATTCAAATAGTAATTGCTCACAGTTAATCATTGGTGCCTGCGTGTCATGAGACTGGGCAAATTTAGCTTTGGGGGAAAATTAGAGTGTGATTGTACAACAGCGGTCGTCACAAAAGTCAGGCGTCAAATTAAAGATGAAAGAAAGTAGTATGGGGATTTTATTGCACTGGATTCATTAGATTTCATAGTTTGACACAGAAACCAATACACCTGGGAGGACCATTTCGAGAGCTTTGGTTAAAGGGGAATACTGCTTAATTTCTGAATTCCCACACCATAGGAGGCCGCCATTTGTTCCCCCTCATGCTAATTGATATCAGAACATTATCTCCCACGTGGAAATGTTGCATAGCTGGTAGGTTTCCTTCTGGGAGAAATTGGGAAGCGATTGCAAAGTGTAGGTCGCCCAGAAGCCAGGTGTCACAGAGAAGATGGAGAAAAAGAAGCTGGAGTGCTCTGTGAGGACTGTAATGCATTCAATTACACAGTTTAACTCGGAAAATGAGAGAGCAGCCGAGGAATGAGATTGTGAGAGTAAGGGATAATTTGGACTATTTCCAAGCATGGTTCCATTTTCCCATCTCTGTCCATCTCTAACAAGCCAATGAAGACCGCAAAAATGAAGGCCTAGAGCTCCCACAGCACGTCTCTTGTTAGATAGTAATGCTGTGAGAGTGCATTTCTTGAATATGTTATATAGCACATATAGAAAACTAAAGAAATACCCTCCTTTTGCCTCCCTTTGGGTCATGACGGTTTGTACTGAATTAGTCATGAAATCAGGTTAATAATAATACAAATGATAATAATATTTAAAATACACTGTATTCATAGACCACTTTTCATATAAGATGTAGGTCACAGTGCTGTAGAAAAAGTAAGTAATACAAATGCAACACAGTTAAAAATAGTCAAACAGACAATACAATTTGACAATAAAAATAATCAAAAATGCAAAAAATAAAGTATAATTAATAAAAACAGACAATTAATAATGATAAAATTGGTAAAAATAAATAAATAAATAAAAGGTTCAGAGCTTTCCATTCCATTTCCATTTCCATTAGCGGTAATGGCTTAGAAGCTAGCTAGTCAGACATAGCTAGCTAGTTACATGATGGCTATATGCTGGATTGTTGTTTTGTATTCATGTATATGCATATGGACAGTTTGTAAGCTTTCTGTTATGCATCTAACGCAGAGGGCTCCGTCATAATTCTTGTTTTGTTTTCATTCTAGACGAACATGGCATTGGCATGTCCTCCATCATTTTCATGCCAATGCTGTTTATCCTTATATGGCATTTAAGGAATTTCTTCTGTTGAAGAACTAAAGTATTTCAGTGACAATTTAAACGTTTTTGTGGAACATAAATTTCTTTTTAGGAAATATTAACAGAATTTAACCAACGACTGGCCTCCATGTTTTTCAGTGGAAAGATATATATATATATATATATATATATATATATATATATATATATATATATATATATATATATATATATATATATATATATATATATATATATATATATATATATATATATATATATATATATACACAGGTCCATGTTCACGGCTCATGAATCTCAGATTAGACATTGATTATATGTATATTTTGCTACATTCGTATGCCGCTTGAATAATGCTAAACCCCTCAAGCGCGTATGAAGTGCGAATGTCCTTCTTCCAAACAACGGCTTCTGCTGCTCATGAAAACACGTGGCACCACTCGGGCTCACTGCACCTCAGGAGGATGTAAATTGCCACATGCTAAATGGAGGCTAGTAGAGGGTTCTATACAGAAGTGCAGCGGGTACACCCTGCCATATGCACCGTACACATTGCCCTTCCAGCACGTGCCACATGCTGTCTCTTTCATATGCACACAGAGAGTAGTCAATTTTCTTCTCCCTCTCACATGCACATAGTCTTTAATAGCGTACGTACATGTGTGCACACACTCCTAGGTAGGCAGGACACGGGTGTTTTTGGTATGTTTCAGCACGTTGCATCATTGGTCTTGCTGTCAGTTTGTACAAGGGGCCTGATCCTAAGCCCTGCATATTCATGAACATTAAGTTCTGAAAGACCGTGTGTGTGTGTGTGTGTGTGTGTGTGTGTGTGTGTGTGACAAATGATGTCAAAAGATTTACACAAAGAGAAAGTAAGTTTCCATAAATGTGTAATTGAAATTAATTTATATATATATATATATATATATATATATATATATATATATATATTTATATATATATATATATATATATATATACCCAGTGCAAATATAACATAACCATCAACATATTAAAGCAACTAATTTGTCATTTTATTTACTGAATGCAGAAAAAACCCCATCTTCGGGCTGAATGTCGTTACAAGTACATAAACAAGTCAATTCGAGCAAATGATCAGTTTATTTACTATAGCAGGCTTTCTGCCTCCTTAGCTTCATTTATTGCACCGTGCCCCTAATGAGGTTGATGATAAATCTCAGGTTAATGAGCCGTAATGATTGTAAATTTAGCATAAATTGATACATTAGCGTCCTCCATCAGCAACCTCTTTAACTCTTGGATATGGCGACACCAGATGAGATATAAACTTCAGCACATATAAGGCCTGCTGATTTTGGTATACGGAGTTCATGACTTAATGCTCCTTCAAAGGATAGTTCCAGGTTACAATATATATATAATACGGGGTCCCTGCTCCATCTCTCTATCAGTTTGGGGGTCCTTGGCCTGAAAAACATTGAAGACCCCTGCTCTAGACACTCAGGGAATGACTGCACTATCTAACACTGAATACATAACTGGATTGAGGGTACTGAATAGGTGTCAGTGGTCAGCTTAGCATACAATAGGTTCCACAATGACTCAGCTGTGAAATCCATGTTACATCCTGGTTAAAAGCTTAGTGAAAGACTGATGTGCACGCTCACATGCTCCTGGGGATGATGCTAACATGCTAACTTTCAGTTGGTTTTCCCATTTTAATCTATTAGCATGCTAGCATTTGCTTATTAGAGTGCAGCTGGAGTTGATGGGAATGCCATTTATATTGCAGATATTTGGTCATAAACCAAAGAATAGGTCAAACTGTAAAGTTTATGTGATAATGATGGTAGAGGATAAATCATGGAATACCTGCAACTTTTTTAGCAAAAGCTGTAAAGATATTCATTCAAAACCAAAGATTTCACCTTCGTGGTGGAGCTCAAAGAAAAGTTGAGGGATTACTGAAATCAGAAGGATTCAACTTGTGAGGAACAAGAATGTCCGGACCAATTTAATTGCAATCAATCCAATAATTGTTGAGATACTGAAGGCATGTGCCAGTTGATCCCAATTAGCATAGGTAAATGCCCTGCCAATCCCAATAAAAGGGCATGGGACCGCATGGTCGTGTGCACACAAGAATTTAAACGCCAAAATGAAATTGTACAGTCTGTGAGTAGGACTCTAAATGTTTAAAAGTGAAGGTACTTCTGTAGACGGAGAACGTCATATTTCGTAGATTCAGTAGTGGATACAAAATAACCTACAAAACATGTATGGGATGCTATACTCGTTCAGTGGTGAAATGTTAGTGTATTGTTTATTAATTTAATGTAGTGGAATCCTCTTTTATAGTGACAATTGTAGAACATTATATCATGTATATCATATTACATCTGGTTGAAGACAGCACCATGAAAATAAATGCCAACAAGCATAACTTGCAACTGTTCCATTTCACTTTGTATCCATGTGTGTGTGCAGTGTTTTGGTCAGTCATCCTAAAAAAAATGACTGATGATATGTTTCTCATTTTTTGGGTGGACGAATTAAGCCTCAGTGCCAAGAGATCAAATGGAAACAACAGAAAAACAACAGATATAATTCTAAATGTACATTTGTTGTAAACACAGAATTTTTTTTTTACGTTTTTAATCTCCTAATGCTCTGCCGTGGCCCTGGTCTTTCTACCGATAATGACTTGACTCACTCCTGTGTCCCGGCCATCAATCAGTTGCCAAGGCAACAGGCTTAAAGGTCAACGAGGACTCTCCATGAAAGAATTTGCAATGCATGTTACAGCCGTATTAGACCAATATCTGTACGGTTCTTAACCCTGTGCCCATAACACTGTACACATACATACGTTCTCCAGAGTTTATGATGTTATTATGCCGAAGTCGATGTGCACTGAGGGAACGACCAAGGATAATTAGAAGTGTATTTACGGTGGCCTTCACATGCCATTAATTTCCAAAGGCAGTACAGTGTCCAGATTTAGAGGGATGATTATAATTGTGAGATGGCTGTTGTAAATTAGGGGGGAAAGATCCAGCCATTAAAATATAATGATTAATACTTGGCTTTAAATATTTTTAAGGTATTTAATATATTTTGTAAGATTTATCTTTGAAGATTTAATACTTTCTGTGAGTTAAAGCCACTACTTTTATGTAATTTTAGTGTCTTCCTTATTATTTCGATGGCATCAGTTTGTGTTTGCAGCCGTAGGAGGCAATTTATGCATTGGCAATGTAAGACGGTTGGTCCACCAATTTGGTCCGGACAGAAATATCTCCACAACTATTGGATTGACCGCTATGAGCCTTATTATAAATATTGAAGGTCTACAGAGAATAATGACTTTGGTGATTCCACGACCATTGGTGTAGCATCACAAGTTTTCTCGTATCCAGTGTAGCATCTCAATGTCCACTGGATGGGTTGAACAAAAACGGGGTGCCATTCTCAGGTCAAAATCAATTTGTAAGGTATTTTGGTTGAACATTTTCACTTTGCCATTTCCATTAGCCTCAGCTGTTGTGTTTGAAGTCTATGGGTTCATATTCATGAAGTCTATGGGTTCATATTCATCAAATCTGTCGCAGAGCAGCTCAATGCTCATGTAAATTGACAAAATCGAGAGTCCTCGTGCTCATATAAGGCTTTAGCCGTCTGTATTGGTCAAATCAAGTGGAAATCTAGTTCAAAGCACCCCTGCCCCTGACTACAATCTCAGGCCTGCAAGCGTGACTGTAGGCTTTTAGTCCTATTATTATACTGCAAAGAACTTTAAAGAAATGTGTGTCTGTTTAAATAGGACAAATTAGTAATCCACTGTTTCTCAGTGATTGCCAGGAACAGACACAAAGCGTTATTCCTCTGCGTCAATGAATATCAGTTACAACCACGGTGACATTCCACAAATGAAGACATCCAGCTTTTCCACTGTAACCGTTGCCTTTCAAAATCCAACAACGAGAGAGGGTAGCTCTTGAGAACTAAGGTGTTTCCCTGCTGTTACATTACATTACATTACAGTCATTTAGCAGACGCTTTTATCCAAAGTGACTTACAATAAGTGCATTCAACATTGGTAATCAAAAGAACTACTAGTCACCAGAAGTCATAAGTACATTTCCTTTTCCAAACAAGCATCTAAGAGCATGAAGCAGAGCATAACTCAGAGCCAAAGTACAGTGCAGAAACAACAAAAACAGTTAGTGCTATAAGTAATACGAATACAATAAGTGCAACAAGCTAGTATGAATACAATAAGTGCTAAGTGGAAGTCTCAGGGTAGCACTTCCTGAAGAGGTGGGTTTTCAGCCTGCGCCGAAAGATGGGCAGCGACTCTGCTGTCCTGACGTCAGTGGGAAGTTCGTTCCACCACTGTGGGGCCAGGACAGAAAACAGCCGTGACCGGGTCGATCGGCCGCCAGGACCTCTGAACGACGGGGCAACCAATCGCCCCGAGGCAGCAGAGCGAAGTGGTCGGGCGGGGGTGTAAGGCTTGACCATGGCCTGGAGATAGGAAGGAGCTGTTCCTTTCACTGCCCTGTAGGCTAGCACCAGAGTCTTAAACTGGATGCGAGCTCTTACAGGTAGCCAGTGTAGAGAACGGAGAAAGGAAGTTGTGTGGGAGAACTTGGGGCGATTGAACACCAGGCGAGCTGCGGCTTTCTGGACAAGCTCCAGAGATCTGATGGCCGGCGCCGGGGCTACGGCGAGTAGAGAGTTGCAGTAGTCCAGGCGGGAGATGACAAGAGCCTGGATGAGAACCTGCGCCGTCTCGTCAGTCAGGAAGGGACGAATCCTCCAGATGTTGTAGAGCAGGAATCTGCAGGAGCGTGTAATGGATGAAATGTTTGCCGAGAATGACAGTTGGTCATCCAGGGTCACACCCAGGTTCCTCGCAGTCCGAGTTGGCGTCACCACAGTATCATCAATGGTGATGGGCAGGTCCCGGTGCGGGCAACCCTTCCCCGGGAGGAACAGTAGCTCAGTTTTGTCTAGGTTGAGCTTGAGGTGGTGTGTCGTCATCCACTTCGAGATGTCAGCCAAACACGCAGCGATGCGCGTCTCCACTTGGGTGTCACCGGGGGGAAATGACAAGACCAGCTGGGTGTCATCGGCATAACAATGGTAGGAGAAGTCATGCGAGCGAATAACAGAACCCAGAGATGTTGTGTAGAGCGAGAAGAGAAGGGGGCCCAGGACTGACCCTTGCGGAACCCCCGTAGTCAGCATGCGTGGTTCCGACACGGCCCCCCTCCAGGTCACCTGGTAGGATCGACCCGTCAGGTAGGATGCAAACAGGGAGAGTGCAGAGCCTGAGACGCCCATCCCCTCGAGGGATGAGAGGAGGATTTGATGGTTCACTGTGTCAAACGCCGCAGACAAGTCCAGGAGAATCAGGACAGAGGAGAGAGTTAGCTCTCGCGGCGTGAAGCGACTCTGTCACCGCAAGGAGGGCCGTCTCTGTCGAGTGACCGACTTTGAACCCGGACTGGTGGGGGTCCAAAAGGTTGTTTTGGTGGAGATAGGAAGACAGTTGGTTAAAGAGAGCACGTTCAAGTGTTTTGGATAGAAAGGGTAGAAGAGAAACCGGTCTGAAGTTCTTGACATCAGAGGGGTCAAGTGATGGTTTCTTCAGAAGAGGGGAGACTCTGGCGGTCTTGAAGGCCGTGGGAAAGCATCCTGAAACAAGAGATGTGTTGATGAGGTGGGTGAGGAAAGGAAGGAGTTCAGTCGCAATAGACTGAAGAAGAGGGGAAGGGATCGGGTCAAGGGAGCATGTGGTGGGGTGGTTAGATGTAACAAGGTTGAGGACCTCGTTAGGGGAGAGAGGAGCCAGAAAGGGTAAAATGGGGCGTGGAGATGGGAGGGAGAGCTGTGGGGGCAGGATTGGACAGGGAGAGAGGGGCTGAGAGAAGGAGGTTCTGATATCGTTTACCTTCTTGTCAAAGAAGTTGGCGAAATCATCAGGGAGAAGGGAGGAAGTAGGAGGAGGGGGTGGGGGTTGGAGGAGTGAAGTGAAAGTTTCAAAGAGTTTTTTAGGATTGGAAGCAGAGGTTAGGATTTTAGAGCGGAAGAACGCAGCTTTAGCAGTAGATAGAGAGGAGGAAAAAGTGGAAAGAAGAGCTTGGAAGTTAAGAAGGTCCTCCGGGAGTTTGCCTTTTCTCCATTTACGCTCAGCCTCTCTTAGGCTCCGTCTATCAGTACGCACTGAGTCCGACAGCCACGTGACAGGTGGAGTTGGGCGTGCAGGCATGGAGGTGAAGGGACAGAGTTTGTCCAAAGAAGAAGTAAGGGTGGAAAGGAGGTCAGTAGCAGTATCAGGGGATAGGAGAGAGAAGGATTCAGGGTGAGGGAGAGCAGAGGTGACAGAAGAGGAAAGATCAGCAGGGGAGAGGGAGCGGAGATGACTCCAGGTAGAAACCATGTGGGTAGGCGGAGGAAGTGATGGAGCAGAGGATAGGGAGAGGGAGTAGGACATGAAATAGTGGTCAGAGAGCTGGAGGGGAGTGACAGAGAGGTTAGCAGTAGAACAGTGCCTAGTGAAGATAAGATCCAGCTGGTTGCCGGCCTTGTGGGTAGGAGGAGAAGAAGAGTGGTAAAGGTCAAAGGAGGAGAGGAATGAAAGAAGAGGTTCAAGCTTATCGGTCTGGATGTTGAAGTCACCGAGCAGGATGAGCACCAAGCCATCGTCATGGAAGTGCGAGACTAATGTGTCGAGCTCCTCCAGGAACTCACCAAGAGGCCCTGGTGGGCGATACACAACAGCAATGGTGAGCTTGACTGGATAAGTGACAGTAACAGCATGAAATTCGAAAGAGGACGGGGAGATCTGAGGAACAGAGACAAGAGAGTATTTCCATTTTGGGGAAATTAGCAGGCCAGTACCACCAACCCTGCCTTGCAGCTCTGGGAGTGTGAGAGAAAGAGTACACATCTGACAGAGCTGCGGGTGTGGTGGTGTTTTCTGGTGTGATCCAGGTCTCAGTTAGAGCAAGAAAGTTAAGGGAGAGCAAGGAAGCGTAACCCGAGATGAACTCAGCTTTCGGCACTGCCGACTGGCAGTTCCAGAGCCCCCCCGCCACCACTCGCTCGCCCCGAGCTGAGAGAGTAGGATAGATGAGGTTAGTGGGGTCACGGCTCCTGAAAGCTGCCCAATGTCTACGTGACCGCCGGGCAGAGGACCGGACAGAAATAGGATGCAAACACATGGTAGTACACGCTCGAGAAGTCTTAGCTTGACGAAGTCGGGCTTGAAAAAGTCGGCCTGTTGCCTTTGTTTGCCCTAGCCTTCGTTTGCCAGACGCTTGAAAGCTGACGCTTCCAGCAGTGGTTAAGTACTGTTCTTGTCTTATTGCATTTCCCCTAACCCCACTACAAAACCAGTGGAAATTAAAAGGAACAAGTTCACAAGGGAGTCTGTGAGAGTTGTAAAATATGTGTTTGTTTTGTGATGCATGAGTACACTTTTTCAAAATCCCTCTCAGTGGGTAATCTCCTCAAGGAAGTGTTGTGGAATGTTTGCAACAGGAAGCCAAATTAAAAATGTAGTCACTTACTAACACAATTGGCCCAACAGCCATTTTAGGTATGCAGGTCTTAAAGCTGCACTAATCAATATATTTTTTTTAAATAAACAATTGGTTTAAACACTAAGTGATGCGTAAAGGGTCGCTCATAGTGATAAACCGATACTAGCATGAATACTCTGCAGTTCCCCATGCTGTGCAGAGCTTTAAAGCCAGCTGTTGCACATTGTTTTGGCTTTCTAAGGGGTCAGTAACGCAGCTTTAACGAAATGTGCTTTCATGCAAAATAGATATATGTTAGTAATTATTAAGTCTGGTGATTAAATACATGATCCACATACACCATACTGGTGCTGTAGTGCACCAAATGCATATTAATCCCCAGCTGAAAATAGTCCCCAAGAAATGAACTCTTTACTCCTGTTATTAGGAACGCTTGCTAAAAATACCGTGGCCTGCTGTTTTAGGAAATTACTGAGCCTTTAAAAAATAAAATGTAGCTATACATTTGTGATCAATTTCTAGAGATGCAAGTCTTGTATTGAGGTTTTGTCAGAGAGTTTGTAGAAACAAAAGTACAAAATAACACCAGCCGTAACTCTTAACATGTCAATGCAAACCAATAGAACATCTCCTCATCACCATGAGCCCACTGGTTAGGTTTCAGCACTGCCAATATATGGATACTGGCCCTCAAACTCAAAGGTTAAATCAATTCCCTTTTAACTATTTACAGTGAGTAATCATCTTGGCAAGTGACTGTCAGCCATTTTGCCGTTCCCTGCGTTGAAAGTGCAGTCGCCATGGGAACTGGCTGAATACCATCTGTATAATTAGCCTCCCCCCGTACTCTGGTTTAAAAGAAAGTGAGACAAAGAGAGATGAATGAGAGAGCAAAGGGAAGGGGAAAGGGAGACTAGGAGAGAGGATGGAGGATGGAAGAGAGCGAGAGATCGTGAGAGAGAGGGGGAGGTGGAGGGCAGGCCTGAGAATCCCTCTGCACCTCTCACTCATTATTACACTGGAAAGAATAGAGAAGATAATTGAAAATGAAAAGCTGTGAGGTAAGAGCGGAGAGAGCATAAGCCAAGGACAAGTGGAAAGATTGACAAGTGAGAGCTGTGATATGACAATGATAAGAGGAAGAAATGTGAGAAGGATAAAGCAGGAAATCCCGGCCACCGTCTGTTAAATTTGGGTTGACCTCTGCAGGTTAAAAAAGAGAAAAAGGTTAAACAAAGGCAAATATATTGAGGAGTTACCAATTTAAGTTAATTTCTGAGAACTTCTAAGTATTTTGGGACATTAGCTATGTCCCGGGATGGCCTGAATGCTGTTCCAAAGATTTAAAAAAATTCAGATTTATATTCCAGATTAAAAGTCTGTTGGTGTCTGAAATGGTGTAAGAATTTTAAAATATGAAAAAAAATTGAAGACAACAACCATCCTCCTTTCTCAACAGGTCAGCAATATCATCCAGAGATACCAAACCATCGAGACATTAATCTGTATATGTTCTGTCATGATCACCAGCATTTTATTTGTATAATTATTACACAGGTGCAATGTACAATGTTGTGGTAGTTAATCCTTTATGCTACACAACATAAAAAAAGAGTGTCCATCTTTACTTGTAGAACAGCTTTCTTGTGTATTCAGGCTTTGACAGGATTGGTGGAGATTCAGGAATTAAACAGACTTGAAGGGAGTTCAAATGCTGTTAGCTCACCCCATGATCTGCACAGTTACTTAATAAATATGAACAGCCTCAGACGGTCATGTCAAGGGATGTATCTTTTGTGGTAAAGTAATGAAGTAATTTCTGCGACATGTACAGTTGTGGTCAAAAGTTTACATACACTTGTAAAGAACATAATGTCATGGCTCTCTTGAGTTTCCAGTTATTTCTACAACTCTGATTTTTCTCTGATAGAGTGATTGGAACAGATACTTCTTTGTCACAAAAAACATTCATGAAGTTTGGTTCTTTCATGACTTTATTATGTGTTAACAGAAAAAGTGACAATCTGCTGGGTCAAAAATATACATACAGCAACATGAATTAGCAATTTTGATGACTTAGAAAGTTGTGTCAATGAAATGAGCTTCATAGCATGGCCTCTTAACTTCTTGTGAGTGATTATGAGTGACTACAACTGGTGACTTCTCTGAGGCCATTTAAATAGGGCTCATTGGATACAAACGCCCACAAACGCTACAATGGGAAAGTCAAAGGAGCTCAGCATGGATCTGAAAAAGCGAATCATTGACTTGAACAAGTCAGGAAAGTCACTTGGAGCCATTTCAAAGCAGCTGCAGGTCCCAAGAGCAACAGTGCAAACAATTGTTTGTAAGTATAAAGTGCACGGCACTGTTTTGTCACTCCCACGATCAGGAAGAAAACGCAAGCTATCACCTGCTGCTGAGAGAAAATTGGTCAGGAGGGTGAAGAGTCAACCGAGAACCACCAAAAAGCAGATCTGCCAAGAATTAGAAGCTGCTGGAACACAGGTGTCAGTGTCCACAGTCAAGCGTGTTTTGCATCTCCATGGACTGAGAGGCTGCCGTGCAAGAAGGAAGCCCTTGCTCCAAAAGCGGCACCTTAAGGCTCGACTGAAGTTTGCTGCTGATCACATGGACAAAGATAAGACCTTCTGGAGGAAAGTTCTGTGGTCAGACGAAACAAAAATCGAGCTGTTTGGCCACAATGCCCAGCAATATGTTTGGAGGAGAAAAGGTGAGGCCTTTAACCCCAAGAACACCATGCCTACCGTCAAGCACGGTGGTGGTAGTATTATGCTGTGGGGCTGTTTTGCTGCCAATGGAACTGGTGCTTTACAGAGAGTAAATGGGATAATGAAGAAGGAGGATTACCTTCAAATTCTTCAAGATAACCTAAAATCATCAGCCTGAAGGTTGGGTCTTGGGCGCAGTTGGGTGTTCCAACAGGACAATGACCCCAAACACACATCAAAAGTGGTAATGGAATGGCTAAATCAGGCTAGAATTAGGGTTTTAGAATGGCCTTCCCAAAGTCCTGACTTAAAATCCCATTGAGAACATGTGGACAATGCTGAAGAAACAAGTCCATGTCAGAAAGCCATCAAATTTAACTGAACTGCACCAATTCTGTCAAGAGGAGAGGTCAAAGATTCAACGAGAAGCTTGCCAGAAGCTTGTGGATGGCTACCAAAAGCGCCTAATTGAAGTGAAAATGGCCAAGGGACATGTAACCAAATATTAGCACTGCTGTATGTATATTTTTGACCCAGCAGATTTGATCACTTTTTTTGTTAACCCATAATAAAGTCATGAAAGAACCAAACTTCATGAATGTTTTTTGTGACAAAGAAGTATCTGTTCCAATCACTCTATCAGAGAAAAATCAGAGTTGTAGAAATAACTGGAAACTCAAGAGAGCCATGACATTATGTTCTTTACAAGTGTATGTAAACTTTTGACCACAACTGTAGGTGTAGCCTGCATTAACTTTATGCAGTGGTGTTTCAAGAGTCATGTAATGTAATCCATGACAATCGTAGGATGTGACTTGCTAGTTTTAGGTAAAGTCATAATGCAGAGGCCGCCATCTTTTGTTGCTGAGCACTTCTATTGGTACCAGAGTAAAGTCGGGTGCCTCCCTTCAAACTCGGTTTTTGATTTTTGGGGGGGAAAATAATGAATTCACAATCAAAACATGTTTTGATGTTTGTATTCTGCACCTTTCTAAATGCTCTGTTGGTGTTATTATTTTTTATTTGTTTGGATAAAAAAATAATTTATGTAAGAATTTGCATACATGCATGCAAGTGTACTGTGTGTACTACTATACCAACAACTATGACAACTACTTCTCTAGCAGCAAATTATTGATAATCGTGTATATGTCTGGGCATTTCTCACATTCACAAAATCCATATGCATCACGCTTAGTATGAATAATATGCTAATGTGATTTCAAACACAGCCATAGAGTTAGATTTGCTGTGTCCAACCGGAGTCCTGCGCTCTGTCGGCGTGGAACATGGTCAACACGTCAAGTTCAACAGCCCGATCCGGGATGCCAAGATGGAATAGTTGGAGTGCGTTGCAAAAGTAAAGAATATTTGGATTTGAAAAAAAATAGTAAAATATGTTGTCTGACCTTGTTCGGAAATCAAATAATCTTGTCAGATATAGAGAAGGAGGAGATGTGATATTATTTAAATGTGGGGATAACGGTGCACATGCAATCATTGCTATAGGTTATGTGAGGCTGTAACATTACCTGTTTTTTCAATCATTGCTTAAAACATATTTTTATAGCAAAGCCTTTTTCAATTCGTGATTTGTAACTTTTGTGTTGCTTTATATTTCTCTTGTTTTGATTTCCCTTTCTGTGCACTATTTCTTTTGTTTTTGGGTTTATGTATTTTGTGAAGCACTTTGTAACCTTGTTTAGATAAGTTCTTAACAAATAAAGTTAATATTATTACTAGCACTGCTTTGAGCCAGATGCTAAAATGCTTACAATGACAATGTGACCGAGACAATGTTACGTGGTTATAATGTGTGGGGTTTTTTCAGCAGGTTTAATGTTAGTCATCATTTTGCCATGTTAACATTTACCAATTCTCATAAATTCAAACTACATTTAATGCTTATGGGAATATCATTAGTTTTGCAGGTATTTGGTCATAAACCAATGTATTGGACAAATGGAAATTTGCACCTCATGATAACAGATGCATGTCCAAATGTCATGGCAATCCATTTGTAGTTGTTGAGACATTTCACCAGATTGTGAAAGATTCAGGGCACCAATAATTCAAAGGCAGAATGAGATAACAGACATGAATGGTCTCAACAACTGTTTCTAACAAAAGAAGTAGAGAAGGACACAGAGCTGGCTCAAGAAATCTGGAACATGAGCAAATAGGAGAGACTGTCAGAATGACAGAGTGAGAGAAGACTCCGGCGAGAGGAGAGAAAACTGGAAGGATTTTCTTCTGTTTTTTTGGTAGAAGAAGCTCACCTAGCTCGTGACATTACCACATGGCTTGGGTGTGCTATTATCTATTGCTGACATATCTGGCACAGAGCTTGAGGGAAAGTGTCACGCTGCAGAATGAGCTGGTGTGCCATACGCATTAGTTGTGAGCAGGCGGCAAGCTCCGGTTCAGAAAAGTGAAGCCAATGCTGAAGTGCCTTGAGCTTGCATTCTTTCTAATGGCCATCAGGGGGTGACTCCTGTGATTAAAAAATAAGTCTGATTGTATATGTCTATGAGAAAATGACCCTGCTTCTCGCTTGTTTTATTACCCCAGTAACATTACTACTTTCAAGTTTTCAATACAGCATGATGTTCATTCAGTAATTTAATAATTCAGTAAATTATGGTCCTATTTAAAAAAAAAAATAAATAAAAATAGACCATAAAGCAAGGTATGCTTTAGGGCGTGGCTACATGGTGAATGACAGGTGACTTCCTCTGTGTTGTTCGGACTGGGAGTTGTCTGTGTTTTGGTCTTAGAACTTTAACCCTTTCACAGTGGGCCAGTCGCGAATAGGTGGAACTCACTGAAATTGCAGCATTATTAATGCTGTCCAAGGTGATTAAAATCTACTTTCATATTGTTGTTTTCAGCTCCTGGACACAGCTTCAAGTCTCAGTTGGGGTAAAGCCACACATCAATGATAAAGAGCTATTTATGTATCAAGAAATGTGTATCCAACTTTGCTGTTTACTGATTATCACTAGATTGTAGTGGCAGACAGGTTATCAAGTACTTGACTTATTTATGACTATTAACCTATTATATTGTAGTTTTCCTTATTATGAACATTTAAATTGCAATCACTTAATTTCTTCAATTAAATATCTTTTTTACTTTTCATTATAACTCACTTATTAATGAGACATGTAGACATTAGTGAACAAAATATATTTATTAAACGCAACAGGGACAGTAAATATTGAACACAGAGCATATAGTGCAACGTCACACATACAACACTAATATGTAAAACAAATATAATGTATCCAGTAAAAAGTAATCTCATTAAAATGAGTAAAGTTATATATACACGACAAAGCACTCCCATTTTCTTTCTTTTATTTTCCCTTATCATAAAAAGCAGACCTCTGGAACTCAGTCCAGGTTATCTCCTGCTCCATGCCCTGATCTTGTAAAGGGAAAAGACTTCAATAAGGCAGTAAATGTACTTCCCTGTTACTCTAGGGAACCCCGTGTGACTGTGAGGACTGTTTCAGTTCCATTTTACAGAATCGACACTTGTGACCTGTGTTCTGGGATTCAGTCCTCTTCTGCTGTCCTCTCTCCTCCACCCTTTTCCTTGTGGCATCCAGTTCCAGCTTAAATAACTGTCTCTGCAAAATCTACAAAGGGCATTTTTGGGTTTGTCAGACCTTCAGCACCATAGACTTTAAAAACTTTAGTGGAGCAGTAGAAGTATCCGACAGGGCCCTGCTGGTAGAATAAGTGGATAGAAGAACCATCATTCTCATACCCAGACTTTGGCTAGCCACAAGAAAGACACCTTTTTTGTCTGTCTTTTGCTCTGACAGATGTTGCTGCTTCTCCATGCTGTTTTTTTATACTATTTTCTCAATGGAGGCTCGAGTCGGGGTCTTAACAGGTGGAGGTGGGTTAACGACTGCAACAGGCATGGTAAACAACTGGCACACTGGTGTTCTCATTGCCCTCTGTCAGAGAGTGCCAGAGTTCCTGCCTCTCTTGCAGTTTTTCTGGGCTGGTGTTTAAAGATGAGCTGGTGTTTAACAACTTGCTAAGGTGTTTTACATATTGTGAGATATGACGTGTTATTGGGTGGAGCATGCTGTTGGGTCTGTACAGGAGTTATGAACTAGAGCAGCATAGTCCTGGTACACAAGCTTGAGAATGTCCTTCTGCCCATGGTGAAAATTGAGCAGGTTATCGATGGCTGCCTTCATGAGGGCTTGTGGTCCAACACAAAAACTCTCCCTCCTGTCTTCATAGGTTCAATGCAGGCGCCAGTTGGTGAGGACAGCAGGGGCAGAGACGGCCGATGTGTGGTTTCTATAAAAACAAAAGACAGAGTACAATAAGACATTCTGACCTACAGGAGGGAAAAGCCCCAATACCTACACTTGTATGGGTGAAAACACATTTTCCACTTTTAGATAAATGGCTGACTGGTATGCTTGTGTAAATGTTTATTCAATAACACATTAAATATTGTCACATTTCAAGTGAAACACATCCATTACACTAGTCATAAAAATAAATATGATTAAAATCAAGTCTCGTCTACTACTTTGTCTGTCTGTTAGATGTTTAACTGGCTCTGTCTGAGGCCGGGGAGTTGTACTGGGATTCACTTCTTTTACAGCAGAATCAACTGAAGCAACTGGGCAGTGCCATTGATGACCAAGGAAGCGCAGACTGGGCAGCGGGCGGGCCGCTTTGAGGAGGTGGATTCAGGGCCTGGCCGGAGTCTGTCTTGCTCGTCCCAGTCTGGAGGAACTGGGCGGCAACCAGGCTCAACGTATTCCAGGCCAAACTTCTCTCCAGTGTCTCTACTAGTGAGATGAAAAGCTGGATACTTGACCTGCCCCAACACCCGTTCAGAGACCGCGTTGAGCTGTGCAATCAATGCCGGATCAAAGACAGCTGGGAGGTGAACGCCTGGCTGCTTCAAGTCCACCAGGCGCTGGTAGTTCCACCGTGCCACCCCAGTCATCTCCTGAGCTTGAAACAGCTCTGTGGAAACGCGTGTTCCAGTGACCCACTGAGCCTGGTGGAAGTGATAGCCCTCCTGCTGAGACGTGCCTCTGATGGGGATCCAAACAGAAACTTTGGCCCCTTCACCCTGCACATGGTTCAGCTGCAGTGTTCCTCCATACCTGTACAAAGTCCCACCTTCCACCACAGGATCACTCAGGCAACTTCGCAGGATGTGCACCTGTTGAATCCGCCATGCCTTCAGCATTGAGGGTTTGAAGAGAGGAGCGCCATTTGGATCACTTGCGAGGTGAAACTGCTGGAAAACTCCCTCAATCCTCTTGATGAGCTCCTCAGGCTGTGGAATCCTGGTCCTGCAGTGCTCGCGAATGTGGGGCTTGGTTGGGTTGGCAGGCTGAATTCCACAAAAGGCATATGCAGCTTTAAGCCTCTGCAGGTCTTCCTGATCCACCACAGAAAAAGCTGCAGACAGGAACTGAGCAAAAGAGCTGTACAGGGCATGATGCTCTGACACACACTCACGGAGGAACCGCCTCATACAGTGGAATAAGTCCAGCTTGATGGTTATGTTTGCACTGAAGTGGGATCTTGATGCACAGATGTTCAGCAGGTTACCAGAAGTGGCCCCGGCAACAATGGCATGAGTTGATCTCCAAGAATCCCAGTTCAGATGCTCTCCTGCAAACGATTCAGCCACCTTAAATGCTGCACGGCAATCCCTGAAAGATGTCATATGGTGGTCATATCAACCACCATGTGTAGTCCAGTGTATATGGTCATCACAATAAAATGAATGCAAAGGGATTTTCTGTCATCAAACTGGAAATATGAAAAGCAATGCAAGTGTGATTCTGAGCTGTTTGTGTCACCAATGATGGTAAAAAGTACTGATTATAATTTACCTGTCTACCCACTGGTATTGTGCCTTCTCTATGCCTGCAGTGCTGTAGCGCTGTGCTAGCCCCTCGTACATGGGCTTCAGGGACTTCTCTGTGTCCGACTGCACCATCACCCATGAAAGGATCATCCAGTTCTCATTCATGACCGCATACAAGGACATGGTGCCGGATGAAAAGGTGACCTTCCTCGCAACTTTGAGTGTGTGGTCTGAGCGGAGAGCCTGTCCAAAGGTACCCTGCAGGAGTTTTTTTGATGGCACTCTCCTGGTGTTGGTACTCGTGCAGCAGGCAGTCGGTCAGGTAGTGAGCAGACACAGAGATCCCGTTCCAGCCAATTGGATCAGCGTAATCTCCGAAGGGAGCTGGCTTCGTTTCCTGTCTGATGAACTGAGTGATGGTTCTTTGGTCGTACTTTCCTGCCTCAGCATCCATGATGTTTTGGCAGCTGAGGAGGTAGGCCAGGTGAGCACATTCAAACTTCAGGTGCATCATCTCCATGATCTGCTTTGCGTGTCGGTGGGAGAGTTGCCTGTCCGCCTGAGCTCGTCCATGACCGATTTACAAATGGCCTTCTTGTAGGTCAGTACTGCTGGCAACAGGTTTGTGAACCTCTTTGGGAGTTTGTCCAGCCACACTGGGTTGTCAGTGTACCACCTCTTCCTGCACACTTTGCAGCACAGCCTGGATGACAACAGGTAGTACTGTCCAGTGACACCGACAATCACATAAGGTCTACCAACACTTACAGAGACAGCTTGAGGCCGGGCACAACCTTCAATGCAGTGTAACTGTTCCACAGTCTAGCCATTAAGTTCTCATTCTCTGGCTTCCTCATGAAGAAGGGATGGAGCTGAAAGTACTTTGGAGAAGGATGATCTGAGACGCTGTCAATTAATTCTGGCTGGAGAGGGAGACGCCACAATGACACCATCTTCATGAGGTTGCGCACAGGACAGGAGCCCAGCCAGAGACCCGTGGATTCCAGCTCTGTCTTCATCCAGATCCTCTGCTGCTGTGAGCAGTTCCACTGGCTGACTTCCTGGTCGTAGCTAGGGAGCTGTGGAGGAGGACGGGTGGGCACAGCTAACAGCCTGGGTAATGGCTCACCTAGTCAGACAAGAATAAACAGAGCAAATTATTACGATTTTGGTGCGACTTGATTTCATCTTTTTGACATGAAAAACATTGTAATACTAACGTTGATCTCTCTGTGCAGTTGACATTTGACCGAGCTCTGCAGGAGAAATCAGGGGATCCTCTGACACTATAGAAAATATTAAACATATTATTATTGACTGTTATTATTGACTGTAACATGAAGCAATAATGTAACATGACATCTACACTGTAGTCTGTGAAACTCAGCAAGCTGGACACTGGAGTGCTGCCTACTTTCTGTCTGAATACAGTGCACCAGTATCTAATTTACAACAATGAAACAGAATTTAAAGAATTAACAACAGTTTTGATGGACACTACATATGGATATTCTTAAGATGCAAATACAGGTCAAATAATACACACCAGAAACAGTGACAGTTGCCTCTGTTGATGGACGACCTGCTCCTTCTGGCAGCAGACACATGAGCTCCTGGGGAACAGGCACTGGTCTCTTCAGTTAGAGCGGCGGCTGCAAGGAGAGAAGGATCACAAAACATAATCAATGCTTTACAACAGATATGAGCCCAGAGAATATCACAGATATGTTTAAATGTTAAATGCATTTACCATCTACTTGTGAACCCTTCAACTGAGTTGGTGCAGCCAGTGCAGCAGATGGTACTACAACGGAAAACACCTTGTAAGTCATTTATATTTTGACAATATACAAACACTACTGTTAGTATAGGCAGAACGTTACTTCACCTGCCTTTCTCAGCCTTATCCAATGAGACTGTTTCTCACATTAAAATTTAAAGAATATACTTCATTCATACACATGTGTTTATGTTTCAATGGGTTAATATTCAGTAGCCAGTCTTTATGATGTAACCTAGGCAGGTGAAGCAACATGGCACACTTCAAACACATGCAGTCAGGTGTTACTAACACAGCAGTTTCACATATACATATTTTTTCTTTTTATCCATATAAGAAAACAAAGAGTGATACATACCCTCATCATGACTGGCATCAATTCATAGTCACTAGCACAACAAGTAGAACACCAAAACACAAACTGGACCAGCACATAGTCAACATGAGAACGGTTGAAGTCATGCTTCATTTGGGATAAGAATTCATGATCCCAGGGTTGTCGGTTGACGGCAGAACGTTTTTGGTGAAAAACCTCTTTCTGTTCCTGAAGCCTGCTGTTGTCTGGCTGTTGATGATTGTTACGCCCGGTCTAGGGGAACCTGGACGCAGCATAATATAAGGTCGCCCCGTTCCGTATCACAGCGATCCCCTTTGCTGTGCAGCACGGTCCGGTTGGGAGCCGGAGAGAAGAGAGTGAGCCGGCCGGCCTCCACAGGTGCCTTCTTATCTCCTGCCTCATGAGTCCCCAGTCCAAACACCTGCCATTTACAGGATACAAAGAAAACTGTCACAATATATAGCACCACCCTCAGGCAGGGAGGCACACAGCATATATGATCCTACATTATGACGCACAAAGTCAAAATAATGATGATGATGATGATGATGCAGAAACAGCTGTTAAACACAAACAAAAAATATATCATATATATATATACTGAATAGAATACATCTTCAGATGGTAGAAACAAAGAAATAAAAGACAGCAAATGTTTACTCACAGCTCTGCACTTGTTGCGTTGAAGGAGAGATAATCAGCATCCCTCTCTCCAGCTCTTCATCTTCATCCATCACTGAGATGCAAACAGACAAGAATCAGAATGTCATTAAATGAATATCTTCTTGTACTTGGGCTGGTATGACTTAAATCACTGGAATGATGGTGTGAATAACAGTGTGTACATCTCTCTAAAACAAACAGGAAACCAGACCCACCCATGGCTTCAGCAGGAGCATGTGAGCGTTGTGTCATCACAGAGGAGCCAGAGGGTGGATGCAGCTTCTTCTGGAGGTACACCTGGAGTTTCTGCATCTTCGTCCCTGGAGCACAGCTTTTCTTTAGTATAAAAGATGCATAGCCATCACCTCTGCTGTGCCAAATCTCTCTCCAGGTGTTGTTGGCACGAGAGCCAAAACCAACCAGCTGGTCATCCTCGATGCTGCTGCTGCTGTCACAACTGGCTTTTGTTCCTCATAGCTGAGAAGAGACTGGATTTCTTGAAAGCTGAGGGAATAGCTCACAAATGACAGCAGGCTGTCCTTGCTGTGGCCCGCTGCCATGAGAACTCCTGCAGCCTCCTCCTTTTGCTGGTTCCTGATTAGGTAGATGGTGTACCCAATGTCATTCTCCAGGAGCCAGCGGAAGGACTTCCCCTTGTACTTCCCAAACTGCAGGATATACTCTCCAGTCACCTCAGTTCTATCTGAAGCGTCCCCTCCTCTCTGGCGGACCACAGTCAGAGCATTCTGTCTGACCAGCTCCTCCTTCACAGCTGCAGACTTGTCCTGTAGAGACGGGTTGTCTTTGAGGACTTTGGCTGTATCAGTCGGATCCTGACGGAGAAATACCAGTGGTCCCTTACGGAACGTAACCGTGATTCCCAGGGAAAAAAAACTGCATTTTACCTGTAATGACAAAGAGTAGAATATATGAATAAGTCTATTACTATGTTATGGACAGTCATTGTTTACATAACAGATGTTAATACATAGGGGTTAGGAGGTTAGTATATCAGCCTAACATGTGATGTTGTTGATCATGTGTGGACCTTCAGTGCCTGTCTTCCTGTCAACTTGACATGAACTCTGTGTTTGTTGAGTCAGCAATTTACAATTCAATGGCAGACCCCCCAGTGGGTGAAACCCTTTGAATGACTCATGGAAAAGAACTTGGGAGATGAAGGAAACTCAGCCTAGTGGGTGTTTACAATCCCCCCGGTCATGTGACTGAAGTGACAATGAAGTATGAAGTGTCTTATCAAGAAATGCCCGGAACTCAATTCACCTTTTCACCCTCCCAAACAGACATGCAGTAGACTATGATAATACTATGTAATAAACAACATTATCATATTCTGGTGATCTCTGATTTTAACAGTGATGGAGAAAGTATACAGGCCTTGTACTTCAGTAAACAAATACATATATTAATACCACTACATGGTGTAAATACTCTTTTACAAGTAAAAGGCCTGCATTTAAATCGTACTTAAAGTCTTACTTAAGTAAAAGTACAAAAAATAAGCTTTAAGGAGCAAAAATAAAAGTACTCATGATGCAAAATATTATACATTATATTATAGTATTATAATTATTGAGGTATTAATGTGTTCATACCTTTAATGACTTTATATACTGCTGGTAGTTTAATCTGTAATAACACATCATCATTTATTAGTTGAGTATATTTTCTCTGATGTCCTTAATCTGCAAAATAACTAGTAACTAATGTCAAATACACGTGGAGCAGTAAATGTACGTAACTGTGAAGTACATGCATTAATGACGATATGTGACGTGATACATTGGAGATGTGCGTGTTTATTTAACGTTAACGTTACGTGATTCAAATGAAGCACCGGGTCCGGTCATGGCTTGTTGTTCTTTCGTTACGTGTATGTAAAGTAACAGAGTATATCTAATGTTCACCTTCACCTTAACCAGTGTAGCAGATGGTTCTACAATGGAAAAAAACATGTAAGTCATTTATATTTTGACAATATACAAACACTACTGTTAGTATTGTTACTTCACCTGCCTTTCTCAGCTTTATCAAATGAATCAGACTGTTTCCCACATTAATATATAAAGAATATACTTAATTCATACACGTGTGTTTATGTATCAATGGGTTAATATTCAGTCGCCAGTCATTATGATGTAACCTAGGCAGGTGAAGCAACATGGCACACTTGTCATTCTCCAGGAGCCAGCGGAAGGATTTGCCCTTGTGCTTCCCAAACTGCAGGATGTAGTCTCCAGTCACCTCAGTTCTATCTGAAGCGTCCCCTCCTCTCTGGCGGACCACAGTCAGAGCATTCTGTCTGACCAGCTCCTCCTTCACAGCTGCAGACTTGTTCTGCAGAGACGGGTTGTCATTGAGGACTTTGGCTGTATCAGTCAGATCCTGACGAAGAAATACCAGTACTCTGTCTGGACGTTACTTTACGGACACGTAACGAAAGAAGAACAAGCTATGACCGGACCCGGTGCTTCATTTGAATCACGTAACGTTAAATAAACATGCACGTCTCCGTTGGATCACGCCACGTATCGTCATTAATGCACGTAGTTCATAGTTATGTACATTAACTGCTCCACATGTATTTGACAGCATTAGTTACTGGTTACTTAGCAGATTAAGGTTATCATACTCAATATAGTAAACTAATAAATGATGTGTTATTACAGATTAAGCTACCAGCAGTATATAAAGTCATTACAATGAGCTGCAACATTAAAGTGATGAACACATTAATGCCTCAATAATTATATTAATAATGTGTAATATTCTGCATCAGATCCGGGTCCGATTCCTGGTCAATGCAGCAGTATTTTACTGTGGTTACCCAATTGGTTACCATTCATGTAAGGGTTCTACGGGAATCATTTACACTGGGATACAAAGGTGTTCGAGCAAAAATGCGAATGGTTCGAGGTAAGTGCTATATTCTCGTGATTTGAAAACACTTGTTGTATTCGTGACATCCCGACTACGCAAAGTAGTCAAACACAGATGTTTCTGGTGGTCGATGTTGCGCAGACAATGTCAGTTTGGATTTTAGGCTGGTGTTGGCTTTCCATCATTATCTCTTTGTCACTGTTGCTGCTCCATTCATTTTTTCGTTTTTTTCGCCTTCTCCGGAAGGTGTTATATCAGCATTGATGGTTCAATGGTGGAATTCTACCCTGCCACGCGAGAGATCCGGGTCCGACTTCAGGCCAATGCAGCAAAATTTTACTGTGGATACCCAATTGGTTACCATTCATGTAAGGGTTCTACGGGAAACATTTACACAGAGATACAAAGGTGTACGATCAAAAATGCGAATGGTTCGAAGTAAGTGCTGGATTCTTGTTATTTGAAAACACTTGTTGTATTCGTGACATCCCGACTACGCAAAGTAGTCAAACACAGATGTTTCTGGTGGACAAAGTTGCGCAGACAATGTCAGTTTGGAATTTAGGCTGGTGTTGGCTTTTCATCATTATCTCTTTGTCACTGTTGCTGCGCCAATCATTTCTCGTTTTTTTCGCCTTATCGGGTTGGAGTTATATCGGCATTGGTGGTTCAATGGTAGAATTCTCGCCTGCCACGCGGGAGATCCGGGTCCGATTCCCGGCCAATACAGCAAGCCTTTACTGTGGATACCCAATTGGTTACCATTCATGTAAGGGTTCTACGGGAATCATTTACACTGGGATACAAAGGTGTACGAGCAAAAATGCAAATGGTTCGAGGTAAGTGCTGGATTCTTGTTATTTGAAAACACTTGTTGTATTCGTGACATCCCGACGACGCAAAGTAGTCAAACACAGATGTTTCTGGTGGTCGAAGTTTCGCAGACAATGTCAGTTTGGATTTTAGGCTGGTTTTGGCTTTCCATCATTATCTCTTTGTCACTGTTGCTGCTCCATTCATTTCTCGTTTTTTTCGCCTTCTCCGGATGGTTTTATATCAGCATTGATGGTTCAATGGTGGAATTGTACCCTGCCACACGGGAGATCCGGGTCCGATTTCAGGCCAATGCAGCAAGGTTTTACTTTGGTTACCATTCATGTAAGGGTTCTACGGGAAACATTTACACAGAGATACAAAGGTGTACGATCAAAAATGCGAATGGTTCAAGGTAAGTGCTGGATTCTTGTTATTTGAAAAAACTTGTTGTATTCATGACATCCCGACTACGCAAAGTAGTCAAACACAGATGTTTCTGGTGGTCAAAGTTGCGCAGACAATGTCAGTTTAAATTTTAGGCTGGTGTTGGCTTTTCATCATTATCTCTTTGTCACTGTTGCTGCTCCAATCATTTCTCGTTTTTTTTGGATTTTAGGCTGGTGTTGGCTTTTCATCATTATCTCTTTGTCACTGTTGCTGCTCCAATCATTTCTCGTTTTCTTCGCTTTCTCGGGTTGGTGTTAAATCAGCATTGGTGGTTCAATGGTAGAATTCTCGCCTGCCACACGCCTGTCGCGTATAGTTGGCATACGCTGACAGCCAATGAAATTGTAGCATTATTAACGCTGTCCAAGGTGCTCAAAGTCCACTTTCACAGTGCTGGTTTCAGCTCCTGGACGCAGGTTCGAGTCTCAGTTGGGGCAAAATATATTTATTAAACACAACAGGGACAGTAAATGTTGAACACAGAGCCCATAGTGCAAGGTCACAAATACACAACACAAATATGTACAACAAATATAATAATAAATCCAGTAAAAAATGAGCAAATATATACAGTATATACACGACAAAACACTCATGTCTCTTGTCTTCCCTTTTCAACCTCCCATCTCTTTTTTTCTGTCTCATAAAAAGGAGACCTCTGGAACTCAGTCCAGGTCATCTGCTTCTCCATGCCCTGGTCTTTGTAAAAGGAAAAGACTTTACCAGGGCAGTAAATGTACTTCCCTGTTAGTCCAGGGAACCCCGTATGAACATGAGGACTGTTTGGGCCCTGCTTCAGTTCCATCTTACAGAATCCGCACTTACGACCTGTGGGCTGGGATTCAGTCCTCTTCCTCTTCTGCTGTCCTCTCTCCTCCACCCTTTTCCTTGTTGCATCCAGTTCCAGCTGAAAGAACTTTGTCTCTGCAAAGTCGACAAAGGGCATTCTTGGGTTTGTCAGACCGTCTGCACCACAAGCTTTAAAAACTTTCGTGGAGCAGTAAAAGTATCTGACAGGGCCCTGCTGGAAGAAGAAGTGGATAGAAGAACCATCATTCTCATACCTGGACTTTGGCTGGCCACAAGAAAGACACCTTTTTGTCTGGGTCTTCTTTTCCTTTAACTGTTGTTGTTGTTGTTGTTGTTGTTGTTGTTGTTGCTGCTGCTGTTTCTCCATGATGTTTCGTACTATTTCCTCAATGGAGGCTTGAGTCAGGGTCTGAACAGGTGGAGGCGGGTTAATGACTGCAACGGGCATGGTCACAACTGGCACACTGGTGGTCTCACTGCCCTCTGTCAGAGAGTGCCAGAGTTCCTGCCTCTCTTGCAGTTTTTCTGGGCTGATGTTCAAAGATGAGCTGGTGTTTAATAATTTGCTCAGGTGCTTTACATACAGTGAGATGTGCAGTTTTGTTGTTGGGTGGAGCATGCTGTTGGGGTCTTTACAGGAGTTGTGAACTAGAGCAGCATAGTCCTGGTCCACAAGCCTGAGCATGTCCTTCTGCCCACGGTGAATATTGAGCAGGTTGTCGATGGCTGCCTTCATGGGGGCCGGCCATCGCTTGTGGTCCAACACAAAAACTCTCCCTCCTGTCTTCACAGGTCCAGTGCGGGCGCCAGTTGGTGAGGACAGCAGGGGCAGAGACGGCCAACGTGTGGTTTCTATAAAAACAAAAGACAGAGTACAATAAGACATTCTGACCTACAGAAGGGAAAAGCCCTAATTCATACACTTGTATGGGTGAAAACACACTTTCCGCTTTTAGATAAATGGCTGACTGGTATGTTTTTGTACATGTTTTCAATTACACAATATTGTCACATCGCGTAAAAAAGGAAAAGTGAATCATCCATTACGCTTGTCATTAAATATGAATAAAATCGAGTTACTACCAACTGAAGTCTGGTGCACTACTTTGTCTGTCTGGTAGATGTTTACCTGTTGTAGTGGGATTCACTTCTGGTTTGGCAGCAGAATCAGCAGCAGGGCATGGAGAAAACTGAAGCAACTTGGGCGGTGCCATTGAGGATGACTGAGGAAGCGCAGTCTGGGCAGCGGGCGGGCCGCTTTGAGGAGGTGAATTCTGGGCCTGGGCGGAGTCTGTCTTGCTCCTGTGCTTGTCCCAGTCTAGAAGAACTGGGCGGCAACCAGGCTCAACGTATTCCAGGCCAAACTTCTCTCCAGTGTCTCTACCAGTGAGATGAAAAGCTGGATACTTGACCTGCCCCAACACCCGTTCAGAGACCGCGTTGAGCTGTGCAATCAATGCCGGATCAAAGACAGCTGGGAGGTGAACGCCTGGCTGCTTCAAGTCCACCAGGCGCTGGTAGTTCCACCGTGCCACCCCAGTCATCCCCTCAGCTTGAAATAGCTCTGTGGAAACACGTGTTCCAGTGACCCACTGAGCCTGGTGGAAGTGATAGCCCTCCTGCTGAGACGTGCCTCTGATGGGGATCCAAACAGGAACTTTGGCCCCTTCACCCTGCATATGGTTCAGCTGCAGTGTTCCTCCATACCTGTACAAAGTCCCTCCTTCCACCACAGGATCACTCAGGCAACTTCGCAGGATGTGCACCCGCTGAATCCGCCATGCCTTCAGCATTGAGGGCTTGAAGAGAGGAGTGCCATTTGGATCACTCGCAAGGTGAAACTGCTGGAAAACTCCCTCAACCCTCTTGATGAGCTCCTCAGGCTGTGGAATCCTGGTCCTGCAGTGCTCGCGAATGTGGAGCTTGGTTGGGTTGGCAGGCTGAATTCCACAGAAGGCATATGCAGCTTTAAGCCTCTGCAGGTCTTCCTGATCCACCACAGAAAAAGCTGCAGACAGGAACTGAGCAAAAGAGCTGTACAGGGCATGATGCTCTGACACACACTCACGGAGGAACCGCCTCATGCAGTGGAATAAGTCCAGCTTGATAGTTATGTTTGCACTGAAGTGGGATCTTGATGCACAGGTGTTCAGCAGGTTACCAGAAGTGGCCCCGGCAACAATGGCATCAGTTGTTCTCCAAGAATCCCAGTTCAGATGCTCTCCTGCAAACGATTCAGCCACCTTAAATGCTGCACAGCAATCCCTGAAAGAAAAAATATAGACAAAGTATAGCCATGAATGTTAAAGTAGTCATATCAACCACCATGTGTAGTCCAGTGTATATGGTCGTCACAATAAAATGAATGCAAAGGGATTTTCTGTCATCAAACTGGAAATATGAAAAGCAATGTAAGTGTGATTCTGAGCTGTTTGTGTCACCAATGATGGTAAAAAGTACTGATTATAATTTACCTGTCTACCCACTGGTATTGTGCCTTCTCTATGCCTGCAGTGCTGTAGCGCTGTGCTAGTCCCTCGTACATGGGCTTCAGGGACTTCTCTGTCTCCGACTGCACCATCACCCATGAAAGGATCATCCAGTTCTCATTCATGACCGCATACGAGGACATGGTGCCGGATGAAAAGGTGACCTTCCTCGCAACTTTGCGTGTGTGGTCTGAGCGGAGAGCCTGTCCAAAGGTGCCCTGCAGGAGTTTTTTTATGGCACTCTCCTGGTGTTGGTACTCGTGCAGCAGGCAGTCGGTCAGGTAGTGAGCAGACACAGAGATCCCGTTCCAGCCAACTGGATCAGCGTACTCTCCGAAGGGAGCTGGCTTGGTTTCCTGCCTGATGAACTGAGTGATGGTTCTTTGGTCGTACTTTCCTGCCTCAGCATCCATGATGTTTTGGCAGCTGAGGAGGTAGGCCAGGTGAGCACGTTCAAATTTCAGGTGCATCATCTCCATGATCTGCTTTGCCATGTCGGTGGGTGAGTTGCCTGTCCGCCTGAGCTCGTCCATGACCGATTTACAAATGGCCTTCTTGTAGGTCAGTACTGCTGGCAACAGGTTTGTGAACCTCTTTGGGAGTTTGTCCAGCCACACTGGGTTGTCAGCGTACCACCTCTTCCTGCACACTTTGCAGCACAGCCTGGATGACAACAGGTAGTACTGTCCAGTGACACCGACAATCGCACGAGGTCTACCAACACCTGCAGAGACAACTTGAGGCCGGGCACAACCTTCAATGCACGGCAGAGTGTAATTGTTCCTCAGTCTAGCCATCAAGTTCTCATTCTCTGGCTTCCATATGAAGAAGGGATGGAGCTGAAAGTACTTTGGGGAAGGAAGATCTGAGACGCTGTCAATTAATTCTGGCTGGGGAGGGAGACGCCACAATGACACCATCTTCATGAGGTTGCGCACAGGAAAGGAGCCCGGCCAGAGACCCATGGATTCCAGCTCTGTCTTCATCCAGATCCTCTGCTGCTGTGAACAGGTCCACTGGCTGACTTCCTGGTCGTAGCCAGGGAGCTGTGGAGGAGGACGGGTGGGCACAGCTAACGGCCTGGGTAACGGCTCACCTAGTCAGACAAGAATAAACACAGAGCTAATTAGTACCATTTTGGTGCGACTTGATTTAATCTTTTTGCCATGAAACACATTCTAATACTAACGTTGATCTCTCTGTGCAGGTGACAGTTGACCGGGCTCTGCAGACGTCTCAGGAGAAATCCGGGGGGCCTCTGACACTATAGAGAATATTAAACATGTTATTATTATTATTGACAGTAACATGAAGCAAGAATGTAACATGACATCTACACTGTAGTGTAGATGTCATGTTACTGTATACAGTGCAGCAGTAAGTCTAAAACAGACTTTAAAGAATTAACAACAGTATTGATGGACACTACATATGGATATTTTTAAGATGCAAATACAGGTCAAATAATGCACACCAGGAACTGTGACAGTCGCTTCTGTTGATGGACGAGCCGGTCCTTCTGGCAGCAGACACATGAGCTCCTGGGGAACAGGCACCGGTCTCTTCACAGTTAGAGCGGCGGCTGCAAGGAGAGAAGGATCACAAACCAGAACCAATGCTTTATAACGGATATGAGCACAGTGAATATGACGGATATCTTTAAACGTTAGATGCATTTACCATCTACTTGTGAACCCTTCAGAGGAGTTGGTGCAGCCAGTGCAGCAGATGGTTCTACAACAGAAAAAAACATGTCAGTCATTTATATTTTGACAACATACAAACACTACTGTTAGTATGGTTACTTCACCTGCCTTTCTCAGCCTTATCCAATGAAACAGACTGTTTCTCACATTAATATATAAAGAATATACTTCATTCATACACGTGTGTTTATGTTTCGATGGGTTAATATTCAGTATGATGTAACCTAGGCAAGTGAAGCAACATGGCACACTTCAAACACATGCATTCAGGTGTTAGTAACACAGAAGTTTCACATGCATACATATTTTTTCTTTTTATCCATATAAGAAAACAAAAAGTGATACGTACCCTCATCATGACTGGTATCAATTCATAGTCACTAGGACAACAAGTAGAACACCAAAACACAAACAGGACCAGAACATGGTCAACATGAGAACGGCTCAAGTCATGCTTCATGTGGGATAAGAATTCATGGTCCCAGGGCTGTCAGTTGACGGCAGAACGTTTTTGGTGAAAAACCTCTTTTTCTTCCTGAAGCCTGCTGTTGTCTGGCTGTAGATGATGATGATGACGATGATGATGCAGAAACAGCTGTTAAACACAAACAAAAAATATATCATATATACTGAATAGAATACATCTTCAGGTGGTAGAAACAAAGAAACAAAAGACAGCAACTGTTTACTCACAGCACTGCACTTGTTGCTTTGAAGGAGAGATACTCAGCATCCCTCTCTCCAGCTCTTCATCTTCATCCATCACTGAGATGCAAACAGACAAGAATCAGAATGTCATTAAATGAATATCTTCTTGTACGTGGGCGGGTATGACTTAAATGACTGGAATGATGGTGTGTATGACAGCGTGTACATCTCTCTAAAACAAACAGGAAACCAGACCCACCCATGGCTTCAGCAGGAGCAGGTGAACGTTGTGTCATCACAGAGGAGCCAGAGGGTGGATGCAGCTTCTTCTGGAGGTACACCTGGAGTTTCTGCATCTTCGTCCCTGGAGCACAGCTTTTCTTTAGTATAAAAGATGCATAGCCATCACCTCTGCTGTGCCAAATCTCTCTCCAGGTGTTGTTGGCACGAGAGCCAAAACCAACCAGCTGGTCATCCTCCGATGCTGCTGCTGCTGTCACAGCTGGCTTTTGTTCCTCATAGCTGAGAAGAGACTGGATTTCTTGAAAGCTGAGGGAATAGCTCACAAATGACAGCAGGCTGTCCTTGCTGTGCCCCGCTGCCATGAACACTCCTGCAGCCTCCTCCTTTTGCTGGTTCCTGATTAGGTAGATGGTGTACCCAATGTCATTCTCCAGGAGCCAGCGGAAGGACTTGCCCTTGTACTTCCCAAACTGCAGGATGTAGTCTCCAGTCACCTCAGTTCTATCTGAGGCATCCCCTCCTCTCTGGCGGACCACAGTCAGAGCATTCTGTCTGACCAGCTCCTCCTTCACAGCTGCAGACTTGTCCTGTAGAGACGGGTTGTCTTTGAGGACTTTGGCTGCATCAGTCGGATCCTGACGGAGAAATCCCAGTGGTCCCTTACGGAACGTAACCGTCATTCTCCCAGGAAAAAAAAACTGTTTGTGCATTTTACCTGTAATGACAAAGAGTAGAATATATGAATAAGTCTATTACTACCTTATGGACAGCCATTGTTTTCATAACAGATGTTAATAGATAGGGTTTAGGAGGTTAGTATATCAGCCTAACATGTGATGTTGTTGATCATGTGTGGACCTTCAGTGCCTGTTCCTGTCAATTTGACATGAACTCTGTGCTTGTTGAGTCAGCGATTGATTTACACTTCAATGGCAGACCCCCTGTGGGTGAAAGCCTTTGAACGACTGATGGAAAAGAACTTGGGAGGTGAAGGAAGCTCAGCCTAGTGGGGAGTCACACCTTCATTTACGACCCCCGGTCATGTGACTGAAGTAACAATGAAGTGTGAAGTGTCTTATCAAGAAATGCTCGGAACTCAATTCACCTTTTCACCCTCCCAAACAAACATGCAATAGAGATTATACGATGTAATAAACAACAACATCATCATATTCTGGTGATCTCTGATTTTAACAGTGATGGAGAAAGTATATAGGCCTTGTACTTCAGTAAAAAAAATAATATTATTATTAATACCACTACATGGTGTAAATACTCTTTTACAAGTAAAAGTCCTGCATTTAAATCGTACTTACTCAAAGTCTTACTTAAGTAAAAGTACAAAAAATAAACTCATAATGCAGAATAATATACATTATATTATAGTATTATAATTATTGAGGTATTAATGTGTTCATCACTTTAATGACTTGATATACTGCTGGTAGTGTAATCTGTAATAACACATCATCATTTATTAGTTGAGTATATTTTGTCTGATGTCCTATCTGCTAAGTAACTAGTAACTAATGTCAAACAGTGGAGCAGTTAATGTACGTAACTATGAACTACGTGCATTAATGACGATACGTGACGTGATCCAACGGAGACGTGCGTGTTTATTTAACGTTACGTGATTCAAATGAAGCACCGGGTCCGGTCATAGCTCGTTGTTTTTTCGTTACGTGTATGTAAAGTAACAGAGTATATCTAACGTTCACCTTAACCTTAACCGGCCGCTGGTCAGCCTCTATATTCATCGGACAGCAGTAAATGCTAACCTATATATTTGAATGCACGTTCGTATTAACTTGTGGTAATTTCGGCCAAAAAAACACAACAAAGTCGGACATGAATGAACCGGTATGAACCGTTAACGGCTTCAGGTTACGTTACGTTAGCATGTAAGGTAACAAACTCATACAGAAGTCCGACTTCAACACAATAACACTGAAGAAAGACGACTCACTTTATCTTTTTAGCGTTCAAGTGAATGTCAGACAGCCCAGACTAATTATAATGACATTTTAATTCATTGCTATTCATCTTAATGACTTACCGTTTAACGTAGCGTCCACACAGCGAAGAGTTCTAGGAAAATGCGGGAGGTCGATGCTCTTTCCAGGCTGCGACTGACTGACAAACACCGGAGAAAGTCTGTCACTCGCGAAACGGCTCCAAAGCGCAACTAGCGGCCAGCCGAACACATTACGTCCTTTTGGCTCCACAGCGCTGCTGATGGCCAAAAATATATTACATCCGTACTGGTTTAGGACTACCATTGAAAATGAATGGGAAACGGTTTAGGGACTTTTAGCTAAAGAATCCCCGGGTGCCGCGCGGGAGATCCGGGTCCGATTCCCGGCCAATGCAGCAAGCTTTTACTGTGGTGGCCCAATGGGTTACCATTCATGTAAGGGTTCTACGGGAATCATTTACACTGGGATGCAAAGGTGTACAAGCAAAAATGGGAATAGTTCGAGGTAACACTTGTTGTATTCGTGACATCCCGACTACGCAAAGTAGTCAAACACAGATGTTTTTGGTGGTCGATGTTGCGCAGACAATGTCAGTTTGGATTTTAGGCTGGTGTTGGCTTTTCATCACTATCTCTTTGTCACTGTTGCTGCTCCATTCATTTCTCGTTTTTTTCGCCTTCTCGGGTAGGTGTTATATCAGCATTGGTGGTGAAATGGTAGAATTCTCGCCTGCCATGCGGGAGATCCGGGTCTGATTCCCGGCCAATGCAGCAAGGTTTTACTGTGGTTACCCAATTGGTTACCGTTCATGTAAGGGTTCTACGGGACTCATTTACACTGGGATGCAAAGGTGTACGAGCAAAAATGGGAATGGTTCGAGCTAACACTTGTTGTATTCGTGACATCCCGACTACGCAAAGTAGTCAAACACAGATGTTTTTGGTGGTCGATGTTGCGCAGACAATGTCAGTTTGGATTTTAGGCTGGTGTTGGCTTTTCATCATTATCTCTTTGTCACTGTTGCTGCTCCAATCATTTCTCGTTTTTTTCGCCTTCTCGGGTTGGTGTTAACTCAGCATTGGTGGTTCAATGGTAGAATTCTCGCCTACCATGCGGGAGTTCAGGGTCCGATTCCCGGCCGATGCAGCAAGGTTTTACTGTGGTTACCCAATTGGTTACCATTCATGTAAGGGTTCTACGGGAATCATTTACACTGGGATGTAAAGGTGTACAAGCAAAAATGAGAATGGTTCGAGGTAAGTGCTATATTCTCGTGATTTGATAACACTTGTTGTATTCGTGACATCCCGACTACGCAAAGTAGTCAAACACAGATGTTTCTGGTGGTCGATGTTGCTCAGAGAATGTCAGTTTGGATTTTAGGCTGGTGTTGCCTTTTCATCGTTATCTCTTTGTCACTGTTGCTGCGCCAATCATTTCTCGTTTTTTTCTCCTTATCTGGTGGGAGTTACATCGGCATTGGTGGTTCAATGGTAGAATTCTCGCCTGCCACGTGGGAGATCCGGGTCCGATTCCCGGCCAATGCAGCAAGCTTTTACTGTGGTTACCCAATTGGTTACCATTCATGTAAGGGTTCTACGGGAATCATTTACACTGGGATACAAAGGTGTACAAGCAAAAATGAGAATAGTTCAAGGTAACACTTGTTGTATTCGTGACATCCTCACTACGCAAGGTAGTCAAACACAGATGTTTCTGGTGGTAGATGTTGCGCAGACAATGTCAGTTTGGATTTTAGGCTGGTTTTGGCTTTTCATCGTTATCTCTTTGTCACTGTTGCTGCGCCAATCATTTCTCGTTTTTTTCGCCTTATCGGGTTGGGGTTATATTGGCATTGGTGGTTCAATGGTAGAATTCTCACCTGCTACGCGGGAGATCTGGGTCCGATTCCCGGCCAATGCAGCATGCCTTTACTGTGGTTACCCAATTGGTTACCATTCATGTAAGGGTTCTACGGGAATCATTTACACTGAGATACACAGGTGTTCGAGCAAAAATGTGAATGGTTCGAGGTAAGTGCTATATTCTCGTGATTTGGAAACACTTGTTGTATTCGTGACATCCCGACTACGCAAAGTAGTCAAACACAGATGTTTCTGGTGGTCAATGTTGCGCAGACAATGTCAGTTTGGATTTTAGGCTGGTGTTGGCTTTTCATCACTATCTCTTTGTCACTGTTGCTGCTCCATTCATTTCTCGTTTTTTTCGCCTTCTCGGGTAGGTGTTATATCAGCATTGGTGGTTAAATGGTAGAATTCTCGCCTGCCATGCGGGAGATCAGGGTCTGATTCCCGGCCAATGCAGCAAGGTTTTACTGTGGTTACCCAATTGGTTACCATTCATGTAAGGGTTCTACGGGAATCATTTACACTGGGATGCAAAGATGTACAAGCAAAAATGGGAATGGTTCGAGGTAACACTTGTTGTATTCGTGACATCCTGACTACGCAAAGTAGTCAAACACAGATGTTTCTGGTGGTCGATGTTGCGCAGACAATGTCAGTTTGGATTTTAGGCTGGTGTTGGCTTTTCATCGTTATCTCTTTGTCACTGTTGCTGCACCAATCATTTCTCGTTTTTTTCTCCTTATCGGGTGGGAGTTATATCGGCATTGGTGGTTCAATGGTAGAATTCTCGCCTGCCACGCGGGGGCCAGTCGCGTATAGTTGGCATACGCTGACAGCCAATGAAATTGTAGCATTATTAACGCTGTCCAAGGTGCTCAAAGTCCACTTTCACAGTGCTGGTTTCAGCTCCTGGACGCAGGTTCGAGTCTCAGTTGGGGCAAAGCCACTCATCAATGATAAAGAGCTATTTATGAATCAAGAAATGTGTATCCAACTTTAACATTTACTGATTATCACTAGATTGTAGTGGCAGACATATTATCAAGTGCATGATTTATTTATGGCTATTAACCTATTATATTGCAGTTTTCCTAATTATGAACATTTAAATTGCAATCACTTAATTACTTCAATTAAATATTTATTTACTGTTCACTATAATGATTCACTTATTAATGAGACATGTAAACATTAGTGAACAAAATATATTTATTAAACACAACAGGGACAGTAAATGTTGAACACAGAGCCCATAGTGCAAGATCACAAATACACAACACAAATATGTACAACAAATATAATAATAAATCCAGTAAAAAATGAGCAAATATATACAGTATATACACGACAAAACACTCATGTCTCTTATTTTCCCTTTTCAACCTCCCATCTCTTTTTTTCTGTCTCATAAAAAGGAGACCTCTGGAACTCAGTCCAGGTCATCTGCTTCTCCATGCCCTGGTCTTTGTAAAAGGAAAAGACTTTACCAGGGCAGTAAATGTACTTCCCTGTTAGTCCAGGGAACCCCGTATGAACATGAGGACTGTTTGGGCCCTGCTTCAGTTCCATCTTACAGAATCCGCACTTACGACCTGTGGGCTTGGATTCAGTCCTCTTCCTCTTCTGCTGTCCTCTCTCCTCCACCCTTTTCCTTGTTGCATCCAGTTCCAGCTGAAAGAACTTTGTCTCTGCAAAGTCGACAAAGGGCATTCTTGGGTTTGTCAGACCGTCTGCACCATAAACTTTAAAAACTTTCGTGGAGCAGTAAAAGTATCTGACAGGGCCCTGCTGGAAGAAGAAGTGGATAGAAGAACCATCATTCTCATACCTGGACTTTGGCTGACCACAAGAAAGACACCTTTTTGTCTGGGTCTTTTTTTCCTTTGACTGTTGTTGTTGTTGTTGTTGTTGTTGCTGCTGCTGTTTCTCCATGATGTTTCGTACCATTTCCTCAATGGAGGCTTGAGTCAGGGTCTGAACAGGTGGAGGCGGGTTAATGACTGCAACGGGCATGGTCACAACTGGCACACTGGTGGTCTCACTGCCCTCTGTCAGAGAGTGCCAGAGTTCCTGCCTCTCTTGCAGTTTTTCTGGGCTGATGTTCAAAGATGAGCTGGTGTTTAATAATTTGCTCAGGTGCTTTACATACAGTGAGATGTGCAATTTTGTTGTTGGGTGGAGCATGCTGTTGGGGTCTGTACAGGAGTTGTGAACTAGAGCAGCATAGTCCTGGTCCACAAGCCTGAGCATGTCCTTCTGCCCACGGTGAATATTGAGCAGGTTGTCGATGGCTGCCTTCATGGGGGCCGGCCATCGCTTGTGGTCCAACACAAAAACTCTCCCTCCTGTCTTCACAGGTCCAGTGCGGGCGCCAGTTGGTGAGGACAGCAGGGGCAGAGACGGCCAACGTGTGGTTTCTATAAAAACAAAAGACAGAGTACAATAAGACATTCTGACCTACAGAAGGGAAAAGCCCTAATTCATACACTTGTATGGGTGAAAACACACTTTCCGCTTTTAGATAAATGGCTGACTGGTATGTTTTTGTACATGTTTTCAATTGCACAATATTGTCACATCGCGTAAAAAAGGAAAAGTGAATCATCCATTACGCTTGTCATTAAATATGAATAAAATCGAGTTACTACCAACTGAAGTCTGGTGCACTACTTTGTCTGTCTGTTAGATGTTTACCTGTTGTAGTGGGATTCACTTCTGGTTTGGCAGCAGAATCAGCAGCAGGGCATGGAGAAAACTGAAGCAACTTGGGCGGTGCCATTGAGGATGACTGAGGAAGCGCAGTCTGGGCAGCGGGCGGGCCGCTTTGAGGAGGTGAATTCTGGGCCTGGGCGGAGTCTGTCTTGCTCCTGTGCTTGTCCCAGTCTAGAAGAACTGGGCGGCAACCAGGCTCAACGTATTCCAGGCCAAACTTCTCTCCAGTGTCTCTACCAGTGAGATGAAAAGCTGGATACTTGACCTGCCCCAACACCCGTTCAGAGACCGCGTTGAGCTGTGCAATCAATGCCGGATCAAAGACAGCTGGGAGGTGAACGCCTGGCTGCTTCAAGTCCACCAGGCGCTGGTAGTTCCACCGTGCCACCCCAGTCATCCCCTGAGCTTGAAACAGCTCTGTGGAAACACGTGTTCCAGTGACCCACTGAGCCTGGTGGAAGTGATAGCCCTCCTGCTGAGACGTGCCTCTGATGGGGATCCAAACAGGAACTTTGGCCCCTTCACCCTGCATATGGTTCAGCTGCAGTGTTCCTCCATACCTGTACAAAGTCCCTCCTTCCACCACAGGATCACTCAGGCAACTTCGCAGGATGTGCACCCGCTGAATCCGCCATGCCTTCAGCATTGAGGGCTTGAAGAGAGGAGTGCCATTTGGATCACTCGCAAGGTGAAACTGCTGGAAAACTCCCTCAACCCTCTTGATGAGCTCCTCAGGCTGTGGAATCCTGGTCCTGCAGTGCTCGCGAATGTGGAGCTTGGTTGGGTTGGCAGGCTGAATTCCACAGAAGGCATATGCAGCTTTAAGCCTCTGCAGGTCTTCCTGATCCACCACAGAAAAAGCTGCAGACAGGAACTGAGCAAAAGAGCTGTACAGGGCATGATGCTCTGACACACACTCACGGAGGAACCGCCTCATGCAGTGGAATAAGTCCAGCTTGATAGTTATGTTTGCACTGAAGTGGGATCTTGATGCACAGGTGTTCAGCAGGTTACCAGAAGTGGCCCCGGCAACAATGGCATCAGTTGTTCTCCAAGAATCCCAGTTCAGATGCTCTCCTGCAAACGATTCAGCCACCTTAAATGCTGCACAGCAATCCCTGAAAGAAAAAATATAGACAAAGTATAGCCATGAATGTTAAAGTAGTCATATCAACCACAATGTGTAGTCCAGTGTATATGGTCGTCACAATAAAATGAATGCAAAGGGATTTTCTGTCATCAAACTGGAAATATGAAAAGCAATGTAAGTGTGATTCTGAGCTGTTTGTGTCACCAATGATGGTAAAAAGTACTGATTATAATTTACCTGTCTACCCACTGGTATTGTGCCTTCTCTATGCCTGCAGTGCTGTAGCGCTGTGCTAGTCCCTCGTACATGGGCTTCAGGGACTTCTCTGTCTCCGACTGCACCATCACCCATGAAAGGATCATCCAGTTCTCATTCATGACCGCATACGAGGACATGGTGCCGGATGAAAAGGTGACCTTCCTCGCAACTTTGCGTGTGTGGTCTGAGCGGAGAGCCTGTCCAAAGGTGCCCTGCAGGAGTTTTTTTATGGCACTCTCCTGGTGTTGGTACTCGTGCAGCAGGCAGTCGGTCAGGTAGTGAGCAGACACAGAGATCCCGTTCCAGCCAACTGGATCAGCGTACTCTCCGAAGGGAGCTGGCTTGGTTTCCTGCCTGATGAACTGAGTGATGGTTCTTTGGTCGTACTTTCCTGCCTCAGCATCCATGATGTTTTGGCAGCTGAGGAGGTAGGCCAGGTGAGCACGTTCAAATTTCAGGTGCATCATCTCCATGATCTGCTTTGCCATGTCGGTGGGTGAGTTGCCTGTCCGCCTGAGCTCGTCCATGACCGATTTACAAATGGCCTTCTTGTAGGTCAGTACTGCTGGCAACAGGTTTGTGAACCTCTTTGGGAGTTTGTCCAGCCACACTGGGTTGTCAGCGTACCACCTCTTCCTGCACACTTTGCAGCACAGCCTGGATGACAACAGGTAGTACTGTCCAGTGACACCGACAATCGCACGAGGTCTACCAACACCTGCAGAGACAACTTGAGGCCGGGCACAACCTTCAATGCACGGCAGAGTGTAATTGTTCCTCAGTCTAGCCATCAAGTTCTCATTCTCTGGCTTCCATATGAAGAAGGGATGGAGCTGAAAGTACTTTGGGGAAGGAAGATCTGAGACGCTGTCAATTAATTCTGGCTGGGGAGGGAGACGCCACAATGACACCATCTTCATGAGGTTGCGCACAGGAAAGGAGCCCGGCCAGAGACCCATGGATTCCAGCTCTGTCTTCATCCAGATCCTCTGCTGCTGTGAACAGGTCCACTGGCTGACTTCCTGGTCGTAGCCAGGGAGCTGTGGAGGAGGACGGGTGGGCACAGCTAACGGCCTGGGTAATGGCTCACCTAGTCAGACAAGAATAAACAGGGCTAATTAGTACCATTTTGGTGCGACTTGATTTAATCTTTTTGCCATGAAACACATTCTAATACTAACGTTGATCTCTCTGTGCAGGTGACAGTTGACCGGGCTCTGCAGACGTCTCAGGAGAAATCCGGGGGGCCTCTGACACTATAGAGAATATTAAACATGTTATTATTATTATTGACAGTAACATGAAGCAAGAATGTAACATGACATCTACACTGTAGTGTAGATGTCATGTTACTGTATACAGTGCAGCAGTAAGTCTAAAACAGACTTTAAAGAATTAACAACAGTATTGATGGACACTACATATGGATATTTTTAAGATGCAAATACAGGTCAAATAATGCACACCAGGAACTGTGACAGTCGCTTCTGTTGATGGACGAGCCGGTCCTTCTGGCAGCAGACACATGAGCTCCTGGGGAACAGGCACCGGTCTCTTCACAGTTAGAGCGGCGGCTGCAAGGAGAGAAGGATCACAAACCAGAACCAATGCTTTATAACGGATATGAGCACAGTGAATATGACGGATATCTTTAAACGTTAGATGCATTTACCATCTACTTGTGAACCCTTCAGAGGAGTTGGTGCAGCCAGTGCAGCAGATGGTTCTACAACAGAAAAAAACATGTCAGTCATTTATATTTTGACAACATACAAACACTACTGTTAGTATGGTTACTTCACCTGCCTTTCTCAGCCTTATCCAATGAAACAGACTGTTTCTCACATTAATATATAAAGAATATACTTCATTCATACACGTGTGTTTATGTTTCGATGGGTTAATATTCAGTATGATGTAACCTAGGCAAGTGAAGCAACATGGCACACTTCAAACACATGCATTCAGGTGTTAGTAACACAGAAGTTTCACATGCATACATATTTTTTCTTTTTATCCATATAAGAAAACAAAAAGTGATACGTACCCTCATCATGACTGGTATCAATTCATAGTCACTAGGACAACAAGTAGAACACCAAAACACAAACAGGACCAGAACATGGTCAACATGAGAACGGCTCAAGTCATGCTTCATGTGGGATAAGAATTCATGGTCCCAGGGCTGTCAGTTGACGGCAGAACGTTTTTGGTGAAAAACCTCTTTTTCTTCCTGAAGCCTGCTGTTGTCTGGCTGTAGATGATGATGATGACGATGATGATGCAGAAACAGCTGTTAAACACAAACAAAAAATATATCATATATACTGAATAGAATACATCTTCAGGTGGTAGAAACAAAGAAACAAAAGACAGCAACTGTTTACTCACAGCACTGCACTTGTTGCTTTGAAGGAGAGATACTCAGCATCCCTCTCTCCAGCTCTTCATCTTCATCCATCACTGAGATGCAAACAGACAAGAATCAGAATGTCATTAAATGAATATCTTCTTGTACGTGGGCGGGTATGACTTAAATGACTGGAATGATGGTGTGTATGACAGCGTGTACATCTCTCTAAAACAAACAGGAAACCAGACCCACCCATGGCTTCAGCAGGAGCAGGTGAACGTTGTGTCATCACAGAGGAGCCAGAGGGTGGATGCAGCTTCTTCTGGAGGTACACCTGGAGTTTCTGCATCTTCGTCCCTGGAGCACAGCTTTTCTTTAGTATAAAAGATGCATAGCCATCACCTCTGCTGTGCCAAATCTCTCTCCAGGTGTTGTTGGCACGAGAGCCAAAACCAACCAGCTGGTCATCCTCCGATGCTGCTGCTGCTGTCACAGCTGGCTTTTGTTCCTCATAGCTGAGAAGAGACTGGATTTCTTGAAAGCTGAGGGAATAGCTCACAAATGACAGCAGGCTGTCCTTGCTGTGCCCCGCTGCCATGAACACTCCTGCAGCCTCCTCCTTTTGCTGGTTCCTGATTAGGTAGATGGTGTACCCAATGTCATTCTCCAGGAGCCAGCGGAAGGACTTGCCCTTGTACTTCCCAAACTGCAGGATGTAGTCTCCAGTCACCTCAGTTCTATCTGAGGCATCCCCTCCTCTCTGGCGGACCACAGTCAGAGCATTCTGTCTGACCAGCTCCTCCTTCACAGCTGCAGACTTGTCCTGTAGAGACGGGTTGTCTTTGAGGACTTTGGCTGCATCAGTCGGATCCTGACGGAGAAATCCCAGTGGTCCCTTACGGAACGTAACCGTCATTCTCCCAGGGAAAAAAAACTGTTTGTGCATTTTACCTGTAATGACAAAGAGTAGAATATATGAATAAGTCTATTACTACCTTATGGACAGCCATTGTTTTCATAACAGATGTTAATAGATAGGGTTTAGGAGGTTAGTATATCAGCCTAACATGTGATGTTGTTGATCATGTGTGGACCTTCAGTGCCTGTTCCTGTCAATTTGACATGAACTCTGTGCTTGTTGAGTCAGCGATTGATTTACACTTCAATGGCAGACCCCCTGTGGGTGAAAGCCTTTGAACGACTGATGGAAAAGAACTTGGGAGGTGAAGGAAGCTCAGCCTAGTGGGGAGTCACACCTTCATTTACGACCCCCGGTCATGTGACTGAAGTAACAATGAAGTGTGAAGTGTCTTATCAAGAAATGCTCGGAACTCAATTCACCTTTTCACCCTCCCAAACAAACATGCAATAGAGATTATACGATGTAATAAACAACAACATCATCATATTCTGGTGATCTCTGATTTTAACAGTGATGGAGAAAGTATATAGGCCTTGTACTTCAGTAAAAAAAATAATATTATTATTAATACCACTACATGGTGTAAATACTCTTTTACAAGTAAAAGTCCTGCATTTAAATCGTACTTACTCAAAGTCTTACTTAAGTAAAAGTACAAAAAATAAACTCATAATGCAGAATAATATACATTATATTATAGTATTATAATTATTGAGGTATTAATGTGTTCATCACTTTAATGACTTGATATACTGCTGGTAGTGTAATCTGTAATAACACATCATCATTTATTAGTTGAGTATATTTTGTCTGATGTCCTATCTGCTAAGTAACTAGTAACTAATGTCAAACAGTGGAGCAGTTAATGTACGTAACTATGAACTACGTGCATTAATGACGATACGTGACGTGATCCAACGGAGACGTGCGTGTTTATTTAACGTTACGTGATTCAAATGAAGCACCGGGTCCGGTCATAGCTCGTTGTTTTTTCGTTACGTGTATGTAAAGTAACAGAGTATATCTAACGTTCACCTTAACCTTAACCGGCCGCTGGTCAGCCTCTATATTCATCGGACAGCAGTAAATGCTAACCTATATATTTGAATGCACGTTCGTATTAACTTGTGGTAATTTCGGCCAAAAAAACACAACAAAGTCGGACATGAATGAACCGGTATGAACCGTTAACGGCTTCAGGTTACGTTACGTTAGCATGTAAGGTAACAAACTCATACAGAAGTCCGACTTCAACACAATAACACTGAAGAAAGACGACTCACTTTATCTTTTTAGCGTTCAAGTGAATGTCAGACAGCCCAGACTAATTATAATGACATTTTAATTCATTGCTATTCATCTTAATGACTTACCGTTTAACGTAGCGTCCACACAGCGAAGAGTTCTAGGAAAATGCGGGAGGTCGATGCTCTTTCCAGGCTGCGACTGACTGACAAACACCGGAGAAAGTCTGTCACTCGCGAAACGGCTCCAAAGCGCAACTAGCGGCCAGCCGAACACATTACGTCCTTTTGGCTCCACAGCGCTGCTGATGGCCAAAAATATATTACATCCGTACTGGTTTAGGACTACCATTGAAAATGAATGGGAAACGGTTTAGGGACTTTTAGCTAAAGAATCCCCGGGTGCCGCGCGGGAGATCCGGGTCCGATTCCCGGCCAATGCAGTAAGCTTTTACTGTGGTTACCCAATTGGTTACCATTCATGTAAGGGTTCTACGGGAATCATTTACACTGGGATGCAAAGGTGTACAATCACAAATGAGAATGGTTCGAGGTAAGTGCCATGTTCTCGTTATTTGAAAACACTTTTTGTATTTGTGACATCCCGACTACGCAAAGTAGTCAAACACAGATGTTTTTGGTGGTCGATGTTGCGCAGACAATGTCAGTTTGGATTTTAGGCTGGTGTTGGCTTTTCATCATTATCTCTTTGTCACTGTTGCTGCTCCAATCATTTCTCATTTTTTTCGCCTTCTCGGGTTGGTGTTAACTCGGCATTGGTGGTTCAATGATAGAGTTCTCGCCTACCATGCGGGAGTTCAGGGTCCGATTCACTGCCAATGTAGCAAGGTTTTACTGTGGTTACCCAATTGGTTACTATTCATGTAAGGGTTCTACGGGACTCATTTACACTGGGATGCAAAGGTGTACGAGCAAAAATGGGAATGGTTCGAGGTAAGTGCTATGTTCTCGTTATTTGAAAACACTTTTTGTATTTGTGACATTTCGACTACGCAAAGTAGTCAAACACAGATGTTTTTGGTGGTCGATGTTGCGCAGACAATGTCAGTTTGGATTTTAGGCTAGTGTTGGCTTTTCATCATTATCTCTTTGTCACTGTTGCTGCTCCAATCATTTCTCGTTTTTTTCGCCTTCTCGGGTTGGTGTTAACTCAGCATTGGTGGTTCAATGGTAGAATTCTCGCCTACCATGCGGGAGTTCAGGGTCCGATTCCCGGCCAATGTAGCAAGGTTTTACTGTGGTTACCCAATTGGTTACTATTCATGTAAGGGTTCTACAGGACTCATTTACACTGGGATACAAAGGTGTACAAGCAAAAATGAGAATAGTTCAAGGTAACACTTGTTGTATTCGTGACATCCTCACTACGCAAAGTAGTCAAACACAGATGTTTCTGGTGGTAGATGATGCGCAGACAATGTCAGTTTGGATTTTAGGCTGGTTTTGGCTTTTCATCGTTATCTCTTTGTCACTGTTGCTGCGCCAATCATTTCTCGTTTTTTTCGCCTTATCGGGTTGGGGTTATATTGGCATTGGTGGTTCAATTGTAGAATTCTCACCTGCTACGCGGGAGATCTGGGTCCGATTCCCGGCCAATGCAGCATGCCTTTACTGTGGTTACCCAATTGGTTACCATTCATGTAAGGGTTCTACGGGAATCATTTACACTGAGATACACAGGTGTTCGAGCAAAAATGTGAATGGTTCGAGGTAAGTGCTATATTCTCGTGATTTGGAAACACTTGTTGTATTCGTGACATCCCGACTACGCAAAGTAGTCAAACACAGATGTTTCTGGTGGTCAATGTTGCGCAGACAATGTCAGTTTGGATTTTAGGCTGGTGTTGGCTTTTCATCACTATCTCTTTGTCACTGTTGCTGCTCCATTCATTTCTCGTTTTTTTCGCCTTCTCGGGTAGGTGTTATATCAGCATTGGTGGTTAAATGGTAGAATTCTCGCCTGCCATGCGGGAGATCAGGGTCTGATTCCCGGCCAATGCAGCAAGGTTTTACTGTGGTTACCCAATTGGTTACCATTCATGTAAGGGTTCTACGGGAATCATTTACACTGGGATGCAAAGATGTACAAGCAAAAATGGGAATGGTTCGAGGTAACACTTGTTGTATTCGTGACATCCCGACTACGCAAAGTAGTCAAACACAGATGTTTCTGGTGGTCGATGTTGCGCAGACAATGTCAGTTTGGATTTTAGGCTGGTGTTGGCTTTTCATCGTTATCTCTTTGTCACTGTTGCTGCTCCAATCATTTCTCATTTTTTTCGCCTTCTCGGGTTGGTGTTAACTCGGCATTGGTGGTTCAATGATAGAGTTCTCGCCTACCATGCGGGAGTTCAGGGTCCGATTCACTGCCAATGTAGCAAGGTTTTACTGTGGTTACCCAATTGGTTACTATTCATGTAAGGGTTCTACGGGACTCATTTACACTGGGATGCAAAGGTGTACGAGCAAAAATGGGAATGGTTCGAGGTAAGTGCTATGTTCTCGTTATTTGAAAACACTTTTTGTATTTGTGACATTTCGACTACGCAAAGTAGTCAAACACAGATGTTTTTGGTGGTCGATGTTGCGCAGACAATGTCAGTTTGGATTTTAGGCTAGTGTTGGCTTTTCATCATTATCTCTTTGTCACTGTTGCTGCTCCAATCATTTCTCGTTTTTTTCGCCTTCTCGGGTTGGTGTTAACTCAGCATTGGTGGTTCAATGGTAGAATTCTCGCCTACCATGCGGGAGTTCAGGGTCCGATTCCCGGCCAATGTAGCAAGGTTTTACTGTGGTTACCCAATTGGTTACTATTCATGTAAGGGTTCTACAGGACTCATTTACACTGGGATACAAAGGTGTACAAGCAAAAATGAGAATAGTTCAAGGTAACACTTGTTGTATTCGTGACATCCTCACTACGCAAAGTAGTCAAACACAGATGTTTCTGGTGGTAGATGATGCGCAGACAATGTCAGTTTGGATTTTAGGCTGGTTTTGGCTTTTCATCGTTATCTCTTTGTCACTGTTGCTGCGCCAATCATTTCTCGTTTTTTTCGCCTTATCGGGTTGGGGTTATATTGGCATTGGTGGTTCAATGGTAGAATTCTCACCTGCTACGCGGGAGATCTGGGTCCGATTCCCGGCCAATGCAGCATGCCTTTACTGTGGTTACCCAATTGGTTACCATTCATGTAAGGGTTCTACGGGAATCATTTACACTGAGATACACAGGTGTTCGAGCAAAAATGTGAATGGTTCGAGGTAAGTGCTATATTCTCGTGATTTGGAAACACTTGTTGTATTCGTGACATCCCGACTACGCAAAGTAGTCAAACACAGATGTTTCTGGTGGTCAATGTTGCGCAGACAATGTCAGTTTGGATTTTAGGCTGGTGTTGGCTTTTCATCACTATCTCTTTGTCACTGTTGCTGCTCCATTCATTTCTCGTTTTTTTCGCCTTCTCGGGTAGGTGTTATATCAGCATTGGTGGTTAAATGGTAGAATTCTCGCCTGCCATGCGGGAGATCAGGGTCTGATTCCCGGCCAATGCAGCAAGGTTTTACTGTGGTTACCCAATTGGTTACCATTCATGTAAGGGTTCTACGGGAATCATTTACACTGGGATGCAAAGATGTACAAGCAAAAATGGGAATGGTTCGAGGTAACACTTGTTGTATTCGTGACATCCCGACTACGCAAAGTAGTCAAACACAGATGTTTCTGGTGGTCGATGTTGCGCAGACAATGTCAGTTTGGATTTTAGGCTGGTGTTGGCTTTTCATCGTTATCTCTTTGTCACTGTTGCTGCGCCAATCATTTCTCGTTTTTTTCTCCTTATCGGGTGGGAGTTATATCGGCATTGGTGGTTCAATGGTAGAATTCTCGCCTGCCACGCGGGAGATCCGGGTCCGATTCCCGGCCAATACAGTAAGCTTTTACTGTGGTTACCCAATTGGTTACCATTCATGTAAGGGTTCTACGGGAATCATTTACACTGGGATGCAAAGGTGTACAATCACAAATGAGAATGGTTCGAGGTAAGTGCCATGTTCTCGTTATTTGAAAACACTTTTTGTATTTGTGACATCCCGACTACGCAAAGTAGTCAAACACAGATGTTTTTGGTGGTCGATGTTGCGCAGACAATGTCAGTTTGGATTTTAGGCTGGTGTTGGCTTTTCATCATTATCTCTTTGTCACTGTTGCTGCTCCAATCATTTCTCATTTTTTTCGCCTTCTCGGGTTGGTGTTAACTCGGCATTGGTGGTTCAATGATAGAGTTCTCGCCTACCATGCGGGAGTTCAGGGTCCGATTCACTGCCAATGTAGCAAGGTTTTACTGTGGTTACCCAATTGGTTACTATTCATGTAAGGGTTCTACGGGACTCATTTACACTGGGATGCAAATGTGTACGAGCAAAAATGGGAATGGTTCGAGGTAAGTGCTATGTTCTCGTTATTTGAAAACACTTTTTGTATTTGTGACATTTCGACTACGCAAAGTAGTCAAACACAGATGTTTTTGGTGGTCGATGTTGCGCAGACAATGTCAGTTTGGATTTTAGGCTAGTGTTGGCTTTTCATCATTATCTCTTTGTCACTGTTGCTGCTCCAATCATTTCTCGTTTTTTTCGCCTTCTCGGGTTGGTGTTAACTCAGCATTGGTGGTTCAATGGTAGAATTCTCGCCTACCATGCGGGAGTTCAGGGTCCGATTCCCGGCCAATGTAGCAAGGTTTTACTGTGGTTACCCAATTGGTTACTATTCATGTAAGGGTTCTACAGGACTCATTTACACTGGGATGCAAAGGTGTACGAGCAAAAATGGGAATGGTTCGAGGTAAGTGCTATATTCTCGTGATTTGATAATACTTGTTGTATTCGTGACATCCCGACTATACAAAGTAGTCAAACACAGATGTTTCTGGTGGTCGATGTTGCGCAGACAATGTCAGTTTGGATTTTAGGCTGGTTTTGGCTTTTCATCGTTATCTCTTTGTCACTGTTGCTGCGCCAATCATTTCTCGTTTTTTTCGCCTTATCGGGTTGGAGTTATATCGGCATTGGTGGTTCAATGGTAGAATTCTCGCCTGCCATGCGTGAGATCCGGGTCCGATTCCCGGCCAATGCAGCAAGCTTTTACTGTGGTTACCCAATGGGTTACCATTCATGTAAGGGTTCTACGGGAATCATTTACACTGGGATGCAAAGGTGTACAAGCAAAAATGGGAATAGTTCGAGGTAACACTTGTTGTATTGGTGACATCCCGACTACGCAAAGTAGTCAAACACAGATGTTTCTGGTGGTCGATGTTGCGCATACAATGTCAGTTTGGATTTTAGGCTGGTGTTGGCTTTTCATCGTTATGTCTTTGTCACTGTTGCTGCGCCAATCATTTCTCGTTTTTTTCTCCTTATCGGGTGGGAGTTATATCGGCATTGGTGGTTCAATGGTAGAATTCTCGCCTGCCACGCGGGAGATCCGGGTCCGATTCCCGGCCAATGCAGCAAGCTTTTACTGTGGTTACCCAATTGGTTACCATTCATGTAAGGGTTCTACGGGAATCATTTACACTGGGATGCAAAGGTGTACAATCACAAATGGGAATGGTTCGAGGTAAGTGCTATATTCTCGTTATTTGAAAACACTTTTTGTATTTGTGACATCCCGACTACGCAAAGTAGTCAAACACAGATGTTTTTGGTGGTCGATGTTGCGCAGACAATGTCAGTTTGGATTTTAGGCTGGTGTTGGCTTTTCATCATTATCTCTTTGTCACTGTTGCTGCGCCAATCATTTCTCGTTTTTTTCTCCTTATCTGGTGGGAGTTACATCGGCATTGGTGGTTCAATGGTAGAATTCTCGCCTGCCACGTGGGAGATCCGAGTCCGATTCCCGGCCAATGCAGCAAGCTTTTACTGTGGTTACCCAATTGGTTACCATTCATGTAAGGGTTCTACGGGAATCATTTACACTGGGATACAAAGGTGTACAAGCAAAAATGAGAATAGTTCAAGGTAACACTTGTTGTATTCGTGACATCCCCACTACGCAAAGTAGTCAAACACAGATGTTTCTGGTGGTAGATGTTGCGCAGACAATGTCAGTTTGGATTTTAGGCTGGTGTTGGCTTTTCATCATTATCTCTTTGTCACTGTTGCTGCTCCAATCATTTCTCGTTTTTTTCCCCTTCTCGGGTTGGTGTTAACTCAGCATTAGTGGTTCAATGGTAGAATTCTCGCCTACCATGCGGGAGTTCAGGGTCCGATTCCCTGCCAATGCAGCAAGCTTTTACTGTGGTGACCCAATGGGTTACCATTCATGTAAGGGTTCTACGAGAATCATTTACACTGGGATACAAAGGTGTACAAGCAAAAATGAGAATAGTTCAAGGTAACACTTGTTGTATTCGTGACATCCCCACTACGCAAAGTAGTCAAACACAGATGTTTCTGGTGGTCGATGTTGCGCAGACAATGTCAGTTTGGATTTTAGGCTGGTTTTGGCTTTTCATCGTTATCTCTTTGTCACTATTGCTGCGCCAATCATTTCTCGTTTTTTTCGCCTTATCGGGTTGGAGTTATATTGGCATTGGTGGTTCAATGGTAGAATTCTCACCTGCTACGCGGGAGATCTGGGTCCGATTCCCGGCCAATGCAGCATGCCTTTACTGTGGTTACCCAATTGGTTACCATTCATGTAAGGGTTCTACGGGAATCATTTACACTGAGATACACAGGTCTTCGAGCAAAAATGCGAATGGTTCGAGGTAAGTGCTATATTCTCGTGATTTGGAAACACTTGTTGTATTCGTGACATCCCGACTACGCAAAGTAGTCAAACACAGATGTTTCTGGTGGTCGATGTTGCGCAGACAATGTCAGTTTGGATTTTAGGCTGGTGTTGGCTTTTCATCGTTATGTCTTTGTCACTGTTGCTGCGCCAATCATTTCTCGTTTTTTTCTCCTTATCGGGTGGGAGTTATATCGGCATTGGTGGTTCAATGGTAGAATTCTCGCCTGCCACGCGGGAGATCCGGGTCAGATTCCCGGCCAATGCAGCAAGCTTTTACTGTGGTTACCCAATTGGTTACCATTCATGTAAGGGTTCTACGGGAATCATTTACACTGGGATGCAAAGGTGTACAATCACAAATGGGAATGGTTCGAGGTAAGTGCTATATTCTCGTTATTTGAAAACACTTTTTGTATTTGTGACATCCCGACTACGCAAAGTAGTCAAACACAGATGTTTTTGGTGGTCGATGTTGCGCAGACAATGTCAGTTTGGATTTTAGGCTGGTGTTGGCTTTTCATCATTATCTCTTTGTCACTGTTGCTGCGCCAATCATTTCTCGTTTTTTTCTCCTTATCTGGTGGGAGTTACATCGGCATTGGTGGTTCAATGGTAGAATTCTCGCCTGCCACGTGGGAGATCCGGGTCCGATTCCCGGCCAATGCAGCAAGCTTTTACTGTGGTTACCCAATTGGTTACCATTCATGTAAGGGTTCAACGGGAATCATTTACACTGGGATACAAAGGTGTACAAGCAAAAATGAGAATAGTTGAAGGTAACACTTGTTGTATTCGTGACATCCCCACTACGCAAAGTAGTCAAACACAGATGTTTCTGGTGGTAGATGTTGCGCAGACAATGTCAGTTTGGATTTTAGGCTGGTGTTGGCTTTTCATCATTATCTCTTTGTCACTGTTGCTGCTCCAATCATTTCTCGTTTTTTTCCCCTTCTCGGGTTGGTGTTAACTCAGCATTAGTGGTTCAATGGTAGAATTCTCGCCTACCATGCGGGAGTTCAGGGTCCGATTCCCTGCCAATGCAGCAAGCTTTTACTGTGGTGACCCAATGGGTTACCATTCATGTAAGGGTTCTACGAGAATCATTTACACTGGGATACAAAGGTGTACAAGCAAAAATGAGAATAGTTCAAGGTAACACTTGTTGTATTCGTGACATCCCCACTACGCAAAGTAGTCAAACACAGATGTTTCTGGTGGTCGATGTTGCGCAGACAATGTCAGTTTGGATTTTAGGCTGGTGTTGGCTTTTCATCGTTATGTCTTTGTCACTGTTGCTGCGCCAATCATTTCTCGTTTTTTTCTCCTTATCGGGTGGGAGTTATATCGGCATTGGTGGTTCAATGGTAGAATTCTCGCCTGCCACGCGGGAGATCCGGGTCAGATTCCCGGCCAATGCAGCAAGCTTTTACTGTGGTTACCCAATTGGTTACCATTCATGTAAGGGTTCTACGGGAATCATTTACACTGGGATGCAAAGGTGTACAATCACAAATGGGAATGGTTCGAGGTAAGTGCTATATTCTCGTTATTTGAAAACACTTTTTGTATTTGTGACATCCCGACTACGCAAAGTAGTCAAACACAGATGTTTTTGGTGGTCGATGTTGCGCAGACAATGTCAGTTTGGATTTTAGGCTGGTGTTGGCTTTTCATCATTATCTCTTTGTCACTGTTGCTGCGCCAATCATTTCTCGTTTTTTTCTCCTTATCTGGTGGGAGTTACATCGGCATTGGTGGTTCAATGGTAGAATTCTCGCCTGCCACGTGGGAGATCCGGGTCCGATTCCCGGCCAATGCAGCAAGCTTTTACTGTGGTTACCCAATTGGTTACCATTCATGTAAGGGTTCAACGGGAATCATTTACACTGGGATACAAAGGTGTACAAGCAAAAATGAGAATAGTTGAAGGTAACACTTGTTGTATTCGTGACATCCCCACTACGCAAAGTAGTCAAACACAGATGTTTCTGGTGGTAGATGTTGCGCAGACAATGTCAGTTTGGATTTTAGGCTGGTGTTGGCTTTTCATCATTATCTCTTTGTCACTGTTGCTGCTCCAATCATTTCTCGTTTTTTTCCCCTTCTCGGGTTGGTGTTAACTCAGCATTAGTGGTTCAATGGTAGATTTCTCGCCTACCATGCGGGAGTTCAGGGTCCGATTCCCTGCCAATGCAGCAAGCTTTTACTGTGGTGACCCAATGGGTTACCATTCATGTAAGGGTTCTACGAGAATCATTTACACTGGGATACAAAGGTGTACAAGCAAAAATGAGAATAGTTCAAGGTAACACTTGTTGTATTCGTGACATCCCCACTACGCAAAGTAGTCAAACACAGATGTTTCTGGTGGTCGATGTTGCGCAGACAATGTCAGTTTGGATTTTAGGCTGGTTTTGGCTTTTCATCGTTATCTCTTTGTCACTGTTGCTGCGCCAATCATTTCTCGTTTTTTTCGCCTTATCGGGTTGGAGTTATATTGGCATTGGTGGTTCAATGGTAGCATTCTCACCTGCTACGCGGGAGATCTGGGTCCGATTCCCGGCCAATGCAGCATGCCTTTACTGTGGTTACCCAATTGGTTACCATTCATGTAAGGGTTCTACGGGAATCATTTACACTGAGATACACAGGTCTTCGAGCAAAAATGCGAATGGTTCGAGGTAAGTGCTATATTCTCGTGATTTGGAAACACTTGTTGTATTCGTGACATCCCGACTACGCAAAGTAGTCAAACACAGATGTTTCTGGTGGTCGATGTTGCGCAGACAATGTCAGTTTGGATTTTAGGCTGGTGTTGGCTTTTCATCGTTATGTCTTTGTCACTGTTGCTGCGCCAATCATTTCTCGTTTTTTTCTCCTTATCGGGTGGGAGTTATATCGGCATTGGTGGTTCAATGGTAGAATTCTCGCCTGCCACGCGGGAGATCAGGGTCCGATTCCCGGCCAATGCAGCAAGCTTTTACTGTGGTTACCCAATTGGTTACCATTCATGTAAGGGTTCTACGGGAATCATTTACACTGGGATGCAAAGGTGTACAATCACAAATGGGAATGTTTCGAGGTAAGTGCTATATTCTCGTTATTTGAAAACACTTTTTGTATTTGTGACATCCCGACTACGCAAAGTAGTCAAACACAGATGTTTTTGGTGGTCGATGTTGCGCAGACAATGTCAGTTTGGATTTTAGGCTGGTGTTGGCTTTTCATCATTATCTCTTTGTCACTGTTGCTGCGCCAATCATTTCTCGTTTTTTTCTCCTTATCTGGTGGGAGTTACATCGGCATTGGTGGTTCAATGGTAGAATTCTCGCCTGCCACGTGGGAGATCCGGGTCCGATTCCCGGCCAATGCAGCAAGCTTTTACTGTGGTTACCCAATTGGTTACCATTCATGTAAGGGTTCTACGGGAATCATTTACACTGGGATACAAAGGTGTACAAGCAAAAATGAGAATAGTTCAAGGTAACACTTGTTGTATTCGTGACATCCCCACTACGCAAAGTAGTCAAACACAGATGTTTCTGGTGGTAGATGTTGCGCAGACAATGTCAGTTTGGATTTTAGGCTGGTGTTGGCTTTTCATCATTATCTCTTTGTCACTGTTGCTGCTCCAATCATTTCTCGTTTTTTTCCCCTTCTCGGGTTGGTGTTAACTCAGCATTAGTGGTTCAATGGTAGAATTCTCGCCTACCATGCGGGAGTTCAGGGTCCGATTCCCTGCCAATGCAGCAAGCTTTTACTGTGGTGACCCAATGGGTTACCATTCATGTAAGGGTTCTACGAGAATCATTTACACTGGGATACAAAGGTGTACAAGCAAAAATGAGAATAGTTCAAGGTAACACTTGTTGTATTCGTGACATCCCCACTACGCAAAGTAGTCAAACACAGATGTTTCTGGTGGTCGATGTTGCGCAGACAATGTCAGTTTGGATTTTAGGCTGGTTTTGGCTTTTCATCGTTATCTCTTTGTCACTATTGCTGCGCCAATCATTTCTCGTTTTTTTCGCCTTATCGGGTTGGAGTTATATTGGCATTGGTGGTTCAATGGTAGAATTCTCACCTGCTACGCGGGAGATCTGGGTCCGATTCCCGGCCAATGCAGCATGCCTTTACTGTGGTTACCCAATTGGTTACCATTCATGTAAGGGTTCTACGGGAATCATTTACACTGAGATACACAGGTCTTCGAGCAAAAATGCGAATGGTTCGAGGTAAGTGCTATATTCTCGTGATTTGGAAACACTTGTTGTATTCGTGACATCCCGACTACGCAAAGTAGTCAAACACAGATGTTTCTGGTGGTCGATGTTGCGCAGACAATGTCAGTTTGGATTTTAGGCTGGTGTTGGCTTTTCATCGTTATGTCTTTGTCACTGTTGCTGCGCCAATCATTTCTCGTTTTTTTCTCCTTATCGGGTGGGAGTTATATCGGCATTGGTGGTTCAATGGTAGAATTCTCGCCTGCCACGCGGGAGATCCGGGTCCGATTCCCGGCCAATGCAGCAAGCTTTTACTGTGGTTACCCAATTGGTTACCATTCATGTAAGGGTTCTACGGGAATCATTTACACTGGGATGCAAAGGTGTACAATCACAAATGGGAATGGTTCGAGGTAAGTGCTATATTCTCGTTATTTGAAAACACTTTTTGTATTTGTGACATCCCGACTACGCAAAGTAGTCAAACACAGATGTTTTTGGTGGTCGATGTTGCGCAGACAATGTCAGTTTGGATTTTAGGCTGGTGTTGGCTTTTCATCATTATCTCTTTGTCACTGTTGCTGCGCCAATCATTTCTCGTTTTTTTCTCCTTATCTGGTGGGAGTTACATCGGCATTCGTGGTTCAATGGTAGAATTCTCGCCTGCCACGTGGGAGATCCGGGTCCGATTCCCGGCCAATGCAGCAAGCTTTTACTGTGGTTACCCAATTGGTTACCATTCATGTAAGGGTTCAACGGGAATCATTTACACTGGGATACAAAGGTGTACAAGCAAAAATGAGAATAGTTGAAGGTAACACTTGTTGTATTCGTGACATCCCCACTACGCAAAGTAGTCAAACACAGATGTTTCTGGTGGTAGATGTTGCGCAGACAATGTCAGTTTGGATTTTAGGCTGGTGTTGGCTTTTCATCATTATCTCTTTGTCACTGTTGCTGCTCCAATCATTTCTCGTTTTTTTCCCCTTCTCGGGTTGGTGTTAACTCAGCATTAGTGGTTCAATGGTAGATTTCTCGCCTACCATGCGGGAGTTCAGGGTCCGATTCCCTGCCAATGCAGCAAGCTTTTACTGTGGTGACCCAATGGGTTACCATTCATGTAAGGGTTCTACGAGAATCATTTACACTGGGATACAAAGGTGTACAAGCAAAAATGAGAATAGTTCAAGGTAACACTTGTTGTATTCGTGACATCCCCACTACGCAAAGTAGTCAAACACAGATGTTTCTGGTGGTCGATGTTGCGCAGACAATGTCAGTTTGGATTTTAGGCTGGTTTTGGCTTTTCATCGTTATCTCTTTGTCACTGTTGCTGCGCCAATCATTTCTCGTTTTTTTCGCCTTATCGGGTTGGAGTTATATTGGCATTGGTGGTTCAATGGTAGCATTCTCACCTGCTACGCGGGAGATCTGGGTCCGATTCCCGGCCAATGCAGCATGCCTTTACTGTGGTTACCCAATTGGTTACCATTCATGTAAGGGTTCTACGGGAATCATTTACACTGAGATACACAGGTCTTCGAGCAAAAATGCGAATGGTTCGAGGTAAGTGCTATATTCTCGTGATTTGGAAACACTTGTTGTATTCGTGACATCCCGACTACGCAAAGTAGTCAAACACAGATGTTTCTGGTGGTCGATGTTGCGCAGACAATGTCAGTTTGGATTTTAGGCTGGTGTTGGCTTTTCATCGTTATGTCTTTGTCACTGTTGCTGCGCCAATCATTTCTCGTTTTTTTCTCCTTATCGGGTGGGAGTTATATCGGCATTGGTGGTTCAATGGTAGAATTCTCGCCTGCCACGCGGGAGATCCGGGTCCGATTCCCGGCCAATGCAGCAAGCTTTTACTGTGGTTACCCAATTGGTTACCATTCATGTAAGGGTTCTACGGGAATCATTTACACTGGGATGCAAAGGTGTACAATCACAAATGGGAATGTTTCGAGGTAAGTGCTATATTCTCGTTATTTGAAAACACTTTTTGTATTTGTGACATCCCGACTACGCAAAGTAGTCAAACACAGATGTTTTTGGTGGTCGATGTTGCGCAGACAATGTCAGTTTGGATTTTAGGCTGGTGTTGGCTTTTCATCATTATCTCTTTGTCACTGTTGCTGCGCCAATCATTTCTCGTTTTTTTCTCCTTATCTGGTGGGAGTTACATCGGCATTGGTGGTTCAATGGTAGAATTCTCGCCTGCCACGTGGGAGATCCGGGTCCGATTCCCGGCCAATGCAGCAAGCTTTTACTGTGGTTACCCAATTGGTTACCATTCATGTAAGGGTTCTACGGGAATCATTTACACTGGGATACAAAGGTGTACAAGCAAAAATGAGAATAGTTCAAGGTAACACTTGTTGTATTCGTGACATCCCCACTACGCAAAGTAGTCAAACACAGATGTTTCTGGTGGTAGATGTTGCGCAGACAATGTCAGTTTGGATTTTAGGCTGGTGTTGGCTTTTCATCATTATCTCTTTGTCACTGTTGCTGCTCCAATCATTTCTCGTTTTTTTCCCCTTCTCGGGTTGGTGTTAACTCAGCATTAGTGGTTCAATGGTAGAATTCTCGCCTACCATGCGGGAGTTCAGGGTCCGATTCCCTGCCAATGCAGCAAGCTTTTACTGTGGTGACCCAATGGGTTACCATTCATGTAAGGGTTCTACGAGAATCATTTACACTGGGATACAAAGGTGTACAAGCAAAAATGAGAATAGTTGAAGGTAACACTTGTTGTATTCGTGACATCCCCACTACGCAAAGTAGTCAAACACAGATGTTTCTGGTGGTCGATGTTGCGCAGACAATGTCAGTTTGGATTTTAGGCTGGTTTTGGCTTTTCATCGTTATCTCTTTGTCACTGTTGCTGCGCCAATCATTTCTCGTTTTTTTCTCCTTATCTGGTGGGAGTTACATCGGCATTGGTGGTTCAATGGTAGAATTCTCGCCTGCCACGTGGGAGATCCGGGTCCGATTCCCGGCCAATGCAGCAAGCTTTTACTGTGGTTACCCAATTGGTTACCATTCATGTAAGGGTTCTACGGGAATCATTTACACAGGGATACAAAGGTGTACAAGCAAAAATGAGAATAGTTCAAGGTAACACTTGTTGTATTCGTGACATCCCCACTACGCAAAGTAGTCAAACACAGATGTTTCTGGTGGTAGATGTTGCGCAGACAATGTCAGTTTGGATTTTAGGCTGGTGTTGGCTTTTCATCATTATCTCTTTGTCACTGTTGCTGCTCCAATCATTTCTCGTTTTTTTCCCCTTCTCGGGTTGGTGTTAACTCAGCATTAGTGGTTCAATGGTAGAATTCTCGCCTACCATGCGGGAGTTCAGGGTCCGATTCCCTGCCAATGCAGCAAGCTTTTACTGTGGTGACCCAATGGGTTACCATTCATGTAAGGGTTCTACGAGAATCATTTACACTGGGATACAAAGGTGTACAAGCAAAAATGAGAATAGTTGAAGGTAACACTTGTTGTATTCGTGACATCCCCACTACGCAAAGTAGTCAAACACAGATGTTTCTGGTGGTCGATGTTGCGCAGACAATGTCAGTTTGGATTTTAGGCTGGTTTTGGCTTTTCATCGTTATCTCTTTGTCACTGTTGCTGCGCCAATCATTTCTCGTTTTTTTCGCCTTATCGGGTTGGAGTTATATTGGCATTGGTGGTTCAATGGTAGAATTCTCACCTGCTACGCGGGAGATCTGGGTCCGATTCCCGGCCAATGCAGCATGCCTTTACTGTGGTTACCCAATTGGTTACCATTCATGTAAGGGTTCTACGGGAATCATTTACACTGAGATACACAGGTCTTCGAGCAAAAATGCGAATGGTTCGAGGTAAGTGCTATATTCTCGTGATTTGGAAACACTTGTTGTATTCGTGACATCCCGACTACGCAAAGTAGTCAAACACAGATGTTTCTGGTGGTCGATGTTGCGCAGACAATGTCAGTTTGGATTTTAGGCTGGTGTTGGCTTTTCATCACTATCTCTTTGTCACTGTTGCTGCTCCATTCATTTCTCATTTTTTTCGCCTTCTCGGGTAGGTGTTATATCAGCATTGGTGGTTAAATGGTAGAATTCTCGCCTGCCATGCGGGAGATCAGGGTCTGATTCCCGGCCAATGCAGCAAGGTTTTACTGTGGTTACCCAATTGGTTACTATTCATGTAAGGGTTCTACGGGACTCATTTACACTGGGATGCAAAGGTGTACGAGCAAAAATGGGAATGGTTCGAGGTAAGTGCTATGTTCTCGTTATTTGAAAACACTTTTTGTATTTGTGACATCCCGACTACGCAAAGTAGTCAAACACAGATGTTTTTGGTGGTCGATGTTGCGCAGACAATGTCAGTTTGGATTTTAGGCTAGTGTTGGCTTTTCATCATTATCTCTTTGTCACTGTTGCTGCTCCAATCATTTCTCGTTTTTTTCGCCTTCTCGGGTTGGTGTTAACTCAGCATTGGTGGTTCAATGGTAGAATTCTCGCCTACCATGCGGGAGTTCAGGGTCCGATTCCCGGCCAATGTAGCAAGGTTTTACTGTGGTTACCCAATTGGTTACTATTCATGTAAGGGTTCTACGGGACTCATTTACACTGGGATGCAAAGGTGTACGAGCAAAAATGGGAATGGTTCGAGGTAAGTGCTATATTCTCGTGATTTGATAATACTTGTTGTATTCGTGACATCCCGACTACGCAAAGTAGTCAAACACAGATGTTTCTGTTGGTCGATGTTGCGCAGACAATGTCAATTTGGATTTTAGGCTAGTTTTGGCTTTTCATCGTTATCTTTTTGTCACTGTTGCTGCTCCAATCATTTCTCGTTTTTTTCGCCTTCTCGGGTTGGTGTTACCTCAGCGTTGGTGGTTCATTGGTAGAATTCTTGCCTGCCATGCGGGAGCTCCGGGTCCGATTCCAGGCCAATGCAGCAAGGTTTTGCTGTGGTTACCCAATGGGTTACCATTCATGTAAGAGTTCTACGGGAATCATTTACACTGGGATGCAAAGGTGTACAAGCAAAAATGGGAATAGTTCGAGGTAACACTTGTTGTATTCGTGACATTCCGACTACGCAAAGTAGTCAAACACAGATGTTTCTGGTGGTCGATGTTGCGCAGACAATGTCAATTTGGATTTTAGGCTGGTGTTGGCTTTTCATCATTATCTCTTTGTCACTGTTGCTGCTCCATTCATTTCTCGTTTTTTTTCGCCTTCTCGGGTAGGTATTATATCAGCATTGGTGGTTCAATGGTAGAACTCTCGCCTGCCATGTGGGAGATCCGAGTCCGATTCCCGGCCAATGCAGCAAGGTTTTACTGTCGTACCTTATTGGTTACTATTCATGTAAGGGTTCTACGGGACTCATTTACACTGGGATGCAAAGGTGTACGAGCAAAAATGGGAATGGTTCGAGGTAAGTGCTATGTTCTCGTGATTTGATAATACTTGTTGTATTCATGACATCCCGACTACACAAAGTAGTCAAACACAGATGTTTCTGGTGGTCGATGTTGCGCAGACAATGTCAGTTTGGATTTTAGGCTGGTTTTGGCTTTTCATCGTTTTCTCTTTGTCACTGTTGCTGCGCCAATCATTTCTCGTTTTTTTCGCCTTATCGGGTTGGAGTTATATCGGCATTGGTGGTTCAATGGTAGAATTCTCGCCTGCCATGCGGGAGATCCGGGTCGGATTCCCGGCCAATGCAGCAAGCTTTTACTGTGGTTACCCAATGGGTTACCATTCATGTAAGGGTTCTACGGGAATCATTTACACTGGGATGCAAAGGTGTACAAGCAAAAATGGGAATAGTTCGAGGTAACACTTGTTGTATTCGTGACATCCCGACTACGCAAAGTAGTCAAACACAGATGTTTCTGGTGGTCGATGTTGCGCAGACAATGTCAGTTTGGATTTTAGGCTGGTGTTGGCTTTTCATCGTTATCTCTTTGTCACTGTTGCTGCGCCAATCATTTCTCGTTTTTTTCGCCTTCTCGGGTTGGTGTTAACTCAGCATTGGTGGTTCAATGGTAGAATTCTCGCCTACCATGCGGGAGTTCAGGGTCCGATTCCCGGCCGATGCAGCAAGGTTTTACTGTGGTTAACCAATTGGTTACCATTCATGTAAGGGTTCTACGGGAATCATTTACACTGGGATGTAAAGGTGTACGAGCAAAAATGGGAATGGTTCGAGGTAAGTGCTATATTCTCGTGATTTGATAATACTTGTTGTATTCGTGACATCCCGACTACGCAAAGTAGTCAAACACAGATGTTTCTGGTGGTCGATGTTGCGCAGACAATGTCAATTTGGATTTTAGGCTGGTGTTGGCTTTTCATCATTATCTCTTTGTCAGTGTTGCTGCTCCATTCATTTCTCGTTTTTTTTCGCCTTCTCGGGTAGGTATTATATCAGCATTGGTGGTTCAATGGTAGAATTCTCGCCTGCCATGCGGGGGATCCGGGTCCGATTCCCGGCCAATGCAGCAAGGTTTTAGTGTTGTACCCTATTGGTTACTATTCATGTAAGGGTTCTACGGGACTCATTTACACTGGGATGCAAAGGTGTACGAGCAAAAATGGGAATGGTTCGAGGTAAGTGCTATATTCTCGTGATTTGATAATACTTGTTGTATTCGTGACATCCCGACTATACAAAGTAGTCAAACACAGATGTTTCTGGTGGTCGATGTTGCGCAGACAATGTCAGTTTGGATTTTAGGCTGGTTTTGGCTTTTCATCGTTATCTCTTTGTCACTGTTGCTGCGCCAATCATTTCTCGTTTTTTTCGCCTTATCGGGTTGGAGTTATATCGGCATTGGTGGTTCAATGGTAGAATTCTCGCCTGCCATGCGTGAGATCCGGGTCCGATTCCCGGCCAATGCAGCAAGCTTTTACTGTGGTTACCCAATGGGTTACCATTCATGTAAGGGTTCTACGGGAATCATTTACACTGGGATGCAAAGGTGTACAAGCAAAAATGGGAATAGTTCGAGGTAACACTTGTTGTATTCGTGACATCCCGACTACGCAAAGTAGTCAAACACAGATGTTTCTGGTGGTCGATGTTGCGCATACAATGTCAGTTTGGATTTTAGGCTGGTGTTGGCTTTTCATCGTTATCTCTTTGTCACTGTTGCTGCGCCAATCATTTCTCGTTTTTTTCTCCTTATCGGGTGGGAGTTATATCGGCATTGGTGGTTCAATGGTAGATTTCTCGCCTGCCACGCGGGAGATCCGGGTCCGATTCCCGGCCAATGCAGCAAGCTTTTACTGTGGTTACCCAATTGGTTACCATTCATGTAAGGGTTCTACGGGAATCATTTACACTGGGATGCAAAGGTGTACAATCACAATTGGGAATGGTTCGAGGTAAGTGCTATATTCTCGTTATTTGAAAACACTTTTTGTATTTGTGACATCCCGACTACGCAAAGTAGTCAAACACAGATGTTTTTGGTGGTCGATGTTGCGCAGACAATGTCAGTTTGGATTTTAGGCTGGTGTTGGCTTTTCATCATTATCTCTTTGTCACTGTTGCTGCTCCAATCATTTCTCGTTTTTTTCTCCTTCTCGGGTTGGTGTTAACTCAGCATTGGTGGTTCAATGGCAGAATTCTCGCCTACCATGCGGGAGTTCATGGTCCAATTCCCTGCCAATGCAGCAAGCTTTTACTGTGGTGACCCAATGGGTTACCATTCATGTAAGGGTTCTACGAGAATCATTTACACTGGGATGCAAAGGTGTACAAGCAAAAATGAGAATAGTTCAAGGTAACACTTGTTGTATTCGTGACATCCCCACTACGCAAAGTAGTCAAACACAGATGTTTCTGGTGGTCGATGTTGCGCAGACAATGTCAGTTTGGATTTTAGGCTGGTTTTGGCTTTTCATCGTTATCTCTTTGTCACTGTTGCTGCGCCAATCATTTCTCGTTTTTTTCGCCTTATCGGGTTGGAGTTATATCGGCATTGGTGGTTCAATGGTAGAATTCTCGCCTGCCATGCGGGAGATCCGGGTCCGATTCCCGGCCAATGCAGCAAGCTTTTACTGTGGTTACCCAATGGGTTACCATTCATGTAAGGGTTCTACGGGAATCATTTACACTGGGATGCAAAGGTGTACAAGCAAAAATGGGAATAGTTTGAGGTAACACTTGTTGTATTCGTGACATCCCGACTACGCAAAGTAGTCAAACACAGATGTTTCTGGTGGTCGATGTTGCGCAGACAATGTCAGTTTGGATTTTAGGCTGGTGTTGGCTTTTCATCGTTATCTCTTTGTCACTGTTGCTGCGCCAATCATTTCTCGTTTTTTTCTCCTTATCGGGTGGGAGTTATATCGGCATTGGTGGTTCAATGGTAGAATTCTCGCCTGCCACGCGGGAGATCCGGGTCCGATTCCCGGCCAATGCAGCAAGCTTTTACTGTGGTTACCCAATTGGTTACCATTCATGCAAGGGTTCTACGGGAATCATTTACACTGGGATGCAAAGGTGTACAATCACAAATGGGAATGGTTCGAGGTAAGTGCTATATTCTCGTTATTTGAAAACACTTTTTGTATTTGTGACATCCCGACTACGCAAAGTAGTCAAACACAGATGTTTTTGGTGGTCGATGTTGCGCAGACAATGTCAGTTTGGATTTTAGGCTGGTGTTGGCTTTTCATCATTATCGCTTTGTCACTGTTGCTGCTCCAATCATTTCTCGTTTTTTTCGCCTTCTCGGGTTGGTGTTAACTCAGCATTGGTGGTTCAATGGTAGAATTCTCGCCTACCATGCGGGAGTTCAGGGTCCGATTCCCGGCCGATGCAGCAAGGTTTTACTGTGGTTACCCAATTGGTTACTATTCATGTAAGGGTTCTACGGGACTCATTTACACTGGGATGCAAAGGTGTACGAGCAAAAATGGGAATGGTTCGAGGTAAGTGCTATATTCTCGTGATTTGATAATACTTGTTGTATTCGTGACATCCCGACTACGCAAAGTAGTCAAACACAGATGTTTCTGTTGTTCGATGTTGCGCAGACAATGTCAATTTGGATTTTAGGCTAGTTTTGGCTTTTCATCGTTATCTTTTTGTCACTGTTGCTGCTCCAATCATTTCTCGTTTTTTTCGCCTTCTTGGGTTGGTGTTACCTCAGCGTTGGTGGTTCAATGGTAGAATTCTTGCCTGCCATGCGGGAGCTCCGGGTCCGATTCCAGGCCAATGCAGCAAGGTTTTGCTGTGGTTACCCAATGGGTTACCATTCATGTAAGAGTTCTACGGGAATCATTTACACTGGGATGCAAAGGTGTACAAGCAAAAATGGGATTAGTTCGAGGTAACACTTGTTGTATTCGTGACATTCCGACTACGCAAAGTAGTCAAACACAGATGTTTCTGGTGGTCGATGTTGCGCAGACAATGTCAATTTGGATTTTAGGCTGGTGTTGGCTTTTCATCATTATCTCTTTGTCACTGTTGCTGCTCCATTCATTTCTCGTTTTTTTTCGCCTTCTCGGGTAGGTATTATATCAGCATTGGTGGTTCAATGGTAGAATTCTCGCCTGCCATGTGGGAGATCCGAGTCCGATTCCCGGCCTATGCAGCAAGGTTTTACTGTCGTACCCTATTGGTTACTATTCATGTAAGGGTTCTACGGGACTCATTTACACTGGGATGCAAAGGTGTACGAGCAAAAATGGGAATGGTTCGAGGTAAGTGCTATGTTCTCGTGATTTGATAATACTTGTTGTATTCATGACATCCCGACTACACAAAGTAGTCAAACACAGATGTTTCTGGTGGTCGATGTTGCGCAGACAATGTCAGTTTGGATTTTAGGCTGGTTTTGGCTTTTCATCGTTATCTCTTTGTCACTGTTGCTGCGCCAATCATTTCTCGTTTTTTTCGCCTTATCGGGTTGGAGTTATATCGGCATTGGTGGTTCAATGGTAGAATTCTCGCCTGCCATGCGGGAGATCCGGGTCCGATTCCCGGCCAATGCAGCAAGCTTTTACTGTGGTTACCCAATGGGTTACCATTCATGTAAGGGTTCTACGGGAATCATTTACACTGGGATGCAAAGGTGTACAAGCAAAAATGGGGATAGTTTGAGGTAACACTTGTTGTATTCGTGACATCCCGACTACGCAAAGTAGTCAAACACAGATGTTTCTGGTGGTCGATGTTGCGCAGACAATGTCAGTTTGGATTTTAGGCTGGTGTTGGCTTTTCATCGTTATCTCTTTGTCACTGTTGCTGCGCCAATCATTTCTCGTTTTTTTCTCCTTATCGGGTAGGAGTTATATCGGCATTGGTGGTTCAATGGTAGAATTCTCGCCTGCCACGCGGGAGATCCGGGTCCGATTCCCGGCCAATGCAGCAAGCTTTTACTGTGGTTACCCAATTGGTTACCATTCATGTAAGGGTTCTACGGGAATCATTTACACTGGGATGCAAAGGTGTACAATCACAAATGGGAATGGTTCGAGGTAAGTGCTATATTCTCGTTATTTGAAAACACTTTTTGTATTTGTGACATCCCGACTACGCAAAGTAGTCAAACACAGATGTTTTTGGTGGTCGATGTTGCGCAGACAATGTCAGTTTGGATTTTAGGCTGGTGTTGGCTTTTCATCATTATCTCTTTGTCACTGTTGCTGCTCCAATCATTTCTCGTTTTTTTCGCCTTCTCGGGTTGGTGTTAACTCAGCATTGGTGGTTCAATGGTAGAATTCTCGCCTACCATGCGGGAGTTCAGGGTCCGATTCCCGGCCGATGCAGCAAGGTTTTACTGTGGTTACCCAATTGGTTACCATTCATGTAAGGGTTCTACGGGAATCATTTACACTGGGATGTAAAGGTGTACGAGCAAAAATGGGAATGGTTCGAGGTAAGTGCTATATTCTCGTGATTTGATAATACTTGTTGTATTCGTGACATCCCGACTACGCAAAGTAGTCAAACACAGATGTTTCTGGTGGTCGATGTTGCGCAGACAATGTCAATTTGGATTTTAGGCTGGTGTTGGCTTTTCATCATTATCTCTTTGTCAGTGTTGCTGCTCCATTCATTTCTCGTTTTTTTTCGCCTTCTCGGGTAGGTATTATATCAGCATTGGTGGTTCAATGGTAGAATTCTCGCCTGCCATGCGGGGGATCCGGGTCCGATTCCCGGCCAATGCAGCAAGGTTTTAGTGTCGTACCCTATTGGTTACTATTCATGTAAGGGTTCTACGGGACTCATTTACACTGGGATGCAAAGGTGTACGAGCAAAAATGGGAATGGTTCGAGGTAAGTGCTATATTCTCGTGATTTGATAATACTTGTTGTATTCGTGACATCCCGACTATACAAAGTAGTCAAACACAGATGTTTCTGGTGGTCGATGTTGCGCAGACAATGTCAGTTTGGATTTTAGGCTGGTTTTGGCTTTTCATCGTTATCTCTTTGTCACTGTTGCTGCGCCAATCATTTCTCGTTTTTTTCGCCTTATCGGGTTGGAGTTATATCGGCATTGGTGGTTCAATGGTAGAATTCTCGCATGCCATGCGTGAGATCCGGGTCCGATTCCCGGCCAATGCAGCAAGCTTTTACTGTGGTTACCCAATGGGTTACCATTCATGTAAGGGTTCTACGGGAATCATTTACACTGGGATGCAAAGGTGTACAAGCAAAAATGGGAATAGTTCGAGGTAACACTTGTTGTATTCGTGACATCTCGACTACGCAAAGTAGTCAAACACAGATGTTTCTGGTGGTCGATGTTGCGCATACAATGTCAGTTTGGATTTTAGGCTGGTGTTGGCTTTTCATCGTTATCTCTTTGTCACTGTTGCTGCGCCAATCATTTCTCGTTTTTTTCTCCTTATCGGGTGGGAGTTATATCGGCATTGGTGGTTCAATGGTAGAATTCTCGCCTGCCACGCGGGAGATCCGGGTCCGATTCCCGGCCAATGCAGCAAGCTTTTACTGTGGTTACCCAATTGGTTACCATTCATGTAAGGGTTCTACGGGAATCATTTACACTGGGATGCAAAGGTGTACAATCACAATTGGGAATGGTTCGAGGTAAGTGCTATATTCTCGTTATTTGAAAACACTTTTTGTATTTGTGACATCCCGACTACGCAAAGTAGTCAAACACAGATGTTTTTGGTGGTCGATGTTGCGCAGACAATGTCAGTTTGGATTTTAGGCTGGTGTTGGCTTTTCATCATTATCTCTTTGTCACTGTTGCTGCTCCAATCATTTCTCGTTTTTTTCCCCTTCTCGGGTTGGTGTTAACTCAGCATTGGTGGTTCAATGGCAGAATTCTCGCCTACCATGCGGGAGTTCATGGTCCAATTCCCTGCCAATGCAGCAAGCTTTTACTGTGGTGACCCAATGGGTTACCATTCATGTAAGGGTTCTACGAGAATCATTTACACTGGGATGCAAAGGTGTACAAGCAAAAATGAGAATAGTTCAAGGTAACACTTGTTGTATTCGTGACATCCCCACTACGCAAAGTAGTCAAACACAGATGTTTCTGGTGGTCGATGTTGCGCAGACAATGTCAGTTTGGATTTTAGGCTGGTTTTGGCTTTTCATCGTTATCTCTTTGTCACTGTTGCTGCGCCAATCATTTCTCGTTTTTTTCGCCTTATCGGGTTGGAGTTATATCGGCATTGGTGGTTCAATGGTAGAATTCTCGCCTGCCACGCGGGAGATCCGGGTCCGATTCCCGGCCAATGCAGCAAGCTTTTACTGTGGTTACCCAATGGGTTACCATTCATGTAAGGGTTCTACGGGAATCATTTACACTGGGATGCAAAGGTGTACAATCACAAATGGGAATGGTTCGAGGTAAGTGCTATATTCTCGTTATTTGAAAACACTTTTTGTATTTGTGACATCCCGACTACGCAAAGTAGTCAAACACAGATGTTTTTGGTGGTCGATGTTGCGCAGACAATGTCAGTTTGGATTTTAGGCTGGTGTTGGCTTTTCATCATTATCTCTTTGTCACTGTTGCTGCTCCAATCATTTCTCGTTTTTTTCGCCTTCTCGGGTTGGTGTTAACTCAGCATTGGTGGTTCAATGGTAGAATTGTCGCCTACCATGCGGGAGTTCAGGGTCCGATTCCCGACCAATGCAGCAAGGTTTTACTGTGGTTACCCAATTGGTTACCATTCATGTAAGGGTTCTACGGGAATCATTTACACTGGGATGCAAAGGTGTACGAGCAAAAATGGGAATGGTTCGAGGTAAGTGCTATATTCTCGTGATTTGATAATACTTGTTGTATTCGTGACATCCCGACTACGCAAAGTAGTCAAACACAGATGTTTCTGGTGGTCGATGTTGCGCAGACAATGTCAATTTGGATTTTAGGCTGGTGTTGGCTTTTCATCATTATCTCTTTGTCAGTGTTGCTGCTCCATTCATTTCTCGTTTTTTTTCGCCTTCTCGGGTAGGTATTATATCAGCATTGGTGGTTCAATGGTAGAATTCTCGCCTGCCATGCGGGGGATCCGGGTCCGATTCCCGGCCAATGCAGCAAGGTTTTACTGTCGTACCCTATTGGTTACTATTCATGTAAGGGTTCTACGGGACTCATTTACACTGGGATGCAAAGGTGTACGAGCAAAAATGGGAATGGTTCGAGGTAAGTGCTATATTCTCGTGATTTGATAATACTTGTTGTATTCGTGCCATCCCGACTACGCAAAGTAGTCAAACACAGATGTTTCTGGTGGTCGATGTTGCGCAGACAATGTCAGTTTGGATTTTAGGCTGGTGTTGGCTTTTCATCGTTATCTTTTTGTCACTGTTGCTGCGCCAATCATTTCTCGTTTTTTTCTCCTTATCGGGTGGGAGTTATATCGGCATTGGTGGTTCAATGGTAGAATTTTTGCCTGGCACGCGGGAGATCTGGGTCCGATTCCCGGCCAATGCAGCAAGCTTTTACTGTGGTTACCCAATTGGTTACCGTTCATGTAAGGGTTCTACGGGACTCATTTACACTGGGATGCAAAGGTGTACGAGCAAAAATGGGAATGGTTCAAGCTAACACTTGTTGTCTTCGTGACATCCCAACTACGCAAAGTAGTCAAACACAGATGTTTCTGATGGTCGATGTTGCGCAGACAATGTCAGTTTGGATTTTAGGCTGGTGTTGGCTTTTCATCGTTATCTCTTTGTCACTGTTGCTGCGCCAATCATTTCTCGTTTTTTTCTCCTTATCGGGTGGGAGTTATATCGGCATTGGTGGTTCAATGGTAGAATTCTCGCCTGCCACGCGGGAGATCCGGTTCCGATTCCCGGCCAATGCAGTAAGCTTTTACTGTGGTTACCCAATTGGTTCCCATTCATGTAAGGGTTCTACGGGAATCATTTACACTGGGATGCAAAGGTGTACAATCACAAATGGGAATGGTTCGAGGTAAGTGCTATGTTCTCGTTATTTGAAAACACTTTTTGTATTTGTGACATCCCGACTACGCAAAGTAGTCAAACACAGATGTTTTTGGTGGTCGATGTTGCGCAGACAATGTCAGTTTGGATTTTAGGCTAGTGTTGGCTTTTCATCAATCTCTCTTTGTCACTGTTGCTGCTCCAATCATTTCTCGTTTTTTTCGCCTTCTCGGGTTGGTATTAACTCAGCATTGGTGATTCAATGGTAGAATTCTCGCCTGCCATGCGGGAGATCCGGGTCTGATTCCCGGCCAATGCAGCAAGGTTTTACTGTCGTACCCTATTGGTTACTATTCATGTAAGGGTTCTACGGGAATCATTTACACTGAGATACACAGGTGTTCGGGCAAAAATGCGAATGGTTCGAGGTAAGTGCTATATTCTCGTGATTTGGAAACACTTGTTGTATTCGTGACATCCCGACTACGCAAAGTAGTCAAACACAGATGTTTCTGGTGGTCGATGTTGCGCAGACAATGTCAGTTTGGATTTTAGGCTGGTGTTGGCTTTTCATCACTATCTCTTTGTCACTGTTGCTGCTCCATTCATTTCTCGTTTTTTTCGCCTTCTCGGGTAGGTGTTATATCAGCATTGGTGGTTAAATGGTAGAATTCTCGCCTGCCATGCGGGAGATCAGGGTCTGATTCCCGGCCAATGCAGCAAGGTTTTACTGTGGTTACCCAATTGGTTACCATTCATGTAAGGGTTCTACGGGAATCATTTACACTGGGATGCAAAGATGTACAAGCAAAAATGGGAATGGTTCGAGGTAACACTTGTTGTATTCGTGACATCCCGACTACGCAAAGTAGTCAAACACAGATGTTTCTGGTGGTCGATGTTGCGCAGACAATGTCAGTTTGGATTTTAGGCTGGTGTTGGCTTTTCATCGTTATCTCTTTGTCACTGTTGCTGCGCCAATCATTTCTCGTTTTTTTCTCCTTATCGGGTGGGAGTTATATCGGCATTGGTGGTTCAATGGTAGAATTCTCGCCTGCCACGCGGGGGCCAGTCGCGTATAGTTGGCATACGCTGACAGCCAATGAAATTGTAGCATTATTAACGCTGTCCAAGGTGCTCAAAGTCCACTTTCACAGTGCTGGTTTCAGCTCCTGGACGCAGGTTCGAGTCTCAGTTGGGGCAAAGCCACTCATCAATGATAAAGAGCTATTTATGAATCAAGAAATGTGTATCCAACTTTAACATTTACTGATTATCACTAGATTGTAGTGGCAGACATATTATCAAGTGCATGATTTATTTATGGCTATTAACCTATTATATTGCAGTTTTCCTAATTATGAACATTTAAATTGCAATCACTTAATTACTTCAATTAAATATTTATTTACTGTTCACTATAATGATTCACTTATTAATGAGACATGTAAACATTAGTGAACAAAATATATTTATTAAACACAACAGGGACAGTAAATGTTGAACACAGAGCCCATAGTGCAAGATCACAAATACACAACACAAATATGTACAACAAATATAATAATAAATCCAGTAAAAAATGAGCAAATATATACAGTATATACACGACAAAACACTCATGTCTCTTATTTTCCCTTTTCAACCTCCCATCTCTTTTTTTCTGTCTCATAAAAAGGAGACCTCTGGAACTCAGTCCAGGTCATCTGCTTCTCCATGCCCTGGTCTTTGTAAAAGGAAAAGACTTTACCAGGGCAGTAAATGTACTTCCCTGTTAGTCCAGGGAACCCCGTATGAACATGAGGACTGTTTGGGCCCTGCTTCAGTTCCATCTTACAGAATCCGCACTTACGACCTGTGGGCTTGGATTCAGTCCTCTTCCTCTTCTGCTGTCCTCTCTCCTCCACCCTTTTCCTTGTTGCATCCAGTTCCAGCTGAAAGAACTTTGTCTCTGCAAAGTCGACAAAGGGCATTCTTGGGTTTGTCAGACCGTCTGCACCATAAACTTTAAAAACTTTCGTGGAGCAGTAAAAGTATCTGACAGGGCCCTGCTGGAAGAAGAAGTGGATAGAAGAACCATCATTCTCATACCTGGACTTTGGCTGACCACAAGAAAGACACCTTTTTGTCTGGGTCTTTTTTTCCTTTGACTGTTGTTGTTGTTGTTGTTGTTGTTGCTGCTGCTGTTTCTCCATGATGTTTCGTACCATTTCCTCAATGGAGGCTTGAGTCAGGGTCTGAACAGGTGGAGGCGGGTTAATGACTGCAACGGGCATGGTCACAACTGGCACACTGGTGGTCTCACTGCCCTCTGTCAGAGAGTGCCAGAGTTCCTGCCTCTCTTGCAGTTTTTCTGGGCTGATGTTCAAAGATGAGCTGGTGTTTAATAATTTGCTCAGGTGCTTTACATACAGTGAGATGTGCAATTTTGTTGTTGGGTGGAGCATGCTGTTGGGGTCTGTACAGGAGTTGTGAACTAGAGCAGCATAGTCCTGGTCCACAAGCCTGAGCATGTCCTTCTGCCCACGGTGAATATTGAGCAGGTTGTCGATGGCTGCCTTCATGGGGGCCGGCCATCGCTTGTGGTCCAACACAAAAACTCTCCCTCCTGTCTTCACAGGTCCAGTGCGGGCGCCAGTTGGTGAGGACAGCAGGGGCAGAGACGGCCAACGTGTGGTTTCTATAAAAACAAAAGACAGAGTACAATAAGACATTCTGACCTACAGAAGGGAAAAGCCCTAATTCATACACTTGTATGGGTGAAAACACACTTTCCGCTTTTAGATAAATGGCTGACTGGTATGTTTTTGTACATGTTTTCAATTGCACAATATTGTCACATCGCGTAAAAAAGGAAAAGTGAATCATCCATTACGCTTGTCATTAAATATGAATAAAATCAAGTTACTACCAACTGAAGTCTGGTGCACTACTTTGTCTGTCTGTTAGATGTTTACCTGTTGTAGTGGGATTCACTTCTGGTTTGGCAGCAGAATCAGCAGCAGGGCATGGAGAAAACTGAAGCAACTTGGGCGGTGCCATTGAGGATGACTGAGGAAGCGCAGTCTGGGCAGCGGGCGGGCCGCTTTGAGGAGGTGAATTCTGGGCCTGGGCGGAGTCTGTCTTGCTCCTGTGCTTGTCCCAGTCTAGAAGAACTGGGCGGCAACCAGGCTCAACGTATTCCAGGCCAAACTTCTCTCCAGTGTCTCTACCAGTGAGATGAAAAGCTGGATACTTGACCTGCCCCAACACCCGTTCAGAGACCGCGTTGAGCTGTGCAATCAATGCCGGATCAAAGACAGCTGGGAGGTGAACGCCTGGCTGCTTCAAGTCCACCAGGCGCTGGTAGTTCCACCGTGCCACCCCAGTCATCCCCTGAGCTTGAAACAGCTCTGTGGAAACACGTGTTCCAGTGACCCACTGAGCCTGGTGGAAGTGATAGCCCTCCTGCTGAGACGTGCCTCTGATGGGGATCCAAACAGGAACTTTGGCCCCTTCACCCTGCATATGGTTCAGCTGCAGTGTTCCTCCATACCTGTACAAAGTCCCTCCTTCCACCACAGGATCACTCAGGCAACTTCGCAGGATGTGCACCCGCTGAATCCGCCATGCCTTCAGCATTGAGGGCTTGAAGAGAGGAGTGCCATTTGGATCACTCGCAAGGTGAAACTGCTGGAAAACTCCCTCAACCCTCTTGATGAGCTCCTCAGGCTGTGGAATCCTGGTCCTGCAGTGCTCGCGAATGTGGAGCTTGGTTGGGTTGGCAGGCTGAATTCCACAGAAGGCATATGCAGCTTTAAGCCTCTGCAGGTCTTCCTGATCCACCACAGAAAAAGCTGCAGACAGGAACTGAGCAAAAGAGCTGTACAGGGCATGATGCTCTGACACACACTCACGGAGGAACCGCCTCATGCAGTGGAATAAGTCCAGCTTGATAGTTATGTTTGCACTGAAGTGGGATCTTGATGCACAGGTGTTCAGCAGGTTACCAGAAGTGGCCCCGGCAACAATGGCATCAGTTGTTCTCCAAGAATCCCAGTTCAGATGCTCTCCTGCAAACGATTCAGCCACCTTAAATGCTGCACAGCAATCCCTGAAAGAAAAAATATAGACAAAGTATAGCCATGAATGTTAAAGTAGTCATATCAACCACCATGTGTAGTCCAGTGTATATGGTCGTCACAATAAAATGAATGCAAAGGGATTTTCTGTCATCAAACTGGAAATATGAAAAGCAATGTAAGTGTGATTCTGAGCTGTTTGTGTCACCAATGATGGTAAAAAGTACTGATTATAATTTACCTGTCTACCCACTGGTATTGTGCCTTCTCTATGCCTGCAGTGCTGTAGCGCTGTGCTAGTCCCTCGTACATGGGCTTCAGGGACTTCTCTGTCTCCGACTGCACCATCACCCATGAAAGGATCATCCAGTTCTCATTCATGACCGCATACGAGGACATGGTGCCGGATGAAAAGGTGACCTTCCTCGCAACTTTGCGTGTGTGGTCTGAGCGGAGAGCCTGTCCAAAGGTGCCCTGCAGGAGTTTTTTTATGGCACTCTCCTGGTGTTGGTACTCGTGCAGCAGGCAGTCGGTCAGGTAGTGAGCAGACACAGAGATCCCGTTCCAGCCAACTGGATCAGCGTACTCTCCGAAGGGAGCTGGCTTGGTTTCCTGCCTGATGAACTGAGTGATGGTTCTTTGGTCGTACTTTCCTGCCTCAGCATCCATGATGTTTTGGCAGCTGAGGAGGTAGGCCAGGTGAGCACGTTCAAATTTCAGGTGCATCATCTCCATGATCTGCTTTGCCATGTCGGTGGGTGAGTTGCCTGTCCGCCTGAGCTCGTCCATGACCGATTTACAAATGGCCTTCTTGTAGGTCAGTACTGCTGGCAACAGGTTTGTGAACCTCTTTGGGAGTTTGTCCAGCCACACTGGGTTGTCAGCGTACCACCTCTTCCTGCACACTTTGCAGCACAGCCTGGATGACAACAGGTAGTACTGTCCAGTGACACCGACAATCGCACGAGGTCTACCAACACCTGCAGAGACAACTTGAGGCCGGGCACAACCTTCAATGCACGGCAGAGTGTAATTGTTCCTCAGTCTAGCCATCAAGTTCTCATTCTCTGGCTTCCATATGAAGAAGGGATGGAGCTGAAAGTACTTTGGGGAAGGAAGATCTGAGACGCTGTCAATTAATTCTGGCTGGGGAGGGAGACGCCACAATGACACCATCTTCATGAGGTTGCGCACAGGAAAGGAGCCCGGCCAGAGACCCATGGATTCCAGCTCTGTCTTCATCCAGATCCTCTGCTGCTGTGAACAGGTCCACTGGCTGACTTCCTGGTCGTAGCCAGGGAGCTGTGGAGGAGGACGGGTGGGCACAGCTAACGGCCTGGGTAATGGCTCACCTAGTCAGACAAGAATAAACAGGGCTAATTAGTACCATTTTGGTGCGACTTGATTTAATCTTTTTGCCATGAAACACATTCTAATACTAACGTTGATCTCTCTGTGCAGGTGACAGTTGACCGGGCTCTGCAGACGTCTCAGGAGAAATCCGGGGGGCCTCTGACACTATAGAGAATATTAAACATGTTATTATTATTATTGACAGTAACATGAAGCAAGAATGTAACATGACATCTACACTGTAGTGTAGATGTCATGTTACTGTATACAGTGCAGCAGTAAGTCTAAAACAGACTTTAAAGAATTAACAACAGTATTGATGGACACTACATATGGATATTTTTAAGATGCAAATACAGGTCAAATAATGCACACCAGGAACTGTGACAGTCGCTTCTGTTGATGGACGAGCCGGTCCTTCTGGCAGCAGACACATGAGCTCCTGGGGAACAGGCACCGGTCTCTTCACAGTTAGAGCGGCGGCTGCAAGGAGAGAAGGATCACAAACCAGAACCAATGCTTTATAACGGATATGAGCACAGTGAATATGACGGATATCTTTAAACGTTAGATGCATTTACCATCTACTTGTGAACCCTTCAGAGGAGTTGGTGCAGCCAGTGCAGCAGATGGTTCTACAACAGAAAAAAACATGTCAGTCATTTATATTTTGACAACATACAAACACTACTGTTAGTATGGTTACTTCACCTGCCTTTCTCAGCCTTATCCAATGAAACAGACTGTTTCTCACATTAATATATAAAGAATATACTTCATTCATACACGTGTGTTTATGTTTCGATGGGTTAATATTCAGTATGATGTAACCTAGGCAAGTGAAGCAACATGGCACACTTCAAACACATGCATTCAGGTGTTAGTAACACAGAAGTTTCACATGCATACATATTTTTTCTTTTTATCCATATAAGAAAACAAAAAGTGATACGTACCCTCATCATGACTGGTATCAATTCATAGTCACTAGGACAACAAGTAGAACACCAAAACACAAACAGGACCAGAACATGGTCAACATGAGAACGGCTCAAGTCATGCTTCATGTGGGATAAGAATTCATGGTCCCAGGGCTGTCAGTTGACGGCAGAACGTTTTTGGTGAAAAACCTCTTTTTCTTCCTGAAGCCTGCTGTTGTCTGGCTGTAGATGATGATGATGACGATGATGATGCAGAAACAGCTGTTAAACACAAACAAAAAATATATCATATATACTGAATAGAATACATCTTCAGGTGGTAGAAACAAAGAAACAAAAGACAGCAACTGTTTACTCACAGCACTGCACTTGTTGCTTTGAAGGAGAGATACTCAGCATCCCTCTCTCCAGCTCTTCATCTTCATCCATCACTGAGATGCAAACAGACAAGAATCAGAATGTCATTAAATGAATATCTTCTTGTACGTGGGCGGGTATGACTTAAATGACTGGAATGATGGTGTGTATGACAGCGTGTACATCTCTCTAAAACAAACAGGAAACCAGACCCACCCATGGCTTCAGCAGGAGCAGGTGAACGTTGTGTCATCACAGAGGAGCCAGAGGGTGGATGCAGCTTCTTCTGGAGGTACACCTGGAGTTTCTGCATCTTCGTCCCTGGAGCACAGCTTTTCTTTAGTATAAAAGATGCATAGCCATCACCTCTGCTGTGCCAAATCTCTCTCCAGGTGTTGTTGGCACGAGAGCCAAAACCAACCAGCTGGTCATCCTCCGATGCTGCTGCTGCTGTCACAGCTGGCTTTTGTTCCTCATAGCTGAGAAGAGACTGGATTTCTTGAAAGCTGAGGGAATAGCTCACAAATGACAGCAGGCTGTCCTTGCTGTGCCCCGCTGCCATGAACACTCCTGCAGCCTCCTCCTTTTGCTGGTTCCTGATTAGGTAGATGGTGTACCCAATGTCATTCTCCAGGAGCCAGCGGAAGGACTTGCCCTTGTACTTCCCAAACTGCAGGATGTAGTCTCCAGTCACCTCAGTTCTATCTGAGGCATCCCCTCCTCTCTGGCGGACCACAGTCAGAGCATTCTGTCTGACCAGCTCCTCCTTCACAGCTGCAGACTTGTCCTGTAGAGACGGGTTGTCTTTGAGGACTTTGGCTGCATCAGTCGGATCCTGACGGAGAAATCCCAGTGGTCCCTTACGGAACGTAACCGTCATTCTCCCAGGGAAAAAAAACTGTTTGTGCATTTTACCTGTAATGACAAAGAGTAGAATATATGAATAAGTCTATTACTACCTTATGGACAGCCATTGTTTTCATAACAGATGTTAATAGATAGGGTTTAGGAGGTTAGTATATCAGCCTAACATGTGATGTTGTTGATCATGTGTGGACCTTCAGTGCCTGTTCCTGTCAATTTGACATGAACTCTGTGCTTGTTGAGTCAGCGATTGATTTACACTTCAATGGCAGACCCCCTGTGGGTGAAAGCCTTTGAACGACTGATGGAAAAGAACTTGGGAGGTGAAGGAAGCTCAGCCTAGTGGGGAGTCACACCTTCATTTACGACCCCCGGTCATGTGACTGAAGTAACAATGAAGTGTGAAGTGTCTTATCAAGAAATGCTCGGAACTCAATTCACCTTTTCACCCTCCCAAACAAACATGCAATAGAGATTATACGATGTAATAAACAACAACATCATCATATTCTGGTGATCTCTGATTTTAACAGTGATGGAGAAAGTATATAGGCCTTGTACTTCAGTAAAAAAAATAATATTATTATTAATACCACTACATGGTGTAAATACTCTTTTACAAGTAAAAGTCCTGCATTTAAATCGTACTTACTCAAAGTCTTACTTAAGTAAAAGTACAAAAAATAAACTCATAATGCAGAATAATATACATTATATTATAGTATTATAATTATTGAGGTATTAATGTGTTCATCACTTTAATGACTTGATATACTGCTGGTAGTGTAATCTGTAATAACACATCATCATTTATTAGTTGAGTATATTTTGTCTGATGTCCTATCTGCTAAGTAACTAGTAACTAATGTCAAACAGTGGAGCAGTTAATGTACGTAACTATGAACTACGTGCATTAATGACGATACGTGACGTGATCCAACGGAGACGTGCGTGTTTATTTAACGTTACGTGATTCAAATGAAGCACCGGGTCCGGTCATAGCTCGTTGTTTTTTCGTTACGTGTATGTAAAGTAACAGAGTATATCTAACGTTCACCTTAACCTTAACCTTAACCGGCCGCTGGTCAGCCTCTATATTCATCGGACAGCAGTAAATGCTAACCTATATATTTGAATGCACGTTCGTATTAACTTGTGGTAATTTCGGCCAAAAAAACACAACAAAGTCGGACATGAATGAACCGGTATGAACCGTTAACGGCTTCAGGTTACGTTACGTTAGCATGTAAGGTAACAAACTCATACAGAAGTCCGACTTCAACACAATAACACTGAAGAAAGACGACTCACTTTATCTTTTTAGCGTTCAAGTGAATGTCAGACAGCCCAGACTAATTATAATGACATTTTAATTCATTGCTATTCATCTTAATGACTTACCGTTTAACGTAGCGTCCACACAGCGAAGAGTTCTAGGAAAATGCGGGAGGTCGATGCTCTTTCCAGGCTGCGACTGACTGACAAACACCGGAGAAAGTCTGTCACTCGCGAAACGGCTCCAAAGCGCAACTAGCGGCCAGCCGAACACATTACGTCCTTTTGGCTCCACAGCGCTGCTGATGGCCAAAAATATATTACATCCGTACTGGTTTAGGACTACCATTGAAAATGAATGGGAAACGGTTTAGGGACTTTTAGCTAAAGAATCCCCGGGTGCCGCGCGGGAGATCCGGGTCCGATTCCCGGCCAATGCAGTAAGCTTTTACTGTGGTTACCCAATTGGTTACCATTCATGTAAGGGTTCTACGGGAATCATTTACACTGGGATACACAGGTGTTCGAGCAAAAATGCGAATGGTTCGAGGTAAGTGCTATATTCTCGTGATTTGGAAACACTTGTTGTATTCGTGACATCCCGACTACGCAAAGTAGTCAAACACAGATGTTTCTGGTGGTCGATGTTGCGCAGACAATGTCAGTTTGGATTTTAGGCTGGTGTTGGCTTTTCATCATTATCTCTTTGTCACTGTTGCTGCTCCATTCATTTCTCGTTTTTTTTCGCCTTCTCAGGTAGGTATTATATCAGCATTGGTGGTTCAATGGTAGAATTCTCGCCTGCCATGTGGGAGATCCGAGTCCGATTACCGGCCAATGCAGCAAGGTTTTACTGTCGTACCCTATTGGTTACTATTCATGTAAGGGTTCTACGGGACTCATTTACACTGGGATGCAAAGGTGTACGAGCAAAAATGGGAATGGTTCGAGGTAAGTGCTATGTTCTCGTTATTTGAAAACACTTTTTGTATTTGTGACATCCCGACTACGCAAAGTAGTCAAACACAGATGTTTTTGGTGGTCGATGTTGCGCAGACAATGTCAGTTTGGATTTTAGGCTGGTTTTGGCTTTTCATCGTTATCTCTTTGTCACTGTTGCTGCGCCAATCATTTCTCATTTTTTTCGCCTTATCGGGTTGGAGTTATATTGGCATTGGTGGTTCAATGGTAGAATTCTCACCTGCTGCGCGGGAGATCTGGGTCCGATTCCCGGCCAATGCAGCATGCCTTTACTGTGGTTACCCAATTGGTTACCATTCATGTAAGGGTTCTACGGGAATCATTTACACTGGGATACACAGGTGTTCGAGCAAAAATGCGAATGGTTCGAGGTAAGTGCTATATTCTCGTGATTTGGAAACACTTGTTGTATTCGTGACATCCCGACTACGCAAAGTAGTCAAACACAGATGTTTCTGGTGGTCGATGTTGCGCAGACAATGTCAGTTTGGATTTTAGGCTGGTGTTGGCTTTTCATCACTATCTCTTTGTCACTGTTGCTGCTCCATTCATTTCTCGTTTTTTTCGCCTTCTCGGGTAGGTGTTATATCAGCATTGGTGGTTAAATGGTAGAATTCTCGCCTGCCATGCGGGAGATCAGGGTCTGATTCCCGGCCAATGCTGCAAGGTTTTACTGTGGTTACCCAATTGGTTACCATTCATGTAAGGGTTCTACGGGAATCATTTACACTGGGATGCAAAGGTGTACAAGCAAAAATGGGAATGGTTCGAGGTAACACTTGTTGTATTCGTGCCATCCCGACTACGCAAAGTAGTCAAACACAGATGTTTCTGGTGGTCGATGTTGCGCAGACAATGTCAGTTTGGATTTTAGGCTGGTGTTGGCTTTTCATCGTTATCTTTTTGTCACTGTTGCTGCGCCAATCATTTCTCGTTTTTTTCTCCTTATCGGGTGGGAGTTATATCGTCACTGGTGGTTCAATGGTAGAATTTTCGCCTGCCACGCGGGAGATCTGGGTCCGATTCCCGGCCAATGCAGCAAGCTTTTACTGTGGTTACCCAATTGGTTACCGTTCATGTAAGGGTTCTACGGGACTCATTTACACTGGGATGCAAAGGTGTACGAGCAAAAATGGGAATGGTTCGAGGTAAGTGCTATGTTCTCGTGATTTGATAATACTTGTTGTATTCATGACATCCCGACTACACAAAGTAGTCAAACACAGATGTTTCTGGTGGTCGATGTTGCGCAGACAATGTCAGTTTGGATTTTAGGCTGGTGTTGGCTTTTCATCGTTATCTCTTTGTCACTGTTGCTGCGCCAATCATTTCTCGTTTTTTTCTCCTTATCGGGTGGGAGTTATATCGGCATTGGTGGTTCAATGGTAGAATTCTCGCCTGCCACGCGGGAGATCAGGGTCCGATTCCCGGCCAATGCAGCAAGCTTTTACTGTGGTTACCCAATTGGTTACCATTCATGTAAGGGTTCTACGGGAATCATTTACACTGGGATGCAAAGGTGTACAATCACAAATGGGAATGGTTCGAGGTAAGTGCTATATTCTCGTTATTTGAAAACACTTTTTGTATTTGTGACATCCCGACTACGCAAAGTAGTCAAACACAGATGTTTCTGGTGGTCGATGTTGCGCAGACAATGTCAGTTTGGATTTTAGGCTGGTGTTGGCTTTTCATCATTATCTCTTTGTCACTGTTGCTGCTCAAATCATTTCTCGTTTTTTTCGCCTTCTCGGGTTGGTGTTACCTCAGCATTGGTGGTTCAATGGTAGAATTCTCGCCTGCCATGCGGGAGATCAGGGTCTGATTCCCAGCCAATGCAGCAAGGTTTTACTGTGGTTACCCAATTGGTTACCATTCATGTAAGGGTTCTACGGTAATCATTTACACTGGGATGCAAAGGTGTACAAGCAAAAATGGGAATGGTTCGAGGTAACACTTGTTGTATTCGTGACATCCCGACTACGCAAAGTAGTCAAACACAGATGTTTCTGGTGGTCGATGTTGCGCAGAGAATGTCAGTTTGGATTTTAGGCTGGTGTTGGCTTTTCATCGTTATCTCTTTGTCAGTGTTGCTGCTCCATTCATTTCTCGTTTTTTTTCGCCTTCTCGGGTAGGTATTATATCAGCATTGGTGGTTCAATGGTAGAATTCTCGCCTGCCATGCGGGGGATCCGGGTCCGATTCCCGGCCAATGCAGCAAGGTTTTACTGTCGTACCCTATTGGTTACTATTCATGTAAGGGTTCTACGGGACTCATTTACACTGGGATGCAAAGGTGTACGAGCAAAAATGGGAATGGTTCGAGGTAAGTGCTATATTCTCGTGATTTGATAATACTTGTTGTATTCGTGCCATCCCGACTACGCAAAGTAGTCAAACACAGATGTTTCTGGTGGTCGATGTTGCGCAGACAATGTCAGTTTGGATTTTAGGCTGGTGTTGGCTTTTCATCGTTATCTTTTTGTCACTGTTGCTGCGCCAATCATTTCTCGTTTTTTTCTCCTTATCGGGTGGGAGTTATATCGGCATTGGTGGTTCAATGGTAGAATTTTTGCCTGGCACGCGGGAGATCTGGGTCCGATTCCCGGCCAATGCAGCAAGCTTTTACTGTGGTTACCCAATTGGTTACCGTTCATGTAAGGGTTCTACGGGACTCATTTACACTGGGATGCAAAGGTGTACGAGCAAAAATGGGAATGGTTCAAGCTAACACTTGTTGTCTTCGTGACATCCCAACTACGCAAAGTAGTCAAACACAGATGTTTCTGATGGTCGATGTTGCGCAGACAATGTCAGTTTGGATTTTAGGCTGGTGTTGGCTTTTCATCGTTATCTCTTTGTCACTGTTGCTGCGCCAATCATTTCTCGTTTTTTTCTCCTTATCGGGTGGGAGTTATATCGGCATTGGTGGTTCAATGGTAGAATTCTCGCCTGCCACGCGGGAGATCCGGTTCCGATTCCCGGCCAATGCAGTAAGCTTTTACTGTGGTTACCCAATTGGTTCCCATTCATGTAAGGGTTCTACGGGAATCATTTACACTGGGATGCAAAGGTGTACAATCACAAATGGGAATGGTTCGAGGTAAGTGCTATGTTCTCGTTATTTGAAAACACTTTTTGTATTTGTGACATCCCGACTACGCAAAGTAGTCAAACACAGATGTTTTTGGTGGTCGATGTTGCGCAGACAATGTCAGTTTGGATTTTAGGCTAGTGTTGGCTTTTCATCAATCTCTCTTTGTCACTGTTGCTGCTCCAATCATTTCTCGTTTTTTTCGCCTTCTCGGGTTGGTATTAACTCAGCATTGGTGATTCAATGGTAGAATTCTCGCCTGCCATGCGGGAGATCCGGGTCTGATTCCCGGCCAATGCAGCAAGGTTTTACTGTCGTACCCTATTGGTTACTATTCATGTAAGGGTTCTACGGGAATCATTTACACTGAGATACACAGGTGTTCGGGCAAAAATGCGAATGGTTCGAGGTAAGTGCTATATTCTCGTGATTTGGAAACACTTGTTGTATTCGTGACATCCCGACTACGCAAAGTAGTCAAACACAGATGTTTCTGGTGGTCGATGTTGCGCAGACAATGTCAGTTTGGATTTTAGGCTGGTGTTGGCTTTTCATCATTATCTCTTTGTCACTGTTGCTGCTCCATTCATTTCTCGTTTTTTTTCGCCTTCTCAGGTAGGTATTATATCAGCATTGGTGGTTCAATGGTAGAATTCTCGCCTGCCATGTGGGAGATCCGAGTCCGATTACCGGCCAATGCAGCAAGGTTTTACTGTCGTACCCTATTGGTTACTATTCATGTAAGGGTTCTACGGGACTCATTTACACTGGGATGCAAAGGTGTACGAGCAAAAATGGGAATGGTTCGAGGTAAGTGCTATGTTCTCGTTATTTGAAAACACTTTTTGTATTTGTGACATCCCGACTACGCAAAGTAGTCAAACACAGATGTTTTTGGTGGTCGATGTTGCGCAGACAATGTCAGTTTGGATTTTAGGCTGGTTTTGGCTTTTCATCGTTATCTCTTTGTCACTGTTGCTGCGCCAATCATTTCTCATTTTTTTCGCCTTATCGGGTTGGAGTTATATTGGCATTGGTGGTTCAATGGTAGAATTCTCACCTGCTGCGCGGGAGATCTGGGTCCGATTCCCGGCCAATGCAGCATGCCTTTACTGTGGTTACCCAATTGGTTACCATTCATGTAAGGGTTCTACGGGAATCATTTACACTGGGATACACAGGTGTTCGAGCAAAAATGCGAATGGTTCGAGGTAAGTGCTATATTCTCGTGATTTGGAAACACTTGTTGTATTCGTGACATCCCGACTACGCAAAGTAGTCAAACACAGATGTTTCTGGTGGTCGATGTTGCGCAGACAATGTCAGTTTGGATTTTAGGCTGGTGTTGGCTTTTCATCACTATCTCTTTGTCACTGTTGCTGCTCCATTCATTTCTCGTTTTTTTCGCCTTCTCGGGTAGGTGTTATATCAGCATTGGTGGTTAAATGGTAGAATTCTCGCCTGCCATGCGGGAGATCAGGGTCTGATTCCCGGCCAATGCTGCAAGGTTTTACTGTGGTTACCCAATTGGTTACCATTCATGTAAGGGTTCTACGGGAATCATTTACACTGGGATGCAAAGGTGTACAAGCAAAAATGGGAATGGTTCGAGGTAACACTTGTTGTATTCGTGCCATCCCGACTACGCAAAGTAGTCAAACACAGATGTTTCTGGTGGTCGATGTTGCGCAGACAATGTCAGTTTGGATTTTAGGCTGGTGTTGGCTTTTCATCGTTATCTTTTTGTCACTGTTGCTGCGCCAATCATTTCTCGTTTTTTTCTCCTTATCGGGTGGGAGTTATATCGTCACTGGTGGTTCAATGGTAGAATTTTCGCCTGCCACGCGGGAGATCTGGGTCCGATTCCCGGCCAATGCAGCAAGCTTTTACTGTGGTTACCCAATTGGTTACCGTTCATGTAAGGGTTCTACGGGACTCATTTACACTGGGATGCAAAGGTGTACGAGCAAAAATGGGAATGGTTCGAGGTAAGTGCTATGTTCTCGTGATTTGATAATACTTGTTGTATTCATGACATCCCGACTACACAAAGTAGTCAAACACAGATGTTTCTGGTGGTCGATGTTGCGCAGACAATGTCAGTTTGGATTTTAGGCTGGTGTTGGCTTTTCATCGTTATCTCTTTGTCACTGTTGCTGCGCCAATCATTTCTCGTTTTTTTCTCCTTATCGGGTGGGAGTTATATCGGCATTGGTGGTTCAATGGTAGAATTCTCGCCTGCCACGCGGGAGATCAGGGTCCGATTCCCGGCCAATGCAGCAAGCTTTTACTGTGGTTACCCAATTGGTTACCATTCATGTAAGGGTTCTACGGGAATCATTTACACTGGGATGCAAAGGTGTACAATCACAAATGGGAATGGTTCGAGGTAAGTGCTATATTCTCGTTATTTGAAAACACTTTTTGTATTTGTGACATCCCGACTACGCAAAGTAGTCAAACACAGATGTTTCTGGTGGTCGATGTTGCGCAGACAATGTCAGTTTGGATTTTAGGCTGGTGTTGGCTTTTCATCATTATCTCTTTGTCACTGTTGCTGCTCAAATCATTTCTCGTTTTTTTCGCCTTCTCGGGTTGGTGTTACCTCAGCATTGGTGGTTCAATGGTAGAATTCTCGCCTGCCATGCGGGAGATCAGGGTCTGATTCCCAGCCAATGCAGCAAGGTTTTACTGTGGTTACCCAATTGGTTACCATTCATGTAAGGGTTCTACGGTAATCATTTACACTGGGATGCAAAGGTGTACAAGCAAAAATGGGAATGGTTCGAGGTAACACTTGTTGTATTCGTGACATCCCGACTACGCAAAGTAGTCAAACACAGATGTTTCTGGTGGTCGATGTTGCGCAGAGAATGTCAGTTTGGATTTTAGGCTGGTGTTGGCTTTTCATCGTTATCTCTTTGTCAGTGTTGCTGCTCCATTCATTTCTCGTTTTTTTTCGCCTTCTCGGGTAGGTATTATATCAGCATTGGTGGTTCAATGGTAGAATTCTCGCCTGCCATGCGGGGGATCCGGGTCCGATTCCCGGCCAATGCAGCAAGGTTTTACTGTCGTACCCTATTGGTTACTATTCATGTAAGGGTTCTACGGGACTCATTTACACTGGGATGCAAAGGTGTACGAGCAAAAATGGGAATGGTTCGAGGTAAGTGCTATATTCTCGTGATTTGATAATACTTGTTGTATTCGTGCCATCCCGACTACGCAAAGTAGTCAAACACAGATGTTTCTGGTGGTCGATGTTGCGCAGACAATGTCAGTTTGGATTTTAGGCTGGTGTTGGCTTTTCATCGTTATCTTTTTGTCACTGTTGCTGCGCCAATCATTTCTCGTTTTTTTCTCCTTATCGGGTGGGAGTTATATCGGCATTGGTGGTTCAATGGTAGAATTTTTGCCTGGCACGCGGGAGATCTGGGTCCGATTCCCGGCCAATGCAGCAAGCTTTTACTGTGGTTACCCAATTGGTTACCGTTCATGTAAGGGTTCTACGGGACTCATTTACACTGGGATGCAAAGGTGTACGAGCAAAAATGGGAATGGTTCAAGCTAACACTTGTTGTCTTCGTGACATCCCAACTACGCAAAGTAGTCAAACACAGATGTTTCTGATGGTCGATGTTGCGCAGACAATGTCAGTTTGGATTTTAGGCTGGTGTTGGCTTTTCATCGTTATCTCTTTGTCACTGTTGCTGCGCCAATCATTTCTCGTTTTTTTCTCCTTATCGGGTGGGAGTTATATCGGCATTGGTGGTTCAATGGTAGAATTCTCGCCTGCCACGCGGGAGATCCGGTTCCGATTCCCGGCCAATGCAGTAAGCTTTTACTGTGGTTACCCAATTGGTTCCCATTCATGTAAGGGTTCTACGGGAATCATTTACACTGGGATGCAAAGGTGTACAATCACAAATGGGAATGGTTCGAGGTAAGTGCTATGTTCTCGTTATTTGAAAACACTTTTTGTATTTGTGACATCCCGACTACGCAAAGTAGTCAAACACAGATGTTTTTGGTGGTCGATGTTGCGCAGACAATGTCAGTTTGGATTTTAGGCTAGTGTTGGCTTTTCATCAATCTCTCTTTGTCACTGTTGCTGCTCCAATCATTTCTCGTTTTTTTCGCCTTCTCGGGTTGGTATTAACTCAGCATTGGTGATTCAATGGTAGAATTCTCGCCTGCCATGCGGGAGATCCGGGTCTGATTCCCGGCCAATGCAGCAAGGTTTTACTGTCGTACCCTATTGGTTACTATTCATGTAAGGGTTCTACGGGAATCATTTACACTGAGATACACAGGTGTTCGGGCAAAAATGCGAATGGTTCGAGGTAAGTGCTATATTCTCGTGATTTGGAAACACTTGTTGTATTCGTGACATCCCGACTACGCAAAGTAGTCAAACACAGATGTTTCTGGTGGTCGATGTTGCGCAGACAATGTCAGTTTGGATTTTAGGCTGGTGTTGGCTTTTCATCACTATCTCTTTGTCACTGTTGCTGCTCCATTCATTTCTCGTTTTTTTCGCCTTCTCGGGTAGGTGTTATATCAGCATTGGTGGTTAAATGGTAGAATTCTCGCCTGCCATGCGGGAGATCAGGGTCTGATTCCCGGCCAATGCAGCAAGGTTTTACTGTGGTTACCCAATTGGTTACCATTCATGTAAGGGTTCTACGGGAATCATTTACACTGGGATGCAAAGATGTACAAGCAAAAATGGGAATGGTTCGAGGTAACACTTGTTGTATTCGTGACATCCCGACTACGCAAAGTAGTCAAACACAGATGTTTCTGGTGGTCGATGTTGCGCAGACAATGTCAGTTTGGATTTTAGGCTGGTGTTGGCTTTTCATCGTTATCTCTTTGTCACTGTTGCTGCGCCAATCATTTCTCGTTTTTTTCTCCTTATCGGGTGGGAGTTATATCAGCATTGGTGGTTCAATGGTAGAATTCTCGCCTGCCACGCGGGAGATCCGGGTCCGATTCCCGGCCAATGCAGTAAGCTTTTACTGTGGTTACCCAATTGGTTACCATTCATGTAAGGGTTCTACGGGAATCATTTACACTGGGATACACAGGTGTTCGAGCAAAAATGCGAATGGTTCGAGGTAAGTGCTATATTCTCGTGATTTGGAAACACTTGTTGTATTCGTGACATCCCGACTACGCAAAGTAGTCAAACACAGATGTTTCTGGTGGTCGATGTTGCGCAGACAATGTCAGTTTGGATTTTAGGCTGGTGTTGGCTTTTCATCATTATCTCTTTGTCACTGTTGCTGCTCCATTCATTTCTCGTTTTTTTTCGCCTTCTCAGGTAGGTATTATATCAGCATTGGTGGTTCAATGGTAGAATTCTCGCCTGCCATGTGGGAGATCCGAGTCCGATTACCGGCCAATGCAGCAAGGTTTTACTGTCGTACCCTATTGGTTACTATTCATGTAAGGGTTCTACGGGACTCATTTACACTGGGATGCAAAGGTGTACGAGCAAAAATGGGAATGGTTCGAGGTAAGTGCTATGTTCTCGTTATTTGAAAACACTTTTTGTATTTGTGACATCCCGACTACGCAAAGTAGTCAAACACAGATGTTTTTGGTGGTCGATGTTGCGCAGACAATGTCAGTTTGGATTTTAGGCTGGTTTTGGCTTTTCATCGTTATCTCTTTGTCACTGTTGCTGCGCCAATCATTTCTCATTTTTTTCGCCTTATCGGGTTGGAGTTATATTGGCATTGGTGGTTCAATGGTAGAATTCTCACCTGCTGCGCGGGAGATCTGGGTCCGATTCCCGGCCAATGCAGCATGCCTTTACTGTGGTTACCCAATTGGTTACCATTCATGTAAGGGTTCTACGGGAATCATTTACACTGGGATACACAGGTGTTCGAGCAAAAATGCGAATGGTTCGAGGTAAGTGCTATATTCTCGTGATTTGGAAACACTTGTTGTATTCGTGACATCCCGACTACGCAAAGTAGTCAAACACAGATGTTTCTGGTGGTCGATGTTGCGCAGACAATGTCAGTTTGGATTTTAGGCTGGTGTTGGCTTTTCATCACTATCTCTTTGTCACTGTTGCTGCTCCATTCATTTCTCGTTTTTTTCGCCTTCTCGGGTAGGTGTTATATCAGCATTGGTGGTTAAATGGTAGAATTCTCGCCTGCCATGCGGGAGATCAGGGTCTGATTCCCGGCCAATGCTGCAAGGTTTTACTGTGGTTACCCAATTGGTTACCATTCATGTAAGGGTTCTACGGGAATCATTTACACTGGGATGCAAAGGTGTACAAGCAAAAATGGGAATGGTTCGAGGTAACACTTGTTGTATTCGTGCCATCCCGACTACGCAAAGTAGTCAAACACAGATGTTTCTGGTGGTCGATGTTGCGCAGACAATGTCAGTTTGGATTTTAGGCTGGTGTTGGCTTTTCATCGTTATCTTTTTGTCACTGTTGCTGCGCCAATCATTTCTCGTTTTTTTCTCCTTATCGGGTGGGAGTTATATCGTCACTGGTGGTTCAATGGTAGAATTTTCGCCTGCCACGCGGGAGATCTGGGTCCGATTCCCGGCCAATGCAGCAAGCTTTTACTGTGGTTACCCAATTGGTTACCGTTCATGTAAGGGTTCTACGGGACTCATTTACACTGGGATGCAAAGGTGTACGAGCAAAAATGGGAATGGTTCGAGGTAAGTGCTATGTTCTCGTGATTTGATAATACTTGTTGTATTCATGACATCCCGACTACACAAAGTAGTCAAACACAGATGTTTCTGGTGGTCGATGTTGCGCAGACAATGTCAGTTTGGATTTTAGGCTGGTGTTGGCTTTTCATCGTTATCTCTTTGTCACTGTTGCTGCGCCAATCATTTCTCGTTTTTTTCTCCTTATCGGGTGGGAGTTATATCGGCATTGGTGGTTCAATGGTAGAATTCTCGCCTGCCACGCGGGGGCCAGTCGCGTATAGTTGGCATACGCTGACAGCCAATGAAATTGTAGCATTATTAACGCTGTCCAAGGTGCTCAAAGTCCACTTTCACAGTGCTGGTTTCAGCTCCTGGACGCAGGTTCGAGTCTCAGTTGGGGCAAAGCCACTCATCAATGATAAAGAGCTATTTATGAATCAAGAAATGTGTATCCAACTTTAACATTTACTGATTATCACTAGATTGTAGTGGCAGACATATTATCAAGTGCATGATTTATTTATGGCTATTAACCTATTATATTGCAGTTTTCCTAATTATGAACATTTAAATTGCAATCACTTAATTACTTCAATTAAATATTTATTTACTGTTCACTATAATGATTCACTTATTAATGAGACATGTAAACATTAGTGAACAAAATATATTTATTAAACACAACAGGGACAGTAAATGTTGAACACAGAGCCCATAGTGCAAGATCACAAATACACAACACAAATATGTACAACAAATATAATAATAAATCCAGTAAAAAATGAGCAAATATATACAGTATATACACGACAAAACACTCATGTCTCTTATTTTCCCTTTTCAACCTCCCATCTCTTTTTTTCTGTCTCATAAAAAGGAGACCTCTGGAACTCAGTCCAGGTCATCTGCTTCTCCATGCCCTGGTCTTTGTAAAAGGAAAAGACTTTACCAGGGCAGTAAATGTACTTCCCTGTTAGTCCAGGGAACCCCGTATGAACATGAGGACTGTTTGGGCCCTGCTTCAGTTCCATCTTACAGAATCCGCACTTACGACCTGTGGGCTTGGATTCAGTCCTCTTCCTCTTCTGCTGTCCTCTCTCCTCCACCCTTTTCCTTGTTGCATCCAGTTCCAGCTGAAAGAACTTTGTCTCTGCAAAGTCGACAAAGGGCATTCTTGGGTTTGTCAGACCGTCTGCACCATAAACTTTAAAAACTTTCGTGGAGCAGTAAAAGTATCTGACAGGGCCCTGCTGGAAGAAGAAGTGGATAGAAGAACCATCATTCTCATACCTGGACTTTGGCTGACCACAAGAAAGACACCTTTTTGTCTGGGTCTTTTTTTCCTTTGACTGTTGTTGTTGTTGTTGTTGTTGTTGCTGCTGCTGTTTCTCCATGATGTTTCGTACCATTTCCTCAATGGAGGCTTGAGTCAGGGTCTGAACAGGTGGAGGCGGGTTAATGACTGCAACGGGCATGGTCACAACTGGCACACTGGTGGTCTCACTGCCCTCTGTCAGAGAGTGCCAGAGTTCCTGCCTCTCTTGCAGTTTTTCTGGGCTGATGTTCAAAGATGAGCTGGTGTTTAATAATTTGCTCAGGTGCTTTACATACAGTGAGATGTGCAATTTTGTTGTTGGGTGGAGCATGCTGTTGGGGTCTGTACAGGAGTTGTGAACTAGAGCAGCATAGTCCTGGTCCACAAGCCTGAGCATGTCCTTCTGCCCACGGTGAATATTGAGCAGGTTGTCGATGGCTGCCTTCATGGGGGCCGGCCATCGCTTGTGGTCCAACACAAAAACTCTCCCTCCTGTCTTCACAGGTCCAGTGCGGGCGCCAGTTGGTGAGGACAGCAGGGGCAGAGACGGCCAACGTGTGGTTTCTATAAAAACAAAAGACAGAGTACAATAAGACATTCTGACCTACAGAAGGGAAAAGCCCTAATTCATACACTTGTATGGGTGAAAACACACTTTCCGCTTTTAGATAAATGGCTGACTGGTATGTTTTTGTACATGTTTTCAATTGCACAATATTGTCACATCGCGTAAAAAAGGAAAAGTGAATCATCCATTACGCTTGTCATTAAATATGAATAAAATCGAGTTACTACCAACTGAAGTCTGGTGCACTACTTTGTCTGTCTGTTAGATGTTTACCTGTTGTAGTGGGATTCACTTCTGGTTTGGCAGCAGAATCAGCAGCAGGGCATGGAGAAAACTGAAGCAACTTGGGCGGTGCCATTGAGGATGACTGAGGAAGCGCAGTCTGGGCAGCGGGCGGGCCGCTTTGAGGAGGTGAATTCTGGGCCTGGGCGGAGTCTGTCTTGCTCCTGTGCTTGTCCCAGTCTAGAAGAACTGGGCGGCAACCAGGCTCAACGTATTCCAGGCCAAACTTCTCTCCAGTGTCTCTACCAGTGAGATGAAAAGCTGGATACTTGACCTGCCCCAACACCCGTTCAGAGACCGCGTTGAGCTGTGCAATCAATGCCGGATCAAAGACAGCTGGGAGGTGAACGCCTGGCTGCTTCAAGTCCACCAGGCGCTGGTAGTTCCACCGTGCCACCCCAGTCATCCCCTGAGCTTGAAACAGCTCTGTGGAAACACGTGTTCCAGTGACCCACTGAGCCTGGTGGAAGTGATAGCCCTCCTGCTGAGACGTGCCTCTGATGGGGATCCAAACAGGAACTTTGGCCCCTTCACCCTGCATATGGTTCAGCTGCAGTGTTCCTCCATACCTGTACAAAGTCCCTCCTTCCACCACAGGATCACTCAGGCAACTTCGCAGGATGTGCACCCGCTGAATCCGCCATGCCTTCAGCATTGAGGGCTTGAAGAGAGGAGTGCCATTTGGATCACTCGCAAGGTGAAACTGCTGGAAAACTCCCTCAACCCTCTTGATGAGCTCCTCAGGCTGTGGAATCCTGGTCCTGCAGTGCTCGCGAATGTGGAGCTTGGTTGGGTTGGCAGGCTGAATTCCACAGAAGGCATATGCAGCTTTAAGCCTCTGCAGGTCTTCCTGATCCACCACAGAAAAAGCTGCAGACAGGAACTGAGCAAAAGAGCTGTACAGGGCATGATGCTCTGACACACACTCACGGAGGAACCGCCTCATGCAGTGGAATAAGTCCAGCTTGATAGTTATGTTTGCACTGAAGTGGGATCTTGATGCACAGGTGTTCAGCAGGTTACCAGAAGTGGCCCCGGCAACAATGGCATCAGTTGTTCTCCAAGAATCCCAGTTCAGATGCTCTCCTGCAAACGATTCAGCCACCTTAAATGCTGCACAGCAATCCCTGAAAGAAAAAATATAGACAAAGTATAGCCATGAATGTTAAAGTAGTCATATCAACCACCATGTGTAGTCCAGTGTATATGGTCGTCACAATAAAATGAATGCAAAGGGATTTTCTGTCATCAAACTGGAAATATGAAAAGCAATGTAAGTGTGATTCTGAGCTGTTTGTGTCACCAATGATGGTAAAAAGTACTGATTATAATTTACCTGTCTACCCACTGGTATTGTGCCTTCTCTATGCCTGCAGTGCTGTAGCGCTGTGCTAGTCCCTCGTACATGGGCTTCAGGGACTTCTCTGTCTCCGACTGCACCATCACCCATGAAAGGATCATCCAGTTCTCATTCATGACCGCATACGAGGACATGGTGCCGGATGAAAAGGTGACCTTCCTCGCAACTTTGCGTGTGTGGTCTGAGCGGAGAGCCTGTCCAAAGGTGCCCTGCAGGAGTTTTTTTATGGCACTCTCCTGGTGTTGGTACTCGTGCAGCAGGCAGTCGGTCAGGTAGTGAGCAGACACAGAGATCCCGTTCCAGCCAACTGGATCAGCGTACTCTCCGAAGGGAGCTGGCTTGGTTTCCTGCCTGATGAACTGAGTGATGGTTCTTTGGTCGTACTTTCCTGCCTCAGCATCCATGATGTTTTGGCAGCTGAGGAGGTAGGCCAGGTGAGCACGTTCAAATTTCAGGTGCATCATCTCCATGATCTGCTTTGCCATGTCGGTGGGTGAGTTGCCTGTCCGCCTGAGCTCGTCCATGACCGATTTACAAATGGCCTTCTTGTAGGTCAGTACTGCTGGCAACAGGTTTGTGAACCTCTTTGGGAGTTTGTCCAGCCACACTGGGTTGTCAGCGTACCACCTCTTCCTGCACACTTTGCAGCACAGCCTGGATGACAACAGGTAGTACTGTCCAGTGACACCGACAATCGCACGAGGTCTACCAACACCTGCAGAGACAACTTGAGGCCGGGCACAACCTTCAATGCACGGCAGAGTGTAATTGTTCCTCAGTCTAGCCATCAAGTTCTCATTCTCTGGCTTCCATATGAAGAAGGGATGGAGCTGAAAGTACTTTGGGGAAGGAAGATCTGAGACGCTGTCAATTAATTCTGGCTGGGGAGGGAGACGCCACAATGACACCATCTTCATGAGGTTGCGCACAGGAAAGGAGCCCGGCCAGAGACCCATGGATTCCAGCTCTGTCTTCATCCAGATCCTCTGCTGCTGTGAACAGGTCCACTGGCTGACTTCCTGGTCGTAGCCAGGGAGCTGTGGAGGAGGACGGGTGGGCACAGCTAACGGCCTGGGTAATGGCTCACCTAGTCAGACAAGAATAAACAGGGCTAATTAGTACCATTTTGGTGCGACTTGATTTAATCTTTTTGCCATGAAACACATTCTAATACTAACGTTGATCTCTCTGTGCAGGTGACAGTTGACCGGGCTCTGCAGACGTCTCAGGAGAAATCCGGGGGGCCTCTGACACTATAGAGAATATTAAACATGTTATTATTATTATTGACAGTAACATGAAGCAAGAATGTAACATGACATCTACACTGTAGTGTAGATGTCATGTTACTGTATACAGTGCAGCAGTAAGTCTAAAACAGACTTTAAAGAATTAACAACAGTATTGATGGACACTACATATGGATATTTTTAAGATGCAAATACAGGTCAAATAATGCACACCAGGAACTGTGACAGTCGCTTCTGTTGATGGACGAGCCGGTCCTTCTGGCAGCAGACACATGAGCTCCTGGGGAACAGGCACCGGTCTCTTCACAGTTAGAGCGGCGGCTGCAAGGAGAGAAGGATCACAAACCAGAACCAATGCTTTATAACGGATATGAGCACAGTGAATATGACGGATATCTTTAAACGTTAGATGCATTTACCATCTACTTGTGAACCCTTCAGAGGAGTTGGTGCAGCCAGTGCAGCAGATGGTTCTACAACAGAAAAAAACATGTCAGTCATTTATATTTTGACAACATACAAACACTACTGTTAGTATGGTTACTTCACCTGCCTTTCTCAGCCTTATCCAATGAAACAGACTGTTTCTCACATTAATATATAAAGAATATACTTCATTCATACACGTGTGTTTATGTTTCGATGGGTTAATATTCAGTATGATGTAACCTAGGCAAGTGAAGCAACATGGCACACTTCAAACACATGCATTCAGGTGTTAGTAACACAGAAGTTTCACATGCATACATATTTTTTCTTTTTATCCATATAAGAAAACAAAAAGTGATACGTACCCTCATCATGACTGGTATCAATTCATAGTCACTAGGACAACAAGTAGAACACCAAAACACAAACAGGACCAGAACATGGTCAACATGAGAACGGCTCAAGTCATGCTTCATGTGGGATAAGAATTCATGGTCCCAGGGCTGTCAGTTGACGGCAGAACGTTTTTGGTGAAAAACCTCTTTTTCTTCCTGAAGCCTGCTGTTGTCTGGCTGTAGATGATGATGATGACGATGATGATGCAGAAACAGCTGTTAAACACAAACAAAAAATATATCATATATACTGAATAGAATACATCTTCAGGTGGTAGAAACAAAGAAACAAAAGACAGCAACTGTTTACTCACAGCACTGCACTTGTTGCTTTGAAGGAGAGATACTCAGCATCCCTCTCTCCAGCTCTTCATCTTCATCCATCACTGAGATGCAAACAGACAAGAATCAGAATGTCATTAAATGAATATCTTCTTGTACGTGGGCGGGTATGACTTAAATGACTGGAATGATGGTGTGTATGACAGCGTGTACATCTCTCTAAAACAAACAGGAAACCAGACCCACCCATGGCTTCAGCAGGAGCAGGTGAACGTTGTGTCATCACAGAGGAGCCAGAGGGTGGATGCAGCTTCTTCTGGAGGTACACCTGGAGTTTCTGCATCTTCGTCCCTGGAGCACAGCTTTTCTTTAGTATAAAAGATGCATAGCCATCACCTCTGCTGTGCCAAATCTCTCTCCAGGTGTTGTTGGCACGAGAGCCAAAACCAACCAGCTGGTCATCCTCCGATGCTGCTGCTGCTGTCACAGCTGGCTTTTGTTCCTCATAGCTGAGAAGAGACTGGATTTCTTGAAAGCTGAGGGAATAGCTCACAAATGACAGCAGGCTGTCCTTGCTGTGCCCCGCTGCCATGAACACTCCTGCAGCCTCCTCCTTTTGCTGGTTCCTGATTAGGTAGATGGTGTACCCAATGTCATTCTCCAGGAGCCAGCGGAAGGACTTGCCCTTGTACTTCCCAAACTGCAGGATGTAGTCTCCAGTCACCTCAGTTCTATCTGAGGCATCCCCTCCTCTCTGGCGGACCACAGTCAGAGCATTCTGTCTGACCAGCTCCTCCTTCACAGCTGCAGACTTGTCCTGTAGAGACGGGTTGTCTTTGAGGACTTTGGCTGCATCAGTCGGATCCTGACGGAGAAATCCCAGTGGTCCCTTACGGAACGTAACCGTCATTCTCCCAGGGAAAAAAAACTGTTTGTGCATTTTACCTGTAATGACAAAGAGTAGAATATATGAATAAGTCTATTACTACCTTATGGACAGCCATTGTTTTCATAACAGATGTTAATAGATAGGGTTTAGGAGGTTAGTATATCAGCCTAACATGTGATGTTGTTGATCATGTGTGGACCTTCAGTGCCTGTTCCTGTCAATTTGACATGAACTCTGTGCTTGTTGAGTCAGCGATTGATTTACACTTCAATGGCAGACCCCCTGTGGGTGAAAGCCTTTGAACGACTGATGGAAAAGAACTTGGGAGGTGAAGGAAGCTCAGCCTAGTGGGGAGTCACACCTTCATTTACGACCCCCGGTCATGTGACTGAAGTAACAATGAAGTGTGAAGTGTCTTATCAAGAAATGCTCGGAACTCAATTCACCTTTTCACCCTCCCAAACAAACATGCAATAGAGATTATACGATGTAATAAACAACAACATCATCATATTCTGGTGATCTCTGATTTTAACAGTGATGGAGAAAGTATATAGGCCTTGTACTTCAGTAAAAAAAATAATATTATTATTAATACCACTACATGGTGTAAATACTCTTTTACAAGTAAAAGTCCTGCATTTAAATCGTACTTACTCAAAGTCTTACTTAAGTAAAAGTACAAAAAATAAACTCATAATGCAGAATAATATACATTATATTATAGTATTATAATTATTGAGGTATTAATGTGTTCATCACTTTAATGACTTGATATACTGCTGGTAGTGTAATCTGTAATAACACATCATCATTTATTAGTTGAGTATATTTTGTCTGATGTCCTATCTGCTAAGTAACTAGTAACTAATGTCAAACAGTGGAGCAGTTAATGTACGTAACTATGAACTACGTGCATTAATGACGATACGTGACGTGATCCAACGGAGACGTGCGTGTTTATTTAACGTTACGTGATTCAAATGAAGCACCGGGTCCGGTCATAGCTCGTTGTTTTTTCGTTACGTGTATGTAAAGTAACAGAGTATATCTAACGTTCACCTTAACCTTAACCGGCCGCTGGTCAGCCTCTATATTCATCGGACAGCAGTAAATGCTAACCTATATATTTGAATGCACGTTCGTATTAACTTGTGGTAATTTCGGCCAAAAAAACACAACAAAGTCGGACATGAATGAACCGGTATGAACCGTTAACGGCTTCAGGTTACGTTACGTTAGCATGTAAGGTAACAAACTCATACAGAAGTCCGACTTCAACACAATAACACTGAAGAAAGACGACTCACTTTATCTTTTTAGCGTTCAAGTGAATGTCAGACAGCCCAGACTAATTATAATGACATTTTAATTCATTGCTATTCATCTTAATGACTTACCGTTTAACGTAGCGTCCACACAGCGAAGAGTTCTAGGAAAATGCGGGAGGTCGATGCTCTTTCCAGGCTGCGACTGACTGACAAACACCGGAGAAAGTCTGTCACTCGCGAAACGGCTCCAAAGCGCAACTAGCGGCCAGCCGAACACATTACGTCCTTTTGGCTCCACAGCGCTGCTGATGGCCAAAAATATATTACATCCGTACTGGTTTAGGACTACCATTGAAAATGAATGGGAAACGGTTTAGGGACTTTTAGCTAAAGAATCCCCGGGTGCCGCGCGGGAGATCCGGGTCCGATTCCCGGCCAATGCAGCAAGCTTTTACTGTGGTGGCCCAATGGGTTACCATTCATGTAAGGGTTCTACGGGAATCATTTACACTGGGATGCAAAGGTGTACAAGCAAAAATGGGAATAGTTCGAGGTAACACTTGTTGTATTCGTGACATCCCGACTACGCAAAGTAGTCAAACACAGATGTTTTTGGTGGTCGATGTTGCGCAGACAATGTCAGTTTGGATTTTAGGCTGGTGTTGGCTTTTCATCACTATCTCTTTGTCACTGTTGCTGCTCCATTCATTTCTCGTTTTTTTCGCCTTCTCGGGTAGGTGTTATATCAGCATTGGTGGTGAAATGGTAGAATTCTCGCCTGCCATGCGGGAGATCCGGGTCTGATTCCCGGCCAATGCAGCAAGGTTTTACTGTGGTTACCCAATTGGTTACCGTTCATGTAAGGGTTCTACGGGACTCATTTACACTGGGATGCAAAGGTGTACGAGCAAAAATGGGAATGGTTCGAGCTAACACTTGTTGTATTCGTGACATCCCGACTACGCAAAGTAGTCAAACACAGATGTTTTTGGTGGTCGATGTTGCGCAGACAATGTCAGTTTGGATTTTAGGCTGGTGTTGGCTTTTCATCATTATCTCTTTGTCACTGTTGCTGCTCCAATCATTTCTCGTTTTTTTCGCCTTCTCGGGTTGGTGTTAACTCAGCATTGGTGGTTCAATGGTAGAATTCTCGCCTACCATGCGGGAGTTCAGGGTCCGATTCCCGGCCGATGCAGCAAGCTTTTACTGTGGTTACCCAATTGGTTACCATTCATGTAAGGGTTCTACGGGAATCATTTACACTGGGATGCAAAGGTGTACAATCACAAATGGGAATGGTTCGAGGTAAGTGCTATATTCTCGTTATTTGAAAACACTTTTTGTATTTGTGACATCCCGACTACGCAAAGTAGTCAAACACAGATGTTTCTGGTGGTCGATGTTGCGCAGACAATGTCAGTTTGGATTTTAGGCTGGTGTTGGCTTTTCATCATTATCTCTTTGTCACTGTTGCTGCTCAAATCATTTCTCGTTTTTTTCGCCTTCTCGGGTTGGTGTTACCTCAGCATTGGTGGTTCAATGGTAGAATTCTCGCCTGCCATGCGGGAGATCAGGGTCTGATTCCCAGCCAATGCAGCAAGGTTTTACTGTGGTTACCCAATTGGTTACCATTCATGTAAGGGTTCTACGGTAATCATTTACACTGGGATGCAAAGGTGTACAAGCAAAAATGGGAATGGTTCGAGGTAACACTTGTTGTATTCGTGACATCCCGACTACGCAAAGTAGTCAAACACAGATGTTTCTGGTGGTCGATGTTGCGCAGAGAATGTCAGTTTGGATTTTAGGCTGGTGTTGGCTTTTCATCGTTATCTCTTTGTCACTGTTGCTGCGCCAATCATTTCTCGTTTTTTTCCCCTTATCGGGTTGGAGTTATATCGGCATTGGTGGTTCAATGGTAGAATTCTTGCCTGCCACGCGGTAGATCTGGGTCCGATTCCCGGCCAATGCAGCAAGCTTTTACTGTGGTGACCCAATGGGTTACCATTCATGTAAGGGTTCTACGAGAATCATTTACACTGGGATGCAAAGGTGTACAAGCAAAAATGAGAATAGTTCAAGGTAACACTTGTTGTATTCGTGACATCCCCACTACGCAAAGTAGTCAAACACAGATGTTTCTGGTGGTCGATGTTGCGCAGACAATGTCAGTTTGGATTTTAGGCTGGTTTTGGCTTTTCATCGTTATCTCTTTGTCACTGTTGCTGCGCCAATCATTTCTCGTTTTTTTCGCCTTATCGGGTTGGAGTTATATTGGCATTGGTGGTTCAATGGTAGAATTCTCACCTGCTACGCGGGAGATCTGGGTCCGATTCCCGGCCAATGCAGCATGCCTTTACTGTAGTTACCCAATTGGTTACCATTCATGTAAGGGTTCTCCGGGAATCATTTACACTGAGATACACAGGTGTTCGAGCAAAAATGCGAATGGTTCGAGGTAAGTGCTATATTCTCGTGATTTGGAAACACTTGTTGTATTCGTGACATCCCGACTACGCAAAGTAGTCAAACACAGATGTTTCTGGTGGTCGATGTTGCGCAGACAATGTCAGTTTGGATTTTAGGCTGGTGTTGGCTTTTCATCACTATCTCTTTGTCACTGTTGCTGCTCCATTCATTTCTCGTTTTTTTCGCCTTCTCGGGTAGGTTTTATATCAGCATTGGTGGTTAAATGGTAGAATTCTCGCCTGCCATGCGGGAGATCAGGGTCTGATTCCCGGCCAATGCAGCAAGGTTTTACTGTGGTTACCCAATTGGTTACCATTCATGTAAGGGTTCTACGGGAATCATTTACACTGGGATGCAAAGGTGTACAAGCAAAAATGGGAATGGTTCGAGGTAACACTTGTTGTATTCGTGACATCCCGACTACGCAAAGTAGTCAAACACAGATGTTTCTGGTGGTCGATGTTGCGCAGACAATGTCAGTTTGGATTTTAGGCTGGTGTTGGCTTTTCATCACTATCTCTTTGTCACTGTTGCTGCTCCATTCATTTCTCGTTTTTTTCGCCTTCTCGGGTAGGTTTTATATCAGCATTGGTGGTTAAATGGTAGAATTCTCGCCTGCCATGCGGGAGATCAGGGTCTGATTCCCGGCCAATGCAGCAAGGTTTTACTGTGGTTACCCAATTGGTTACCATTCATGTAAGGGTTCTACGGGAATCATTTACACTGGGATGCAAAGGTGTACAAGCAAAAATGGGAATGGTTCGAGGTAACACTTGTTGTATTCGTGACATCCCGACTACGCAAAGTAGTCAAACACAGATGTTTCTGGTGGTCGATGTTGCGCAGACAATGTCAGTTTGGATTTTAGGCTGGTGTTGGCTTTTCATCGTTATCTTTTTGTCACTGTTGCTGCGCCAATCATTTCTCGTTTTTTTCTCCTTATCGGGTGGGAGTTATGTCGGCATTGGTGGTTCAATGGTAGAATTCTCGCCTGCCACGCGGGGGCCAGTCGCGTATAGTTGGCATATGCTGACAGCCAATGAAATTGCAGTAAGCAAGGTGCTCAAAGTCCACTTTCACAGTGCTGGTCTCAGCTCCTGGACACAGGTTTGAGTCTCAGTTGGGGCAAAGCCACTCATCAATGATAAAGAGCTATTTATGAATCAAGAAATGTGTATCCAACTTTAACATTTACTGATTATCACTAGATTGTAGTGGCAGACACATTATCAAGTGCATGATTTATTTATGGCTATTAACCTAGTATATTGCAGTTTTCCTAACTATGAACATTTAAATTGCAATCACTTAATTAAAGCTGCAAGCAGCATTGATCGGGCTCTCGCAACGTCACACACGTCGAGGGTACTGGCAGGACTCTGGTTGATGCGGCAATACATTTCTGTGACCATCATACACTGCATGCACAAGTTAGATGATATTTCCTGCGTCGACCAGCAGCATAGCAAGACCATGTTGCCAGGTCTTAAGCCTCAAATGTTTTGAGTGTACCTTCAATACAATCATAAATGTAAGCCTGTTAAGATCATTAAGAAAATGAACGTGTGAATGTGCTTCAGTATTTGTAACATAACAGACTGTCAGGTTACTGGGATGGAGTTCAACTCCCTGCAGTGTCCTACTGATTGTATTTGGACTTACATGAACGTTAACAGAACAGCAGTGTCATTTGTTTTTACTTGAACACTTTAATTTGACACTGTTTTTATTTTAAGCTCTTCTGTAACTTTAGATTGTAGTGTGAAGCATTCATTGTTACATTTAACCTGATTCTCATGTAGAAGCTCTAGACAGATCATTTATACTAATGCCCACTGACATGGTTTGAAAAACACTGTTGATTAACTTTTGTTCTCCAAGCATCTTAGTTTGCACATATTTAGATCAGAGAAGTCTTTTTCTCATGGTGTGCCCACAAACCCAGTTTGGGCCGCTGTTATTATAGAATTCTGTTTACGTCCGTGGTTGCCAGTAGGTGGCGCTATGACTATGAGTTAATATTGGCATGCAGAAGTCCTAAAATCACAACAGCAATCAAGCATGTCAAGTTTGGGGCAGTTTTGACAAGAAATTCATACAAAATTCAAATTGGCTGACTTCCGGTTGGGTTTAGAGCATGGACCCCTAAGACTTTTTTTTAAGTCTACATGTGATATACCTGCTTACTTAATTTCATACATCTAGGTGAAACGTACTGCGAGGGCTGCATCGTCGAAATATTGTAGGGGGCGCTATCGAGCCGAGTTGCCACTCTGAAGCATTAAAATCACATCAGATAACTACATTCAGGATTTTAAATGTGTGTGACAAGTTTGATTTTGTTTTGAGTATTTTTAGCCCCTCAAAAACACCTTTGTTTTTCATGGCGAGGAATGCATCGCCACGGCAACGGCATTTCACGAAACAACAAGCTTTGAGTAACTTTTAATCACAAAGGTCTTTAGATTGTTCTGACCAAATTCTAAGTTGATCTGATTAGTTCCCTGGGAGGAGTTCGTTAAAGTAGAGCGCCTGGAAATTGAAAAAACGACACTAGAAATTCAGACTAAATTCAAAATGGCTGACTTCCGGTTGGGTTTAGGGCATGGCCCCAAGAGACTTTTATTTAAGTCCACATGTGATACATGTGCCTACCAAATTTTGTTAATCTATGTGAAACGTACTGCGAGGGCTGCTTTGTCGAAATTTTGTAGGGGGCGCTATTGAGCCGATTTAACACTCTGATTGAATACAATCATATTATAGAACTACATTTTGGCCTTGTGATCTGTGTGTCAAGTTTGCTTGTGTTTCGAGCTTTTTTAACCTCTCCAAATGACCATCGTTTTTCACAGCGAAGACTGCGTTACCACGGCAACGGCGTTGGACGAAACATCAAAAGCTTAGAGAACTGGCATTATGAACTTCTTACATTTGTGTGGAACAAATTTGATGTTGATCTGATTTTCCAACTAAGAGAAACAAGCCAAAGTATAAAGACTTTAACTTACTGTTGCCAGTAGGTGGCGCTATGACTATGATTCAAAATTGGCTTGCAGATGTCTTCAGGCCTGGAGTTTAATCAAACATGTGAAATCTGGTAAAGATCTGATGATGCGGAGTCGAGTTACATCAGTTTATTCGTTCATGGCGAAGGATCGAAATTCGCAGAGCCGCCACGTCACCCCAATAATACTGGAATTTTCACCACGATTGAATTTTGTGCCAAATTTCAAAAGATTCCCAGTATCCCAAGCACCTCCTTTTTGCGATGAAACTGGTACGATAATAATAATAATAATAATAATAATAATAAAAAACATTAGAATAACAATAGGTCCTCCGCTCCGACTACGTCGGTGCTCGGGCCCTAATAATAATAATAATAATAATAATAAAAAACATTAGAATAACAATAGGTCCTCCGCTCCGACTACGTCGGTGCTCGGGCCCTAATAATAATAATAATAATAATAATAAAAAACATTAGAATAACAATAGGTCCTCCGCTCCGACTACGTCGGTGCTCGGGCCCTAATTACTTCAATTAAATATTTATTTACTGTTCACTATCATGATTCACTTGTTAATGAGACATGTAAACATTAGTGAACAAAATATATGTATTAAACACAACTGTGACAGTAAATGTTGAACACAGATCCCATAGTGCACGGTCACAAATAAACAACACAAATATGTACAACAAATATAATAATAAATCCAGTAAAAAATAATTTAATTGTTAAAATGAGCAAATATATACAGTATATACACATGACAAAACCTTTTCAACCTCCCATTTCTTTTTTTCTGTCAGGAGACCTCTGGAACTCAGTCCAGGTCATCTGCTTTTCCATGCCCTGGTCTTTGTAAAAGGAAAAGACTTTACCAGGGCAGTAAATGTACTTCCCTGTTATTCCAGGGAACCCCGTATGAATATGAGGACTGTTTGGGCCCTGCTTCAGTTCCATCTTACAGAATCCGCACTTACGACCTGGTGGCTGGGATTCAGTCCTCTTCCTCTTCTGCTGTCCTCTCTCCTCCACCCTTTTCCTTGTGGCATCCAGTTCCAGCTGAAAGAACTTTGTCTCTGCAAAGTCGACAAAGGGCATTCTTGGGTTTGTCAGACCGTCTGCACCATAAGCTTTAAAAACTTTCGTGGAGCAGTACAAGTATCTGACAGGGCCCTGCTGGAAGAAGAAGTGGATAGAAGAACCATCATTCTCATACCTGGACTTTGGCTGGCCACAAGAAAGACACCTTTTTGTCTGGGTCTTCTTTTCCTTTGACTGTTGTTGTTGTTGCTGTTTTTTTTGCTGTTGCTGCTGCTTCTCCATGATGTTTTGTACTATTTTCTCAATGGAGGCTTGAGTCAGGGTCTGAACAGGTGGAGGCGGGTTAATGACTGCAACGGTCCTGGTCACAACTGGCACACTGGTGGCCTCACTGCCCTCTGTCAGAGAGTGCCAGAGTTCCTGCCTCTCTTGTAGTTTTTCTGGGCTGATGTATATCCATCTCCTGGAGGAACAGCTGAACTTCTAAACTCACCTGCATTTGTATCTTGTTCTTGCTTTAAACTAAGTGTCTTGATAGCTGTACTTAGGCCTGTCTCAGTTGCCTCAGTTGTGAAGTGCTTTCTGAGTTTCTGCTTGTTTGAGCAAGCCTTGATTGCTGATTGCAAAGGCGGAGCTTCCACCTCTCAAGGATATAAGTAATCCAGTTTGAGTTTTAACTTCAGTGTATCCATTTCCTGGAGAAACAGCTGAACTTCTAAACTCACCTGCATTTGATAAGTATCTTGTTCTTGCTTTAAACTAAGTGTCTTGATAGCTGTACTTAGGCCTGCTTTAAACTAACTTGCTTTAAACTGTCTTGATAGCTGTACTTAGGCCTGCTTTAAACTAACTTGCTTTAAACTGTCTTGATAGCTGTACTTAGGCCTGTCTCAGTTGCCTCAGTTGTGAAGTGCTTTCTGAGTTTCTGCTTGTTTGAGCAAGCCTTGATTGCTGATTGCAATGGCAGAACTTCCACTCCTGGCAGACAATGAGCAATCAGTAGATAGCTGTACTTATCTGGCTCCTCTCTCCCCTAACGAGGTCCTCAACCTTGTTACATCTAACCGCCCCACCACGTGCTCCCTTGACCCGATCCCTTCCCCTCTTCAGTCTATTGCGAATGAACTCCTTCCTTTCCTCACCCACCTCATCAACACATCTCTTGTTTCAGGATGCTTTCCCACGGCCTTCAAGACTGCCAGTGTCACCCCCCTTCTGAAGAAACCATCACTTGACCCCTCTGATGTCAAGAACTTCAGACCGGTTTCTCTTTTACCCTTTCTATCCAAAACACTTGAACGTGCTGTCTTTAACCAACTGTCTTCCTATCTGCACCAGAACAGCCTTTTGGATCCCCACCAGTCCCGGTTCAAAGTGGGTCACTCGACAGCAACAGCCCTCCTTGCGGTGACAGAGTCGCTTCATGCCGCGAGAGCTAACTCTCTCTCCTCTGTCCTGATTCTCCTGGACTTGTTTGCGGCGTTTGACACTGTGAACCATCAGATCCTCCTCTCCACCCTTGGGGGATGGGCGTCTCAGGTTCTGCACTCTCCCTGTTTGCATCCTACCTGACAGGTCGATCTTACCAGGTGACCTGGAGGGGGGCCGTGTCGGAACCACGCATGCTGACTACAGGGGTTCCGCAAGGTTCAGTCCTGGGCCCCCTTCTCTTCTCGCTCTACACAACATCTCTGAGTTCTATTATTCGCTCGCATGACTTCTCCTACCATTGTTATGCCGATGACACCCAGCTGGTCTTGTCATTTACCCCCAGTGACACCCAAGTGGAGACACGCATCGCTGCGTGCTTGGCTGACATCTCGAAGTGGATGACGACACACCACCTCAAGCTCAACCTAGACAAAACCGAGCTACTGTTCCTCCCGGAGAAGGGTTGCCTGCACCGGGACCTGTCCATCACCATTGATGATACCGTGGTGACGCCCACTCAGACTGCGAGGAACCTGGGTGTGACCCTTGTTGACCAACTGTCATTCTCAGCAAACATTTCATCCGTTACACGCTCCTGCAGATTCCTGTTCTACAACATCAGGAGGATTCGTCCCTTCCTCACTGACGAGACAGCGCAGGTTCTCATCCAGGCTCTTGTCATCTCCCACCTGGACTACTGCAACTCTCTACTCGCCGGAGCCCCGGCGACGGCCATCAGACCTATGGAGCTTGTCCAGAAAGCCGCAGCTCGCTTGGTGTTTAATAGCCCCAAGTTCTCCCACACAACTTCCTTTCTCCGTTCTCTACACTGGCTACCTGTAAGAGCTCGCATGCAGTTTAAGACTCTGGTGCTAGCCTACAGGGCAGTGAAAGGAACAGCTCCTTCGTATCTCCAGGCCATGGTCAAGCCCTACACCCCCGCCCTACCACTTCGCTCTGCTGCCTCAGGGCAATTGGTTGCCCCGTCGCTCAGAGGTCCCTGTGGCCGATCGACCCGGTCACGGCTGTTTTCTGTCCTGGCCCCACAGTGGTGGAATGAACTTCCCACTGACGTCAGGACAGCAGAGTTGCTGCCCATCTTTCGGCGCAGGCTGAAAACCCACCTCTTCAGGAAGTGCTACCCTGAGCCTTCCACTTAGCACTTATTGTATTCATACTAGCTTGTTGCACTTACTGCAAAAAAGTAATAGGAATACAATAACTGTTTTTCTTTGTTTCTGCACTGTACTTTGGCTCTGAGTTATGCTCTGCTTCATGCTCTTAGATGCTTGTTTGAAAAAGGAAATGTACTCATGACTTCTGGTGACTAGTAGTTCTTTTGATTACCAATGTTGAATGCACTTATTGTAAGTCGCTTTGGATAAAAGCGTCTGCTAAATGACTGTAATGTAATGTAATGTCTGGATGGAGATCATTTCGAAAACTGCTGAAACGCCGTGTGGACGAAGATCGTTTTTGTTTTAAAACTCCGCTTTAAAACAAAATTGTATTAGTGTGGATGTAGCCTCAGTGTTTGTTGAGCCAAACTATTTCCACTTCAATGGCAGACCCCCCTGTGGGAAAATCCCTTTGAACGACTCATGGAAAAGAACTTGAAGGTGAAGGAAGCTCAGCCTAGTGGGGAGTCACACCTTCATTTACAACCCCCCAGTCATGTGACTCAAGTAACAAGGAAGTGTGAAGTGTCTTATCAAGAAACGTCCGGAACTCAATTCACCTTTTGACCATCCCAAACAGCATTGGACTATGATTATACTATGTAATAATCAACATCATCATATTCTGGTTTCCCCCTTTTTTAACAGTGATGGAGAAAGTCTACAGATCTAGTACTTTAGTAAAACAACAACATAATAATAGTAAAGGTCCTGCATTCAAATCTTACATACTCAAAGTCTTAAGTAAAAGTACAAAACATTGAGCATTGAAAAAAACTTTAAGGACCAAAAATAAAAGTACTTATTTATTAATATAGTACTATAGTTAATGAGGCATTAATGTGTTTATCACTTTAAAGATGGAGCTCATTTTAGTGACATTATACACTGCTGGTAGTTTAATCTGTAATAACACATCATTTATTGAGTACATTTTGTATGATAACCTTAATCTGCTAAGTAATTAGTAACTAATGCTGTCAAATACATGTGGAGCAGCACATAACTATAAACTACATGCATTAATGGCGATTAATGGTGAAATTTGTACTTAATTCAAATATTTATGGCTTACTGAGTGTAAATGAGAAAGAAAATTTAAGACACGTTTACCACGTGTTCATCAGTAACGTAATACAACGAAGACGTGCGTGTTTATTTAACGTTACGCGATTCAAATGAAGCACCGGGTCTGTTCATAGCTTGTTCTTTCATTATGTGTATGTAAAGTAATGTCCTGAGTGAATGTAACGTTAACCTTAACCGGCCGCTGGTCAGCATCTATATTCACTGATGTACAGTAGTAAATGCTAAATCATATATTTAAATGCACGTTCATGTTAACTTGTGATACTTTCGACCACAAAATCCCAACAAAGTCCCATAGGAATAAACCCATATGAAGTGTTAACAGCTTCAGGTTACGTTACGTTGGCATGTAAGGTAGCAAAATCAAAAGACATTCGACTTTGAGTCAATAAAACTGAAGAAACACAACTAACTTGATCTTTATAGCTTTCAAAGTGAACAATAAAATGTCAGACAGAGCCAAGAGTAATTATCATTACATTTTAGCTCATCGTCTTTCATCTTAATGACAGCTACCGTTCAGCGTAATGTCGACACGAGATCTTGGCTGTGACTGATGGAGGAATGCCAGAGAAAGTCTTTCACTCGCAAAACGGCTCCACAGCACAACTAGTGGACAAATATATATTAAATCATTCGGCTCCACAGTGCTGCTGGTGGCCAAGATTATATTACATCCCGAATGGATTAGCACTACCATTGGAAATTAATGGAAATCGTTTAGGGCGTTTTCGCGGGGGTTGTTCTCCTCACAGTGGAACCTATTGAAATAGGAAGTAGCAACTACTTGTGTGTAGTGTTTCAGGGCCCCACATGACAGACACCAAAACAATCCCATCTTGCGATACTGTGGCACAAAAGACGATGCAAGTCTGTCGCTGAATATTAGCATATTCAATTGTGGTTTGTTGAATAAAACATGCTTTTGATTTGGACTCTCCTGTGTGTCCTAAAACAAGTTTCAAGTTCAACAGCCATTGAGCTGGGGATCAAGAGTTTAAGTTGTATAGTTCACATTGCTTATGCTGTTTGCTCTTCTGATATGAAAAAAGACCTTCTAGCTGATGATAGCTCTTTCCTCTTCTAACCTGACAAGCTAAAGTTTGCAAATGGACCAAAACAACTGAATAGAGAAATAAATGGACTACATACATACATACATACACACTACACACATTATCACTGAAATATTGCAGATTTATTTGTGGCTATTCTTTAATAAAATATGTCTACAAATACTGCAGGAAGGAAGAATACACAGCATAGAACAAATGGGGCATGTTTATTGTGAAGAATTTATAGGAAATAAAAAAAAAAACTCGCAAGAGGGTTAGCTATAGCTTCAGAGATTGAAGCCTCGGGCCACTGACCAATCGTTGGTATTTGACAAGTTGGTATTGAGAATGTGTTGACAAGCCAAGCACTGGCTTGAGATCAGGCTATTCACGTTTTTCCATCGCCCACTGTTGTTCTCCTACATGCTTGACACACGGGAGGAGTTTCAGTTGGTTGCAATCTGCAACCTCACAGCAAGATGCCGCCAAATCCTACACACTGCACTTTTAACATGTAACAGATAATGGATTTTATGTTACTGTTGTCCTGATGCAATGGAATGGGCTTGATTGGAAAATAGGGAGAGGTCTTCCTTTTAACATGAACAAGTGACAGAAGAGAAGTAACAGAAATCAAGGGAGGAATAAAGATGCAACAAAGGTGTCCAACCAGACTGTGGATATTCTAGGTCATGGCTTAACCCTGAAGCTGTCTCTGATATATTATAATATATGTTTCAAATAAAGGCCTGGTTCTTTTTGCAGTTGAGGTAAATATATTCTCCCTGCTGCTGCTAAATTGTGTTACCAGTTTAGTTAGCTTAAGACAATATTATTTAATTTTGTTTTACATATATTTCCATCAAAGACTGTTTATTTTGAACTTGATTGCTTGCTGCCTAATTGGACACTTAAATAACTATAGTTCCGCCCCTTGAGGTCAAACTCAATCAATTAGATCGTTTCCACATCCGGACGAGCTCTGCCTCTTAGAAATATTTGCTCTAGGAAAATCCAATCTATGCCCTGCTGAGAATGCTTCTGTGCGTGGTCTTTTCTCTCTCTTTCTCTCTCTCTCTCTCCATACTCTTTTCTATGCTCTATATTCTCCATGCACTTTGTATATTTATTACAGACGAATGGGCAGCTTGCTGCTGGAGGACACACACAGACACAGAGGTAGATGTATCTCTCGACAGAGAGGAGGAATGGAGCAGATGACAGAAAGACGAGTAGTATTAGAAAGCGGGGGGAAGTAAGGGACAGCAATGGAGTAGATGAAGAAGAAAAGAAGAAGAGAGAGAGAAAGAGAGAGAGACGGAGAGCCTCCGAAGTAGCTCTTAAACTGCTTCAAATTGGTCATTAGTTTAATCAGGGGGAAAAGCATTGCAGAAGCTTGCTCTATTAGGGGGAATGGTGACTCCCTGTCTCCCCCTCCCCACCCTTCTGTCACTTTCTCTCTCATCATTTCTTCTGTTCCTCTCCTCTCATGTGCTTCTTCTAAGACCTGTCCATATTTTTAGTGCCGCTCGAGAAGCAAAAAGGCAGACACTTCTCTCCTCGTAAATCTCCCTACCTCCTAACCACCGTGGGTGTAACAGCTTTATTAGGTATATGGTTGTGTAGCCGCAGATACATTGCAGCATTTTGACATTGATATGACAGCTTTTGCGAGTCTTAAATCTCCTTGGGAGGAAAGTTGTGATGCTCTCTAAGAGTCAAACATATTCTTGTCAAAGCAAGTTCATGCATGGATGTATTATTTACCAAGACTTTACTGCACCAAAACAAATCCCAAACAATCTCTCACCAAAAGATTTGAGGTTGATTCTAGCAGGACTAAAATCAACCTCAAATCTAGTCTACTGGCCCAGCAAGGCTAGTTTTATTTTTTTTAATTATGACGCTGGTGATTAAAACTGCAATCAGTAACCACCCAGAAACCATCCTCTTGTTAGTCACAGTAGTCTTGGGGAGGCTGAGTCATCGGATCTTCACAGTCGCAATATTTATTTTCCTACCATGGCAAAGGCATGACCCGCCCTGCTCTGCCTGTGGTTGGCTGACCACCTAAATAATCTTCCTTCTCATGCCTAAACATAACCAATCCAACCAACAAAGGGTTAGAGGTTGCAAAGTGTGTGTGTGTGTGTGTGTCTGTGGGGGGGGGGGTCATGCCTCAGTGCCTCGCTAAAAATCAGGAAGGTCCGATGATGTCATTTTGTATCAGCCATGTGCTTCTGTTCCCCATCCCACCTCTGGGAGCATTAGGCTTTGGGAGCAATGGTTTGTTTTTTGGGATAACTGGCTGTCGGAGAAATGGGCTTTTGGCCAATGGTCGGAATAAGGACCTATCGTGAATATTGATAGAAGTCAACAGCTGAAATTTAAACTGTATTCAAATCAATGGTTGTTGGTGCAAAAAACATAGTCAAAGTTGATGGAAAATGTTCCCCAGATTCCAAATATTTAATGCTAAAATGATAGAATGTATAAGTGTTTCTGTTGCTGCTGTTCCTGATTCAAATTTAAAAAAAAAAACACGACAGGAATGGCAACTGTTTGTGTTTTGTCATGTTTTTTTCTTGTGTCGCATGAATGGACTAAGCTACAACTGCATTCTGTGTGCAACCCTGTGTCGCAAAATGACAATAAATGACCCTTGAACCTTGAAACATGATATGATCCCAAGGTCTTCATACGGTCAGACACGGATCAAGGTGGCCAGAAGACTGTGGCGAAATCTCTGAAAACGTTTAAGTATTAATTTTTGTTACACTTTGTCCGTAAATTCTGACAATATGAGGAATAACATTTCAGCTGCTCTCGTGACGCTAATGGATGTTCCATATAAAGTAAAGACTTTTAAATATGTTTGTTTGTGGAGATACAGCAGGCTTCTTGCTAGGATTTGTTAAAAAAGTGGAAAATGTGGAAAACACATTATTTAATAGGGAGGGGTTAAATAAAGGATTAAATATCTTTTTTTGTAGCAGACAACTATGTCATTCTTTTCCTGACTTTTTATGCCTGTCTTGCCTGTTGCCAACATCTCCTCTGTTTTCTATGAAGGTCTAACCAGTCTGCTCTCCTCTTCCCCTTCTCATCTCTCCTCTCTTCTGTTTTTCCTCCCTTACTCTGTCACACCTCCCATAATAAACTCTTTTCTTTATCTCTTCCCTGTCATCTTTTCAATACAGCTCAAGTTGTTTAAAAGCGACCGCGCACATACCCCCCCCCCTCTCTCTGTCTTCTAACGCTTGACCGTCCCTCTCCTCCTCTTTCTCTGCCATCTTTCTACCCCTGTTCTTTCCTGCACAGTCAAGCCAAACTGAGCAAATCCTTCCAAAGAGGGTATTGATGATGAAACAAATAAGGCAGCCACCAGAGAAATGCCTTGCAGCTTCAGCGAGGCGTGCTGGGCAAGATTAGCAGCCAAAAGGGCTTTTTTTGGCCTACTTCTCGCTAAGGCTATAAAGTGCATCTAATATGGCAACTTTCCAAAGGAGAGGAATTTAATCTGGGACATATTGTTCTGAAGACTGAAAACAGAGAATGGGCATCGGATCGAAGCACAGTGTCTTCAGAGGTCAATAGTTCACGAAGTGAGTAACAAAGCTTGAAGCTTGAAGAGATAATTCTAGTTCAGTCAGTAGGGTTATACTTGCATTTTATACACAGTGCTACACTTCAAATAATTACTACTTGTTTATTTTTGTTTTTTTATTGTTATTGCTCCTGAGAGAAATATCTGATTCTTTTTTTTTTTTGGAATATTTTATTTTTCCAAGTTTTTTAACCAAGCAAGAGAACGTGCAGAGCTTACAGAACACAGTACATTAAACATTACAAAAAATTACATAACACGCTAAGAAAGAAAAAAAAACACAAATACATGAAATAAAATTAAGTAAATAAATAATTCCCCCCACCCTAACAAACCAAAAAACAAAAAAGGTTGGTGCATAAAGTGACACAGCACAAAGCATATTGTAACTTCAAATAATTACAGTCCTATTGTACTGTTAGTGTTGTACCCATGTACTCCAAATAAGGCTGCCAGATTTTCAAAAATAAATGATATCTTTTTCTGAGACTATATGCAATCTTTTCAAGAGGAATACAACTGTTCATTTCCACAGACCATTTGTCGATGAGAGTGGGGGAATCAGATTTCCATGTCATTGCAATACATTTCCTGGCCACACATAAAGCAACTACTGCAAGTTTAATTTGGGGCTTTGTTAAAGACCTGTTGAGAGTTGTGAAGTTTCCCAGTAAACATAGCTCAGGATCTAATGGAAAGGTAACACCTGTGATCTTAGTTATTGTATTACAAAAGTCATACCAAAAGGACCTCACCTTTGTGCAAAGCCAGGTAGGAAGGAGCCAACCTCTATACCACATCTGAAACACATTTCTGACAATTCAGGTTTGGATTTATGTAGCTTCTGTGGGGTAAGGTACAGCTGATGAAGAAAATTATAATGAACAAGTCTGTACCGGGCATTAACCGTTGCTGACAAACTGTTCTGGCACAAATCTGACCAGAGTTGTTCATCAATTCTTATATTCAAGTCTGATTCCCATCTCATCCTGGATCTGTGTAATCCTGGTTTTGGGCCCTCATTCAGCAACATGGAGTACATTTTAGAAATAAATTTGTACACATTTCCCTGGTGAAGCAATTTTTCCACATTAGTTAACACAGGTAGAGTCATTCCAGGGCCCAGGTTGGTTCTCAAAAAAGATCTTAACTGGAGGTAACAAAAGAAAGTTCTACTGGACAAGTCATACTTTCTCTTCAGTTCTTCAAAAGACATGAGAAGTCCTTGATCAAAGCAATCTTCGAGATGCTGGATTCCTCTGTCATGCCAAGTCTCCAGAATCTTGTTATTTAGAGTCATGGGTAGAAGTTCATTTTGTCTTAGAGGTGTTTTTGGTGATAGTCTCATATTTAGTCCAAGAGTTTTGTGAACTTCATACCATATTTTAATAAAGTGTTTCAAAATAGGATTGTCTGTCCTGCTGGATATGGTTTTGGAGTTCCATTTATAAATAAAATCACTGGAGGTTTCTTCTTTCAAAGGATGAAGTGCAATTTGTATCCAAGAGGGGGCAGCACCACCGTCAAAAAATGACAAAATATATCGCATCTGGGCTGCTAAATAATATTTCTTTAAATTGGGTAGTCGAAAACCTCCTAGACTATAATCCCATGTTAATTTTTCCATTGACAACCTTGGCATTTTACAGTTCCATAAAAACTGCCTAATGTGTTTGTTGAGGGTTTTAAAAAAAGGTTTGAGGTAATGGAATGGGTAAGGACTGGAAAAGATACTGCAACCTCGGGAGAATATTCATTTTCACACAGTTTATTCGACCAATTAGAGTAATGGGTAGATTCATCCATCGACGTAGGTCGTTGTCGATTTTACTCAGCAATGGGAGGTAATTCAATTTGTACAAGTTTTTAAGATCATTATCTGTAATTATTCCTAGATATTTAATATTCGGTAGCCACTTAAATGGGGTTGTTTGGTGGTATTCAGTGTGATCGAAGTTTGTGAGTGGAATAATTTCACTTTTTTCCAAATTGACCTTGTATCCTGAAATAGTAGCGTCTGTAGTTTAGTGAGAGAGTTAACCGGGTCTGTTAGATACAGAATTCCATCATTTTATTTATTAAAATAGCAACCCCCCTTGCTTTTGAGTTAAATGATGATGATAGTACGTGTCCTACCCATTCTCTTCTCAGCTTTTTATGCTCCTGTGTGGTAAGATGGGTCTCTTGTAAAAAAGCGATATCTGTTTGCAGTTTTTTAAGGTGTGTCAAAACTCTCTTCCTTTTAACAGGTCCATTTAGCCCATTCACATTAAAGCTAACAAACTTCACTACCCTACTCATTAATGCCAAGTGTGGACATCAGAGTGTCATCGCCTCTTTGTAAATTCACTGTGCAAGAGCCAGTGTATCTCCTGTGATCAAATAAAAAAAGATAAACCAAAGCACCAACATTAACGAAGAAAACAAACCTCTTCACCCACCCCTCTTCCCCCCAAGTGCCTAATCCTGAACATTTTACACTATCTTCCCTATCAAACTGGGTTGTGCACTTTGCACTTGTCAAGTATGACATGTCTGGCTGGTTCAGAAACATACAAACCAGCCCAAGGCTTTGTCTGAGAAAGATTTTAACAATATGTATGGTATCCAATTTTAAGTGTAACAAGAAATTATAACAAATGCTGAAAACACCCTTTTCTGAAATTATTAGAACGCAAGCAGGGTGGGTTAATATGAAACCAATCTATCAGAAAAAACTTAAACTTGAATTGCTGCCATCACTTACTTTATCCCAACATCTTTAACCTAACAAGAGTGACGGCAGTGCTAAAGAGAGACAGCTCCTGAGAGCTGCTGCTGCGTGTCTGGGTTTCATCCACCTGTTGGTTCCGTCCGCCTGGTCCGTTATGTTTGTCCCGGGGAGTCCCGCAGGAATGCTGCCGCTTCTTTTGGTGTTTTGAAGAATTTTCGTCTTCCATCGGGAAGCATGATCCTCAGTGTTACAGGGTGAAGCAGGGCAAACGGGATGTCCTTGGATCGAAGCTCCCTCTTAACTTGATCGAACTCCTTTCTGCGTTTCATCAAGCTGGCGCTCAGGTCCGGAAAAAACAACACAGGCTTATCTTCGTACATGACGTGGCCGTTGTTCTCTTTGGACCTCTGTGTGGCGATGCGCAGGATTTTGTCCCGGTCTTGGTATTTAAGCAGGCGTATCAATACATGTCTCAGTCTCTGGTCTGCAGGTGGACAGTGTGTAAGAGTTCGGTGTGCTCGCTCTATGATCAGCGGCTCAGTGAAATGCTCTCGTCCGAGAGTGGCTGGGATCCACTTGGTAAAAAAGTTCACAGGGTCGTTTCCCTCGCAGCTCTCATTCAGGTTAACAACGCATATATTGTTGCGTCGGCTGTAGTTTTCCAGCTGGTCGACTTTCTCCATTAAAAAGTAATTTTCTTTACTTAGTTTTTGGACGCGAGAATCTAGGCCCACCAGCTGGTCCTCCGCTGTGCTAATGCGGTCTTCCGCTTTGGTTATGCGGGTGCTCAGTGTATCCAGCATCGTTTTCAGTCCAGAGATAGATTGGTTAATTTCTGCGGTTTTAGAGTCGAGTTTACTGGAGAGAGCTTGATTACCGTTTCGTATCTCTTGAAGAATGAGAGAGTCTTTCACACCGCCTATGTGCTCTTGTGCCGCCGCCGCCATGACATGAACTTCTTCGTCACTATTCTTGGGAGTTGTTTTATCAATAGATGTCAGAGTTTGCTCACCAGCTGAGTTTAGTTGTTTGTTTCTGGTTCTTCGGACCATAATAAAGCTGTCCGACCAGGTTGGGACTGACTTTGGGTGTTTTAAAAGGTTTTAAAATGGATTTGTTTGAAGAGCCTCTGGGCCAGCGTCTACCTAGCTTCGCTGCATCACGTGACCCCCGAAATATCTGATTCTTAAGCTATTAAAAGCTCCTGTAGTCTAGCTAATCGCTTAAATTGTCTGTTTGCCATTTGGTGCTGAGCAGATAGATAAATAATATTATTTATTATATATTATTGTATTGTTCTGCAGGAAAAATTGTCTTGGGCTCCAAGCCGCTGCATCACACAAAACACTCAACAACATCACAATGTGAAAACATGCATAGAAAATTGTTAGCTTTACATGTTGAGGGTGAGACAGTAGTACTTTAAGATAAGTTAGTGCCCAAATGACATAATATAGTATGTTGCTATTTCATATTTTGATGGACGATGACATTCTTTGTGCCGGTTTAGCCTACGATTTTGCATTCTGAACCAAATTGCAGAATAGCAGAAAAAAGGAGGAGTTTGTAGGATTTGGCGGCATCTAGTAATGAGGTTTCAGATCGCAAGCAAGAGCTTACGCCTCTGCTCACTCCTCCCTTTCCAAGCATGTCAGAGAACTACTGTGGCCCTCAGGTAACATTAAAACTTGAAAGGCTCTCTCTAGTGCCAGTCTTTGGTTTGTCCGTTCTGGGCTACTGTAGAAACATGGTGGTGCAACATGGCCACTCCGTGAAAAGGGACCCGCTCCCCATGAGGAGCTCTTTCTGAGATAATGAAAACACATTACTATTAATCAATGCTCTACATTTTCATCAATCATCCAAAAGTACACACCAAACTTAACATATATTAAACTGTAGCTTCTCTTCCAATCTGAATATTCAACTTTAAATGGGAATAATCAGCGGCAATGTTTGTATTTAAAGCTACTATGAGGAACTATAACTTTGGGTGGATTTTGGCGGCAGTGTTTCTGAGCCCCAGATTCGCTTTAGAATAACAAATGTTACTGGCGTGCCTCCCTTCCCCCCCAGCAGGCCCTGCAATACTGCCTGGGCCACCAGCAGCGTGGTGTAGGTGTTGGCTGCTAGCGGAGTGGCGAGGATCCTGGTGGATCCACTGGGCTGGTCGCTGTCCGAGGCCCCGCTGGAGTCTGTTATGGTGAACCTGCATGATTTCGTCTGATGTTGCCAGAATCGGACCCGGTGGCACCGATGACAAGCATTAGGAATAACTATTGAAAACATAGCCAATCTTCTTGCTGATGGTCTTGTTTACTGATGAAGGTCATATAGAAGCGTCAGTAATAAAGTGAAACTGTTTCATAACCAGTTAAAAGTTCCTCACAGTAACTATAACCATAAAGAGAGTAAAAGTTCAATAATGTAAACATTTTGCTATGGATTCACAATTATTCACAAATACACACCTTTAGTATAACATTTACACAACACTTGTTCCTGTTATAGAGAAAAACTCTACACCAGCACACCATGAATGCACAGTGAGAGTATAAAATCAGCACAGTTGCATTTACCATTGCGGATGACGGCAGTCATGGGTATTAAATGGGTTTAGCAGGCCCTGGGGTCATGACATTACAGGCCCTTTTTAAACATGATGAATTTTTCCAGCTACAGTGAGCTGCGACTGTGTGGGGGCGACATCAGCACTATTCAACAGAAAACAATGATTTGATTCTGGAAACTTAAGATGAGGACAAAAAAATATATATTTCCAATGAAACAACTAATAAAGAAGAGTTGCGTATTCATCCCTGTGAAATACGTGAACTCATAAGTGCAGTTTGACGTATATTTATGGCTGTACAGTCTTGAATTTGAGGTAAAAGGGTGAAGAATCCTTCACAGCATTATTCCAGTCATCACTGGTCGGCTCATCACTGGCAAGCTCAAAAATACAAGTACTTCTAAAAGAAACAAGGGATTTAATCCAGTAAACGTTGAAGCAAGGTATTTTCTTGCAACAGGGAAAAAGGTAGGGCAGAAGCAGGACAAGAGGGAAATAAATGTGACGTCCCTGTCCAATCCCTCATGTATTTAAGTCAACAGGTTTTGAAAGTAAAATATTTACTAAATATACTAAATTGATTCACGTCTTAGTGCCATGTAAGCCATTCAGTGCTAGGTTGGAACCAACAAGAAGCAGAAAACAACTAAAAAGTGAGGTGTAGCGTGTTCACTTATTGTTTTGCTCCTGGGATAAAACCATTGAAATGTTCATCTGCAACATATCAAAAGGTAGTGTAACATTAGTACAAGTAAAGAACGGAGAGGTCAGCCTAACCGACTCAGTGCTGGCAGTTTCACAGCAGTGAGTTAGCTAACGTTAGACTACATTAGCCAACATCAGCTATTAGTCATACGTGACCTAATACAATTAATTAAATTGACCCTTACCTAAGCCCGCCCCCTAGTGTGGTGTTAGACAAAGGTCTTTATCATGACATATTGCCATGTCACAGCAGGACACAGGTGCATTATCTTTCAGTAGGTCAGTATGGCTTTCTGGGACACTAAAATGGAACAGAGTCATCATTAATATTAACCAGCCTACACCTGTGCTTTTCCTGCTGTGATGAGTCAAAAGACGTGTTCAAGAGCATACACTTCAAACTTGGAATTCGGACTCTCAAATGAAATAGCGTAGTGTAGTAAATAAGTGTCTTAAATAGGGAGTGAATTCAGACACAGCTAAAATGTCTGCCATGAAAATGGTCAACAAAATATGGCTGTAGGAAGGCAAACAATTTCGACCTGCTTCTTAACCTTGTTATATCCAATGAATGTTATACATGGATGTGACTGCCTGTCAGGATGCACTTGTCACTTTGAGTTTAGTGGAGGTTGTGTACTTGGTGTGAAGTGGATTATGCTGCGGGAAACATTTTCAGACATTTCTATGTATTTATTTGTTGCTTCATTTTTTTTCTTCAAAAAACAGAAAGTATTCCCTTATATCTGTTGATAGTTGCCACGGTGGATTAATCCACCGCATAAGATAGTCCACAATAAATGCACTAATGTTTTAGTAACAAGCTCTTAACATTACAGTGACCAGCTGTTTTGGGAAGTTACAGAGCCTTTTACAAAAATGTATGTGTATATTCTTAAGCATTTAACGGTGGAGTATACTGAAGAAATTTGTCCTTTAAAATTCTCTAATTTCCTAAAACAGCTGGTCACTTTAGTTTTTAACAAAGGATACTCAAACAGGGAGAAGTAATGGATTTGTTGGCTTTTATTTTCAACCATAATCCACATTTGGTGTCTGCGTCTAGCGCTGGGCTGGCCAAACTATACTGGCCATTATTTAATTTTAAATTAAAAAACAAACAAAAAAGAACTAGAAGATAGCTTGGAAATATTTCTAAGAAATTCCACTGTATGTTCATTGAACTGTAATGTTCTGACTGACACAAACAGCAGCCTCACATTCATTCCCAGTAGTTTGAGATCAGACACACTTGTTGAAAACTTTGCTAAAGGTTAAGCTACAAAACAATCTGCAACGATGTCTGATCTAACTTGGTATTGACAAAAGGTTTGTTTTACAGTTCTACACTGTTAATATCAAGTAATACATCAGAAATATTAGTATTCTTTTGACTTCTCTCAACAAGAGGTTTGTAGATACTGATCTCTGAAGTCAAGTGTTTTTATTTCAGCTATGAAGGCACATTATTCTTCTGACAATTGCAATCAAATGTGTTTATTTCTCTTCATCCACAGCAGAGAGAATCGACTGAAGCAGTCATGGAGGATAGGAGCAGACCAAACTTCATCTCTCGTGGAAGGTAAAAAAAGTTCCCCATGAGGACAGTAAACTGCATAATACAAATAGAGACAGCTGTATAATGTGATGTCATTTGTAGTGGTATTATACCAGACTAAGGCTTACTGGAAGCTGTTTGAGATATTTGGTTCACATCATTAACACCTAGGACATGAAGGAGCAAACAGTTAAAAACACCGTACAACTTAATCTCAATTTAAATTATCAACTGGGAAAGTGTCATGGTTATATCTATTAGTTAATGCATGTTTTAATCCTCTTCACCTGTTGTGTCTTGCAAAATGTATAGAATTTTACAATATATAGCTTTAACGGGTGTTTTCTTAAAATTAGTTTTTTGTCACTTACATACACCAAACTTTCCAGTTTCCTCCCTATCTATATTCTGAAGTTTTTTACTGAGGGGTTTATTCTTATACAATTCATAGTCAGATTTAGAGACCATTTTATTATTTAAAAAGTGCTTTTTTATTATGTCTGTTGGCAGTATTTACTGATTTCTGGAGTAATACAAAGAGATATCTGAAATTCACTCGCGTCATCCAATATCCATCTTCCTGTTCTAGAAATGTATGTAGATTAGCACATATTCCTTAAGATATCTCATTTGCATATTTAAACATACATTATCAGTTAGTGTTAATTGGTTATTGAAATTGATGACAGTTATTTTTTTTGTTGGTTGACTAATCAATTAGTTGTTTAACAGTTTCAGCACGACACTGCTTACCAACATGCTGTATTCACAGAGAGTAATGAATCCCTACAGACAACCTTGTTAATGTAGGGATTTAAGGGAGCCCCTCCTCCTCCTGCCAAAAGGGCCTACAGTGTCCGCATTAGTCGCCTCAATGTGTGGGTCTCCTAAAAATGATGTTCCCATACAAAAAACATGCATTGTTATTTACATTTCAAGGGAATCCTATTTTGTATTGCTTTTTTTTTTCTTTTGGCATATCATAAATATATTTCTAACTGAGTCCGTGAAAGTCGGTGTAAACAGATGCAGGACGACTTTCACTCAGGAGCCTGCTGTTTGTGTCAGTGTGTCAAAGTCAAAATTAACCACGTTTAAAAAAAACTCAAAAACAAAATTTTCAGTTTTATTTATTCATCTATTTTTGGTAAAAAAAAAAAAAGAATCTCATAAAAATATATTAATTCCCCAGAATAACGTGAAACAAATCATGTGCAATGATCAGCTGATCACAGTTGGGACCGAGACATCATGTTATGGGAAACTAAATTTAATTTGAGCTGCTTTTGCTTTATATGGGATGTTTCACAAGACATAGTCCGTTTGGATTGAGGGAAGTTGATTTTCTTGGTTTGTTTTCAATCTGGTCTGGTTTGGTTGCACAGTCCAAATTAAAGCGGACCAAATAAGAAATGTATTTGTAGATGAGACTGGGAATTGATCCTCTTCAGCTCGAGAGCAGCCACTTTTATGTGGGAATCGCAAACTTAAAAAATATTGCTGTCAAAACCTCTTTTTTTTCACATTGACTTGGCACTGATCCACTGTGCACACGAATGCCTTCTCCTTCAGATTCTTGACCTCATGAACAGGAGAGGACTTTATTTAGCATATTCTGAATGTTCTCTGCAGCTCAGATATTAAGCAAAAAAAAAAAGGCTCCAGTCTCTCAGGAGGCGTGGGTCCAACTCCCACCACTGCCATTAATAATGAAAGGTCTCTGGTAAAGCAATGTGAGATGTTATGGTCTGACCTCATACTGAGTTGCATGCATAGCTAAGCGTATTAGACTTGGTGTACATCCCAAGTCTCTTAATTGCAACCCTGTTTCCCTCACTTGGGTCCTTTCCTTGTGTCTTAGTCCCTCCCACCAGGGATGCATGGAGGAAACCATGCAAGAAGAGAGGAATGAGGAAATATGTTTTAAGATACATGAGACTTCCTTTCCTCTGTTGCGTCACGTGAAGCGACGTCTGATTCTGCTGTGATCAGCTGTCAATCGGCTTTAACAGCTGGAGAGGATTTGAGAAGTTTGTGTCTGTTAACATGATCACTGTACTTAATAATAGTAACTAATAATACTAATAACTTATAAAGACACTCAGTAATCATTACTGTAGAGGTGTTTTCTCTCTGTAGCCTGTTACCTCTTTAACAAACTGTGTCCTGTTCATGAGCGCAGGATCAATTTCTACTTGCAGAATGCATCTGTACGTTTTGAAATTCAGATTGTGACGTCATTATTAATTAACACAGTCTTTTTTTATTATGAAGCAGACATTTTAAACACAAGAACCGGTGTTACGGTTTAACCAGGGACCCTGTTAACTGGCAAGCTTCAGCCAAAATACAATTTGCAACAGCTGCTGTACCTATGACAACAACGGACGCATTGGTTAAACCGTAACACCGGGCAGCAAGCGGTGAACAGCTGTTTGTGTTGCATCTCTTCCTGTTTCCTTCACCTACATTCCCCTGGGTCCTAAGTCCCTCCAAGTACAGCTTCTTATCACCCTCTATGTACCAACGTACATTTATAACAAATACCACACATATTACATGCTAATCAGCATTGCATATGTGTCTGACCAAAATACCAAAAAAAGAAATGATTAATTAGGGCCCGAGCCACCGACAACGTCGGGCCAGCGAAGGCCCTATTGAAATTGTATGGGGTATTATTATTAGGGCCCGAGCACCGACGAAGTCGGGCGAAGGCCCTATTGTAATTCAAAGAATTATTATTAGGGCCCGAGCACCGATAAAGTCGGGCGAAGGCCCTATTGTAATTCAAAAAATTATTATTATTATTTCTCCTCTAAAATCGCATTTTTCAGGGCTTTATCATACTCAAAAACTCCCCAAATTTGGCAGGCGGATCAGGACTGCGTGAAAATTTGAGATTTTATGGGTCGCATGCTCATGTATGACAAAATGGCTCACTAGCGCCCCCTACAGTTTCACAGGCCACGGCCTTCACCCAACATGTCTGATTAACATGAACTTTGACACACATATTCAGCTCCATCTGCTCTACAATCATTACACTCAAATTTTTTAGCTCCGCCCATTCAGATTTCCACCATTTTCATTTTTGTGAAAAACACATTTTTGCAAACTGCTCCTAAACGCTGTGTCAGATTGCTACCAAATTTGCTGTGGATCATTATTCATTCAATTTCATCAAAACCCCCCCAAGTTTGATAACTTATCGCGTTATCAAGTTATGGGCCAATGAACTTATCAGGGGCGTGGCTCTGTACATCAATCAACCTCACTTTAAAACCATTGTGCCTATCATCACAAAATTTGAGGCAAATGTCCACATAGCAATCTGTAACGTACCCTCACATTTTCATTTCCTTCAGCCATTAGGGGACGCTACAGTAGTTAGCTCTTTTTGGCCATTTTTCCCGTTTTCAGGCTTTGTATTTTCACGAACTCCTCCTACAGTATTTATGCGATCGGCTTCAAATTTGGTCAGCACGATCTTAAGACTTTTATAATGAAAAGTTATCAAAATCATGAGTTTTCATGCAACAACCTTGGCGTGGCGTGGCATCCATTTTGGTCAATTTTTCATGAAAATTGAAGTTGTTGTAACTCCAAGGTACATTGTCAAATCTGCCCAAAATTTCTTATGCAGGATGCTAGTCCAGGCCTAAAAACATTCCCATGCCTCAATTTTCACATAATCATAGCGCCACCTACTGGCAAAGGGAAATGACAAGTTTTACACTTTGATGTACTCCGCCTAGCCATTTCACCAGATCAACCTCACATTCTAGAAAGAAAGCCTTTAGACATTGATGATAGTTCATCATGGATATTGTGAGGTTTCGTATAACTCTGTTGCCGTAGCAACGCTTTGTTCGCCATGAAAAAGCAAGCTGATTTTTCTGTGATTTGCGATACTCAAAAACTCATGAAACTTTGTACATATGTCGTAGGTGATGAAATTAAAGATCTCATGTGGATTTTTGGCTTGGTCGTTCTAAATTGTCTCGATAGCGCCCCCTGCAGATTTTCAACAAAGCAGCCCCAGCGCCTCGTTTAACCTACATGTATGAAATTTGGTTGGCACATGTATCCTATGGAGACTTACAAAAAAGTCTCTTGGGACCATGCTCTAAAATCAACCAAAAGTCGGCCATTTTGATTTTTATGTGAATTTTCCCTCGATTTCTATTCGCTATACTTTAACGAACTCCTCCTAGGGACTTTGTCAGAGCCACTTCACATTTGGACAGTACAATCCAAAGACCTTTGTGATTAAAAGTTATCAAAAGCTTTATGTTTGATGGAATGGCGTAGCCGTGGCGTTCATTTTATGCGACTCCCATTAAACTACGTTTTCAGGCTTTGTATTTTGACAAACTCCTCCTACAGAGTTTATGCGATCAACATCAAATTTGGTCAGGACAATTTAAAGACCTTTGTGATGAAAATGTATCAAAATGGTGAGTTTTCATTGAACGACCTTGACATGGCGTGCGCCCACTTCGCTCACATTTTGTGCCATTCGCTATGAAAGAGGGAGTTGTTGTAACTCAGAGGTACATTGTCCAATCTGCCCAAAATTTGTTATGCATAATGCTATTTCAGGCTTGAGCACATTTCCATGCCAAAATGTTCTCAAAGTCATAGCGCCACCTACTGGCAAAAGGAAATGACACGTTTTATACTTTGATGTACTCCTCCTAGCCAGTTGATCTGATGGACCTCACATTTTCTGAGGAAAGCCTTGAAACATTGATGATACATCATCATGAATTTTGTGAGTTTTCATTAAAATATGTTGCCATGGCAACGCATTATTCACCGTGAAATGGAAGCTCAGTTTTCTGTGGCTTAGGATGAACAAATAGTCATGGAACTTTGCACATGTGTCAAAGGTGATAAACATAAATAACTAATATGGGGTTTTGCCTTTTCTTTTAGAAATTGCCTTGACAGCGCCCCCTACCAATATTCAAAAGAGCAGCCCCAGCGGTACATTTCACCTAGATGTATGAAATTTAGTAGACATATGTAACACATTGAGACACAGTCTTGAGCAAAGTCTCTTGAGACTATGCTCTAAATTATACTGGAAGTCTGCTATTTTGATTTTTGTTTGAATTTTCCATTCATTTTTGACCATTTCTAGGCGCTATACTTTAACGAACTCCTCCTAGGGAATTTTGCGGATCCAATTCAAATTTGGTCAGTACTATCTAAAGACCTTTGTGATTAAAAGTTATCAAATTCTTTACGTTTGATTGAATGGTGTAGCCGTGGCGTGGCGGCCATTTTACGTGACTCCCCATGAAACAGCAAGCTGATGTATCTCCACTGGACTTGTTCAAATCTGTCCCAAACTTGCCATGCTTGATACCAGTTATGGCTTGAGGATGTCTACAAGCCAATTTTCCATATAAGTCAAAGCACCACCTCATGGCGAAAGGAAATCTGCGTTATTTGACAAACAATATCCGATTCACATGTAATTTACATGATGTTGTCTACACTTGATATAGGCCCTAAAAGAGCACTTGTTGTAGAGCAACATAATGTATGTTTGCATGTGTTCTCTAGCGCCACATAGTGGATTCAGGAACTAGTAGAATATTGGTGTAGCCCTTGTTAAAAATTAATTCAGACATCAGGATATAAATGGTTTTCTAAAACTAAGTTAAAACTGTACAAGAATGGGTAAAAATAGATATGGGTGGATAAAATGTATTTCAATAAGAGACTCATAAGCTTTACAGTTCAAAAGTTGCAGTTCATGCAAATAAGCATAGTTTGTTTGATAAGTACATGATTCAGAACGTGTGTTCTCCCTAACAGCCTAACTTGTGTAGCAGTATATGTCAATCTTTCTTTTGACTTTATTTAATTGGCTTGTCCTGAAACTAACAGCCAATCCAAGCCCATTCTCATGTAGAGGGGTGGGACTTAGTCGTATGCGGCCAGGTTCAGTGTGTTGGAGAAATGGAGAAGCGAATTATCACCATCAAGTGAATAGTGACTATTGTGAGAGTGCAATAATGTTCATAACTTAATGGCTGATGACCAGTTATCCTATGGTTTGGACTGTTGTGATGTACAAGAGGTAAATACGAGTTTGTGAATTGTTTTCTATACTGTGACTAAATGTTATAGTGTAAAACAAGTTGTGTTACTAATCGCGATTAGCCGTTATCATTAGCATAATAACCGTTAGCTTTGCTTTCATACTGTTAGCTGTGCTTTTATACTGTTAGCTGTGCGCTTGAAACCAGTTGTTAAGCCCCAGCCTATTTTTAGGCCTCAGCTCGAAAATAGCATACCCATACTACAATGAGTGTAGTGTTGCAACTGTAAGGGCTATTTTAATACGTTTGGTAATAAAATAACCCTAACACTGGTGAGATGTGTTTATATGTGTAAATATCAGTAGATATGTTACTTGTTAAGAGTAAATTAAGATGGCACACAGCACAAATTGAAATATTCTAACTTTCGCCTGAAAAAAAAAGCAATTTCAGGATATTTAGGGCCCGAGCCACCGACAACGTCGGGCCAGCGAAGGCCCTATTGAGATTCTAATGTTTATTATTAGGGCCCGAGCCACCGACAACGTCTGGCCAGCGAAGGCCCTATTGAGTTTTGTAAGGGGTTTTATTAGGGCCCGAGCAACCGACAACGTCGGGCCAGCGAAGGCCCTATTGAAATTCTATGGGGTATTATTAGGGCCTGAGCCACCGACAACGTCGGGCCAGCGAAGGCCCTATTGAGTTTCTAAGGGGTTTTATTAGGGCCCGAGCCACCGACAACGTCGGGCCAGCGAAGGCCCTATTGAGTTTCTAAGGGGTATTATTATTATTATTATTAGGGCCCGAGCCACCGACAACGTCGGGCCAGCGAAGGCCCTATTGAAATTCTATGGGGTATTATTATTATTATTATTAGGGCCCGAGCCACCGACAACGTCGGGCCAGCGAAGGCCCTATTGAAATTCTATGGGGTATTATTATTAGGGCCCGAGCCACCGACAACGTCGGGCCAGCGAAGGCCCTATTGAAATTCTATGGGGTATTATTATTATTATTGGGGCCCGAGCCACCGACAACGTCGGGCCAGCAAAGGCCCTATTGAGATTGTATGGGGTATTATTAGGGCCCGAGCCACCGACAACGTCGGGCCAGCGAAGGCCCTATTGAGTTTCTAAGAGTTTTTATTATTATTATGATTTTTATTTTTATCGTTTGGGAGCATATTTGGGGTACTTGCCATGCATGAAAACTCACCAAATTTTGCAGACTTGTCGGCCTGGTGAAAATAGAGGTATGATATAGGTTTTATATATAGGTGAAAAGAAATGTCTCTCTAGCGCCCCCTCAAAGTTGGACCGGCGACGCCCCTCGGCCAGTATGTCCGATTTACTCGAAATTCGACACACATGTCCAGATCCACTAGCTCTACAAAAAAGCCTCTCAGACCACTAATCTCCGCCTGGAAAAATGTTCCGCCATCTTGAATTTTGTGAAAAACACATTTTTGAGAACTCCTCCTACACACTTGGTCCGATTGCTACCAAATTTTCTGTGGATCATTATTGGATCAAGATCACATGAAGTTATGAAAAGCTTGTTGATATCTTAAAGCGTTTAGAAGATACGGACCAATGAACGTCTTGGAGCATGGCTTGTTTTTCAATACACATAACTTCTCAACCGTGTATCCTAAAATCACCAAATTTGCAGTATTTGTGCATATTGCATGGTGGAACATACCCTGCAATTTTCATTCCATTCAACCTATAAGGGGCGCTACAGTATTTCACTCAATTTCAGTTTTTTGGTGATTTTTCACGTTTTCAGCCTTTGTATTTCAGCGAACTCCTCCTAGAGAATTCATGCGATCGACTTCAAATTTGGTCAGGATGCTCTTAAGACCTTTGTGATGAAAAGTTATCAAAAGCTAGAGTTTTCATCAAAGAACCTTGACGTGGTGGGGCGGCCATTTTGCCTCATTGGCCGGGAAAAAAGAAGTTGTTATAACTCCAAGGTACATTATTCAATCTGCACGAAATTTCTTATGCATGATGCTACTTCAACTCTTAGCACATTTCAATTGAAAAATGTTCAATAACTCATAGTTCCACCTACTGGCAAAAGGAAATGTCATATTTTATACTTTTAATTACTCCTCCTAGCCAGTTCACCAGATCAGTCTGAAATTTTGTAAAGATAGTCTTAACACATTGATGATGCACCATCATGAATATTGGGAGTTTTCGTTGAACGCTGTTGCCGCGGCAACGCATCATTCGCCATAAAAAAGTAGGCTGATGGATCAGTGGCTTGCAATGCTCAAAAACTCATGGAACTTTATACATGTGTTATAGGTAATGGGAGGACATATCTTATATGGGTGTTTGGCTTGGCCGTTTTAAATTGCCTCCATAGCGCCCCCTACAATATTTCAAAAGAGCAGCCCCAGCGCTACGTATGAGGTACCTGTATGAAACTTGGTAGGATTATGTATCTCAGAGAGACTTACAAATAAGTCTATTGGGACCATGCTCTAAACCGTACCGGAAGTCGGCCATTTTGATTTTTGTGTCATTTTTCAATGGATTTAGGCTCATTTCTAGTTGCTATACTTTAACAAACTCCTCCTAGGCACTTTGTCGGATCCACTTCAAATTTGGTCGGTACAGTCTCAAGACCTTTGTGATTAAAAGTTATCAAAAGCTTTACGTTTGACGGAATGGTTTAGCCGTAGCGGGCGGCTACTTTACGTGACTCCCCATGAAAAAAGCTGATGTAACTCAGCCGGACTTGTTCCAAACGCTCCTAAACTTCCCATGCTTGATAACACTCATGGCCTGAGGATGTCTACAAGCTAATTTTCACTAATACTCACAGCGCCACCTGCTGGCCAAAGTAATTATGCGTTTTTTGACAACTGGCATCCGATTTACATGACTTTTACACAATGTTGTCTACAGTTGTTATAGAGCAACATAAAACATGTCTGTGCATGTTCTGTAGCACCACACAGCGGATACAGGATGCTGTGGACTATTTGCATAGCATCATTTCCTGCGTCACGCAGTCCAAGCAGAAAAAAATCATCGGACTCCGACGTGCGTTGTCCGACTGTCGCAGACAATCTCGGCTGCATACGTTGGAGTCCCGCCGGCACCCCCGACGTGCGGGAGGAGGCGAGGGCCCGTTCATCGCTGCTTGCAGCTTTAATTTTTTTTAGAAATCATGTAGATCCAAGCTTTCAAGCTGTCCCAGATCATAGAACTATATGTCTCTATTCACATTTTCACTTAGATAAAGTGAAGCATTCATAAGCTAGAGAGGATACAGTACAGAAATTTCAGGCGAGGATTCCAATATTTACACATGTTGCACAATGTGTGTTGTTTTAACTTTATGATGTACCAAACTATATATTTAACTTGTATATATCACTAATGGTGTTCACTACATCTAAATAGAGCAGTTTGGGCTTTATTTGAAGGCCCTAAGCCCTTTCTAAGCTCTTTCTAAGTCTCTGTGTTCATTCAACTATTTTCAGATCCAGTCCTCTCTCTCTGTTCAGGGCTGCAGCTCAGCCCCCCTTTCTCCGATTTTCGCCATTGAGCCCTCCTATAAGCCAATAGAATTGCAGGGAATTGAAAGTTAGATGATTGACAGCACTAATAGCCAATCAGAATAAAAAACGTCCCATCTGAAGTCAGATCTGAAATCCAATTTGCTGAGACTACATCCCTCCCCAGAAGCCGACCAGTATCGGAGAGACACGAATCGAACGGATTCACACGGAGCACATGCAGCTGGACATACAGAGACGTGGAAGTACGGAAATATTTAATTTTTTCGCTGTGATTCGACCAAAAGTGAGTACAATATTCGATAAAGCTGTGTGACTTTTTTGTGCTTGATGCTGAATACCTGAATATATGCTGAATATATGATGTTTACCGGGGAGAGAAATGGAGGATATCTCCGTAATGTGCGTCAAGCGGACATGCTTTTTCATGCAGCATTTTCGTAGCTAGCACGTAGCAGCTGTTTTCTCTGGTCAGGTCCAGTGATATTGAGTTATGATTTATTAGGGCCCGAGCACCGACGTAGTCGGAGCGGAGGACCTATTGTTATTCTAATGTTTTTTATTATTATTATTATTATTAGGGCCCGAGCACCGACATAGTCGGAGCGGAGGACCTATTGTTATTCTAATGTTTTTTATTATTATTATTATTATTATCGTACCAGTTTCATCGCAAAAAGGAGGTGCTTGGGATACTGGGAATCTTTTGAAATTTGGCACAAAATTCAATCGTGGTAAAAATTCCAGTATTATTGGGGTGTCCAGCTGCGGCATGACATTTTGGCTCGATAGCGCCCCCTACAGAGTAGCCCCAACTTTGGGTTTCACCTAGCTGTATGAAATTTGGTAGGAATGTGGAACGTGATGGGACGTACAAAAAAGTCAAAAGGAGGTATATCCTAAACCAAACAGGAAGTCGGCCATTTTGAATTTTATGACGTTTTTGGACCGTTTCAAGGCGCCGTACTTTAACGAACTCCTCCTAGAGATTAAACCCGATTGCCTTCAGATTTGGTCAGTATGCTCTTGAGACCTTGGCAGTGAAACGATACTCAAAGATCAAAAAGTTATCGAACTATGTGTCCGTGGCGTGGCGGCAAAAAAACACCATTCGCCATGAAACAGGAAGTTGTTGTAACTCGGCTGTACATTGCCTAATCTGCTCCAAATTTCTCATGTCATAACATCCTGACCCTGAACACATGTATATGACAATTTTGAATCATAGTAATAGCGCCACCTAGTGGCAACAGGAAGTCATAGGTTGTGTACTTTGACACCCTACTGCTCACAGATTAATCGGATCCCTCTCAAATTTTGTCACAAAAGCCTTAAGACCTTGATAATGCTTCATTGTGAAAATTGTAGGAAGTTGTCGAAGCGTGGCGACGTGGCGGCTCTGCGAATTTCGATCCTTCGCCATGAACGAATAAACTGATGTAACTCGACTCCGCATCATCAGATCTTTACCAGATTTCACATGTTTGATTAAACTCCAGGCCTGAAGACATCTGCAAGCCAATTTTGAATCATAGTCATAGCGCCACCTACTGGCAACAGTAAGTTAAAGTCTTTATACATTGGCTTGTTTCTCTTAGTTGGAAAATCAGATCAACATCAAATTTGTTCCACACAAATGTAAGAAGTTCATAATGCCAGTTCTCTAAGCTTTTGATGTTTCGTCGAACGCCGTTGCCGTGGTAACGCAGTCTTCGCCGTGAAAAACGATGGTCATTTGGAGAGGTTAAAAAAGCTCGAAACACAAGCAAACTTGACACACAGATCACAAGGCCAAAATGTAGTTCTATAATATGATTTTATTCAATCAGAGTGTTAAATCGGCTCAATAGCGCCCCCTACAAAATTTCGACAAAGCAGCCCTCGCAGTACGTTTCACATAGAATAACAAAATTTGGTAGGCACATGTATCACATGTGGACTTAAATAAAAGTCTCTTGGGGCCATGCCCTAAACCCAACCGGAAGTCAGCCATTTTGAATTTAGTCTGAATTTCTAGTGTCGTTTTTTCAATTTCCAGGCGCTCTACTTTAACAAACTCCTCCCAGGGAACTAATCAGATCAACTTAGAATTTGGTCAGAACAATCTAAAGACCTTTGTGATTAAAAGTTACTCAAAGCTTGTTGTTTCGTGAAATGCCGTTGCCGTGGCGACGCATTCCTCGCCATGAAAAACAAAGGTGTTTTTGAGGGGCTAAAAATACTCAAAACAAAATCAAACTTGTCACACACATTTAAAATCCTGAATGTAGTTATCTGATGTGATTTTAATGCTTCAGAGTGGCAACTCGGCTCGATAGCGCCCCCTACAATATTTCGACGATGCAGCCCTCGCAGTATGTTTCACCTAGATGTATGAAATTAAGTAAGCAGGTGTATCACATGTAGACTTAAAAAAAAGTCTTAGGGGTCCATGCTCTAAACCCAACCGGAAGTCAGCCAATTTGAATTTTGTATGAATTTCTTGTGGTTTTATTTCCTTTTCCAGGTGCTGCACTACGAAGTCCTCCTAGGGAAATAATCCGATCAGCTTAGAATTTGGTCAGAACAACCTAAAGACCTTAACGATTGAAAGTTACTAAAAGCTTGATGTTTCATCGGATAACATGGACTTGGTGTCGCGGCAATTTTACATGATTCGCCATCATCCATCAAGCTTTTGTAACTCAACCTTACTTTGTCAAAACTGCCCCAAACTTGACATGCTTGATTGCTGTCGTGATTTTAGGACTTCTGCATGCCAATATTAACTCATAGTCATAGCGCCACCTACTGGCAACCACGGACGTAGACAGAATTCTATAATAACAGCGGCCCAAACAGGGTTTGTGGGCACACCATGAGAAAAAGACTTCTCTGATCTAAATATGTGCAAACTAAGATGCTTGGAGAACAAAAGTTAATCAACAGTGTTTTTCAAACCATGTCAGTGGGCATTAGTATAAATGATCTGTCTAGAGCTTCTACATGAGAATCAGGTTAAATGTTACAATGAATGCTTCACACTACAATCTAAAGTTACAGAAGAGCTTAAAATGAAAACAGTGTCAAATTAAAGTGTTCAAGTAAAAACAAATGACACTGCTGTTAACTTTCATGTAAGTCCAAATACAATCAGTAGGACACTGCAGGGAGTTGAACTCCATCCCAGTAACCTGACAGTCTGTTATGTTACAAATACTGAAGCACATTCACACGTTCATTTTCTTAATGATCTTAACAGGCTTACATTTATGATTGTATCGGAGGTACACTCAAAACATTTGAGGCTTAAGACCTGGCAACATGGTCTTGCTATGCTGCTGGTCGACGCAGGAAATATCATCTAACTTGTGCGTGCAGTGTATGATGGTCACAGAAATGCATTGCCGCATCAACCAGAGTCCTGCCAGTACCCTCGACGTGTGTGACGTTGCGAGGGCCCGATCAATGCTGCTTGCAGCTTTAATGATATTTTGTTATTTGTTTGCTTGGCTGATGGGAGTTGTGGCTTGGTTCATGTTGTTCCCAAGTTTCTGATGTTTTTCCAGAACTATAACATCATTATATTCGTTCTTCGTGGGTTCTTTGGCAGTCACTTTGTACACTAAACTCTGTACGTTTTATGTACACTTGCGTCCAAATGGGGGACCTAGGGGCTTAAGCTATTGCTAGATCACCATGAAGTAGTGTATGGACTTGTTGCTTAGATGATTTATTTGATTCAGGAGACGGACGCTGGACTGTGACTAATTGTTACAGTGTAAAACAAGTTGTGTTGCTAATCGCGATTAGCCGTTAGCATTAGCATACTAATCGTTAGCTTTGCTTTCATACTGTTAGCTGTGCATTTGAAACCAGTTGTTAAGACAAGCTATTGCTAGATCACCATGAAGTAGTGTATGGACTTGTTGCTGAGATGATTTATATGATTCAGGAGACGGACGTTTGACTGTACGAGAGAATCGGGAATGCTCATTTGGATAGATTTATTTGTAACTTGGGATACTCAACTCATGGAACTTTGTACATATGTCATAGGTGATGCAAATACAGATTTCATGTGGATTTTTGGCTTGGCCGTTATAAATTGCCTCGATAGTGCCCCCTGCAAATTTTCAACAAAGCAGCCCCAGCCCCATGTATGAAATTTAGTAGGCACATGTACCACATGTAGATTTAAAAAAGTCTCTTGAGACTATGCTGTAAACCATACTGGAAGTCTGGTCTGATCTTTGTGTGCATTTTCCATTCATTTTTGACCATTTCTAGGTGCTATACTTTAACAAACTCCTCCTAGGGAGTTTTTCAGATCCACTACAATCTAAAGACCTTTGTGATTAAAAGTTATCAAAAGCTTTACGTTTGATTGAATGGTGTAGCCGTGGCGTGGCGGCCATTTTACGTGACTCCCCATGAAACAGCAAGCTGATGTATCTCTACTGGACTTGTTCAAATCTGTCCCAAACTTGCCATGCTTCATAACAGTCATGGCTTGAGGATGTCTACAAGCCAATTTTCCATCTAAGTCAAAGCGCCACCTAATGGCGAAAGGAAATCAGCGTTATTTGACAAACAATATCCGATTCACATGAAAGTTACATGATGTTGTCTACACTTGATATAGAGCAACATAAATTATGTTGATGCACGTTGTTTAGCGCTACACAGTGGTTGCAGGAAGTGGTGGACTATTTGCAAAGCACAATTTCCAGGGTCAAATACTCCAAGCAGGAAAAAAACGTCTAACTCGTGGTCACGTTATCTGATGGTCGCAGACATTCTTGGCCGCGTAAGCTGAGGTCTTGTAAGTACCCTCGACGTACGCAAAGATGCGAGGGCCCGCTCATCGCTGCTTGCAGCTTTAATTTAAATTATTTTTGTAGCATAACAATGCGATTAATCGCAAAAAAACATGCGATTAATTAATCATTAAATGATCAGTCAGATTTAAAGCTGAGTTTGTGATGAAAAAAAGGATACCATGCATGTAGGGTGAGGCCAGTTTAAAAGGTGCCAAAAAAATACGATAATGAATGCACAGAAACCCTTTATGTAAAAAACAGACCATTTCCAGACCAGATCCTTTATTAATATATGCTCACTGCAGCCTGAATTCATGTCTTTTCTTCATGTCTTGGAGAGGGAAAGAACGAAGAAAAAGTGACAAAAAGGGACAAAGTAGAGCCAAAGAGGGTGAAAGTAAATGAGAGGGAGTGAGACAGACAGAGGTGGGATGATGTCTAGACAGATAGATAAACAGATAGGGGAAGACACAGGACACCCAGAGGCAGACAGCGGGGGAGCTAACAGAAAATGGACAAGAAAGGACAAAGGGAGAGGTAGAAAATAGAATAGCAGGAACGAATGAAAATGACTGAGGGGACGGACAGAGACAAGGACAAGGAACCAACAGTGACAGAGAAAACTGACGGATCGAGCGATGGAGAGAATCAAAGGGGCGACGCAGGAATCCGAGGGAGGCTGAAAACGAGTGAGGGACTAATTTATTTAGCAGGGTTGCCATGGGGAACGGCATCTATGATGAATGTGTGGGTTGATTATGCAACCAATTGACTATAATTCACCCGGCCGACAGAACATCATGACCAGCGATCCACAGGGGAGGCAGACATTACTGAAGAGGAAATATTGGCTTTGTATTGTCGCAAACACCCGCGTGTTGGCACAATACTGATGGCCATCAACCGGCAGATGTAACACATGGTGACGGGGCTTATCAAGGAAAACACAGAAGCAGGGGAACCACATCATTCACATATTGCTGGTTGAAGCGCTAAACGTTTATTTCCAGATTACTGTGAAACTGCCAAGATGTCAGCCATTGTAATCACTATGGGATTTGGGTTCTGAGGAAACAGTTGTACAATGTCTCCTGAAAAGTTTTTGGGATGTCTAAGAAAACATGATTGTAAATGCATTAATTCTGCTAATGTAGCTATACACAAATGTAAACCCATAATAGACTATTAGACAAAAGTAAAACCAGATTTAATAAATATCACAGAGATTTATAATTAACTAAAAGGACCGGTATGAACTGAAAATAAACTGACACGTCTTGTTGAATACATTTTGTGGCTTCATGTTAAGAGTTATTAGATAAAGGTAGACAAGAATTAGCTTACCAATGTTCCGGGACAAAGCGTGCTGAACGTTCTGGTTGTTACTTCAGTTGAAACGTAGTCCATAATTTGTGGTCTCTGGGGTCAGTCTCATATGCGCAAATACAGATTGTATTCATTTTGAGCCACTGGCCTCAGTGACTGCAGGCCTGTGGCACAAACCGCTAACCCAACATCGCTCCACAGCTCGGGAATAATGGTAACAGAAATAAAGTGGAGAAGAGATTTTTGCAGTGTTTGAGGCTTTCAGGTAAGAGTGCATCGAGCCCCACAGCTTTTCTGACACGTTCCTGACAAACCCACTTCATCCTCAATGATGAAGATAGGTTCGGCAGGTCTGTAGGGTAGCTAAGATTGCTGGAAACTGAAGTGGAAGATTTTCTTGAAAATGGGTTCCATTAATTTTTGGGCCATCCGCTTCACTTTTGCGAAAGTGAAAATGCTTTTCCACAGTTTGAGGTTGAAGAGTCTAATCTGTGATGTGGAGATAAAAAAGAAGAATAAAAGATTCTTTATCCTCCATGATGAGATAGTGGATGATATGCACATAATTAAAAATGCTCCAAGCCTGGATTTGTCCCTGATATCACTCCAAAGTAAAATAGGGGCTTTTGTATAAAACATAACCCATCTATTGACCCAGGGCCAAATTACGTTCTGCATCCAGCTTTGACTTATTTAAGACCCGCCAGCAGATATTCATAGGTGGTCCTCTCTACAAATAAGGGTGTATCTGGGTTTAACATTGAAGCAAGCACTTTCTCAAAACCTCTACGCTTGTGTAAGTGTGCCAGTGTGGAGCAGGTCGCCTTTGAAAATGAGTAATAACTATCATAAGTGGTGTAAGGTCGCTGTCAATGATAGAGAGGCCTGATGCCATGGCAACCAGAAATGATATTGGAGCACTAGAATTCATGTTATATAGCATTACGGGGGGGGGGTGAGTCACCTAAATGGAAATGTATACCAATTCATGGCATCTCTGTTAATCCCAGCAACATGTCATGTGTTCAATGGTGATAATAGGAAGCATTTTCCCTCTAAACATTAAGATATTCATCATCTGGAAACTGGTGTTTTATTCTGCATTACAGTTATCGAAATTACTTGCAGCCTTTGTTTTTTTGCATTAACAATGAGGTCACGTATCTCCCCCCCATTATGTTTATATAGTGTTAAAGAATGGAACATTTCATATGATAAGCATGTTTTGATGCCGCTGCTGCACATACACATGAAAAAAGAATAGTGGTTTATTCTTATCAGAACCGCATGAAGCTTAAGTGGGACAGTTTTTGTATTATATTATGTTGAGGTGAGACTCCAGGCAAACAATGCATTGTAAGACGATGAATGAATCTCTTTGAGCAATGAATATCTTTTTTCATTTTGCCAGCGTGTCTTCACCTGTCTGAGCTCCTATTGTTAACAGCTGAAGGTTGACCTGACAATGTGCTGGATAACACTGGAAACAGCAAAACACATGCTGTGGAGCAAAGAAAAAAAGCTTTCATCCAAATTTGAGGAATTTGTGAGAACAACAATAATTGTACTTCTGTTTTCCACAATTTGGTTTGCTCCAGATTGCAACGTCTCAACAATTGATAGGCATGAAATAAGCTTGAGACATTCTTGATCCCCAGAAGGTGTATCCTAATGTCTTTGATTGATCCCTTGACCTTTTCTCTCGTACCATATTTGGTAACTCTTGCATGCGGCCCAAGCTGCAATCCATTCCGTCCCAAATTGCGCATCCATGTGCAACCGATATCTGCCCTGCTTCAAGGTTCGATTCACTAAAGATATTGCTCTAATGATATTACAGCGCAAAAAGAAAAAACGCAGCCATTGAGTTTTACAGCTCAGTGCAAATTGCCCTTTTTGGCTTCTGATTGCAGTTATCTATGTGGCAAAATATAAACACACTCAAGGTTATTGTGTCGGTTGTGAGGGGTGAGTCAGCTTAATTCATAAGCCGACAGGCTAAGTCGTTTCAGGCCAGGCTTGAGCCATATAGAATCGGACTTAGGTACTCACCTAGGGCTCATTAAACTCCTCCCCTTTTCATTTACGCCTTTGCACTGCAGAGTACAGTGGGTGAAATTATATATTGTTAATGGGGAAAATATTCTATCAAAATATTACATTCTCTTATTCTCTATTTTTCTAGCTGAGACAATACATTAAGAGCAACGCGCCTTTCTTTAAAAAATGACATATAAGGACGCTTTCTTCATATATTCTTTTATATCCCAAAATAAATGAGTTTGAGCGGACACCCCTTAGAAATGCGCTTTAGTTCCCGCCGACTCTAAAGATAAGATAAGATAATTTCAGTGTAACTGCGTGTGGCTATTAGTGCCGATCTTTGTGAATTTTACTGTTTATGCAATGAGGCTCATTTGCATAGAAAGGTGTCAATTTTGCTCAAACGTCTGCATTTTACCTCATTGGAGTATTTGCAAATAGCACAGAAGCACCTAGACCAGGGGTCGGCAACCTTTACTATCCAAAGAGCCATTTTGCCCTGTTTTTCACCAAATAAATTTAGTCTGGAGCCGCCAAAGCTATTTGATATCACAGCTTATAAAGTTTTATATATAGTTTATATTATGTATACAAAAACTATAGTTTGTTGTATTTATGAAATTATAGAACAACAATAAAGACAATTCTTGACATTTTGTTTACTATTTCACCTGTTATAACAATATCAAACTCTTATAAAAAGGAGAAAAAACGTGCTCAATTTGCTACAGCAGTTGAGAAATCGCTCTTTTTCGCTCATCTCCAGCTTGATACTTTTCAGCTAATGTGTGCTTGTTTTGGAAGTGTCTTTTAACATTACATTTTTTGTTGTTTGCTAATTTCTCACCACATTTCAAGCATGCAGGTAAGCCAGCATCGCTAGCAGTGAAAGCAAATGAATACGTCCACGCAGAATTAAACTCTCCATTTTCCTCCATGACTTTTATTTTTTGAGGATTTATCCATTGATAGTGTAGCCGAGCCTTAATGTTGCGGCAATGCTTTATGACAATAATAAAATAATAAACACGGGGCTCCGTAATCTGCGCCAAGACGGCAGCAACTTTATTCACTTCTCCCACACTTCACCAGAACCTCTTTTTCTTCTTCTGTCTCATCATCCACAATAAAAGCACCAAACACATACACAGGAACACTGCTTCCTAGAGAGCTCTTAACGTGCTCAACATAATTGTCACAGTTCAGTCATCCAGCCATCAGTAATTTTCCATTGATCCTGCCTCTGCCCCACTCAGCCTGTCAGCCACGCCCACCTCGTCAGTTCACTCCACTCACCTGTGCACACAGCTGCCTCTCATCACATGCAATCAGCCCAGCATATAGTCACCAGCTCCACACTCGCTCCTTTGCCAGATTGTTCTTTGCCATGCAAGTCTTTCCAGCGTTCTCCTGCCTGTCTTCCCGGTACCGACCTCGCCTGTCCCTGATTCCCTGCTTCGTCTGCCTCCTGGTTATTCGACCTAGCCTTCTGACCCTGACCAAGAACTTTGCCTCTCCTCTCCTCTCCTGATTCCTGTTTGCCGGTTTCTAAACCGTTTGCCTGTCTGCCGGAGTCTAAGTAAAACGTTGAACTTTTACCTCTGTCTTCTGAGTCCTTTGTACTGCAATTGGGTCCATACACCACCCGTTACAATAATAGCTTACAATAGTTTACTGAGGGCGGAGGTCTGCAAATCATAATTAGCTTGACAGCGATGTAGTAGGATGTGACGCACATTTTAGTTGACAATCTAATAAAACATTTTTTATTTTGTCGGCGTGTCCAGCGGCGTTACCAGCCCTATGGAGTGGGCTTCCTGTTTACACCGGCACCCACCCGCATGCCCAGTGTACGTGAATAGTCACGTGATATTCGTTTACAGACGTTTTAGTCTGGACGGAGATCATTTTGAAAACGATGCTGAAGCGCTGTGTGGATGGAAATCGTTTTTGTTAGTGTGGATGTAGCCTCAGGGAGCCACAACAGAGGCGGCTCCAGAGCCGCGGGTTGCCGACCCCTGTCCCAGACGCAGCAAAGTAAGAGTGCTTCATCATCAGCAGATGCTTTTGACAATTGCACAGTGTCTTTTTCTCTCATGTGTGCAGGTTTAGCAGCCCCATAAGCCACCAGCCCTTTCGTGAACGTGCCCCTCGATTTTCTTTTCTGATTAGTAAGGTGTCTTGACTGGCCAATTCTTTATGCTAAACTAGCTGCGGGTCAGAAACCTATTAAAATGCAATATATTGCGTAAACAACGATTTTTTTTCCAACTGTGAGGAACAATCTTGATTGTACAACGTGCCAGTCAGGCCAGTTTGAGCGAGATGTAGAACAGGAAAACATGGCCTGAAGGCAGGAGAAGAGATTTATACCATCCGATTGGTATTGTTCACTGATAACAACTAATGCAATAGGACAGGATTCCATCACATTCGGTGCGAAACTCCTCACAGCCCCCTGCTCTCTTCTCCCCTCTTCTATCAGGTGGTTCCGAATCAAACCAACAGGAAACATGTTAAATACAACATGAAATGGAGATTTAGTTTGTGCTGTGGCTGGTTGAACTGCAATAATCCGTTGATATTGGTCACAAAGAGAGATTGAAAAAAAGAGGGTTAAAAGTTACCTGCAAATTGTGAAATGGATAGGTCATGTTCTAATGCCTATTATAAATGTATATCTATTTTAGCTGATGGTGGTATCCTTTAAAAAACTGTTCTCACAAAACGTAAATCAGAAACACAGCTATTGCACTCTGCCTTACATGTGTTTCATTTAAATTGAAAAGGTAAAATGCAGCAGTTTTCTGATCTTTTTTATATATTTTGAACTTGTCTGTTTTTTTTCACTGTTATTGGTCTCATGATACTAATGAATATCGATTGAAATATTGAAATAACTGGAGCATGAATCAAAACTGGACTTTTATACTACCACTTTAAAATTATATATTGATATTTCAGTTGTTTAGGCTTATAACCGTGCACCGGGGTCATTTCTAATTCTGTTCATTCATCCTCTATTATCATCTTCATCATTAACATCTTCAGTTGACAGAGTATATTTCGACACTTACTGCATTTAACAGCAGTCACATAATAAGAATGTAGACTGATTTAAAGTCAGGGATTCATTTAAAAGTCATTTGAAATGTAATTCATCATATCAGCGATGATTTGATATGACACAAGACATGATTTAAATCGGCCTATAAAAGCTGTCTGCATGTATGTATGTGAGTGTGTGTCCTTCACATATCTCGAGAATCGTTCTTCCAAACTACTTTATGCTTGGCGGATGTGTTAATGGCGACTCACGGACGTGCAGTGACACATTTGGTGAAATTTGAACATGCAACATGATCACTATTGATATACTTTGAATAAACAAGCAACAGAACTCTGTGCGGGGCTTCAGGGCTCTGCGGACTGAGTCAAACATGAAGCCCGCAGTGGGCCTTTACAATCTGTGTAAACGTACGTTGGAAATTTATTTCGATACGGTTTACCTCGAATGTCATAATTTGAAGCGTAGGGCCGTGTATGACTTGGGTATGTGTTGGGTTTATTAATCTTCTTTTATATTCGGAACAATAAATAGACTTGCACTTAAACGTTTGAGGGACTTCATTATCCAGTAACCCTCTGGGTTGGAGCACTGACTACTGAGTTTTATGGTGCATTTTAGTTAATTAATCACACCCAATGTAGGAGTGATTTTCCCAGAATAGATATAAGACATTCCAGTTAGGCATAGAGCAAATTTATGGTGTGTTATTTCATGGGGTTGAAAGACTCACTGTGATGCGGCCTTGAAACTTGATTTAGGCTGAGAAATAAGTGTATTTTGAACACAATGACTTTGTCTCCAACAGCTTCAGCTACATTTTTAAACTAATACAAAACAACAAAAATTATCATGGAGGCAAGCCACCTTTCACCAGCTGTATCACCCTCAAGGAGACAGTGTCCTCAATTGTCAGTTACAAGACGGATTGTTTAGGTCCTTGATTGTGATTGGCTGAGCTTCTTTCAAAACTGTTGTTAAAATACTCTACAAACACAAAGCTGTGAAAGCATTACTTTAGTATTACTGTGCCAAACAAGTTGTTTCAAAATGTCAGATTATGTCGTTAACTTTGATTTGTTGGGAGGACAAAGCAAGGATGAGTGGTGGAAAAAGATGGAAAGGATAGAGAAGGTTAGAAAAGGAAGGAGACACTATGAAATTAATGAGAGAGAAATTTAAGAGCTGAAAAAACAAAACAAAACTGGCACCGTTAAACAGACTACGTGATCTGTTCGCCGTTTCCAGATATGATCATCCACCAGTACAAGCATGGTCAGGAGTACGCTCCCCTGTTTTTCAATGAAAGCACAGGACAATAAACACAAAAGGTGCCGGCAAAAGAAAGAAAAAGAGCCTACTGGGATTTATGTTTAATCAGCCCATCATGTTTTCACTTCAAACTCTTCAAATACCGAGGCTCGACCAAGGCCCCTCTGCTTCTGATACCAATGCACAGAGGTACTGGGCAGAGGGAAAGCAGGAAGGGTGTTAGATGGGTCAAACAAACACAGGACTTAAACCCAGGAGACCTCTGTTTGTATCTCGTGTGAATCTAAAAGTAAACATATTTTGTCACGTCAGTCGCTCGTCACGTGATTCTTTAGTGTCATTAGTCACAAGAGACACTGGCCACTAGCTAGTCAAGGGAGTTATTGGTTTCTAGTTAGTTAGACACTAATGTAAGAAATTAACACGATCTCCCTGACGTGTTAAAAACTGATGCTCAAGGGGTACGTCGAGTGTGAAGCGAAAGGCCACCTGAGAATGAGAAAGTGTTGAGCATAGACTACTGTATATATAAGAAGTGGTCGTAGTCACAGTGACATCACCCATTGTTTTGTGGTATACACTTTTGAAACCTCGAGATCCGCATTTTGGCCGTCGCCGTCTTGGTTTTTGGCCCATTGGCATCTTGTTTTATTTTAACTCTGTCAATCACAAGGTAGCACCGCCCTACAGCATACTCTGCTTGATGGTCTATTTTACCCTAAATGGGACCATAATTCACTGAATTTATCATTCTGTACTGAAGAAGAATTGAGACCATAAACATATAATGGTTACTTGAGGTAATAAATCAAGTGAGAAGTATTTTCATTTTCTCATGGACATCTATACAATCTGACTTATTTTTGCAACCAGAGGAGTCACCCCCTGATGTCCATTAGAAATAAATAAAGGTTAAGATACTTCCACCATGTTTATTTGTAGCCTATTATGCTCACTTTTCTCTTGCTACACTGTCATTTTTTGCTGTGTGTTAATTAATAAAACATTGCCAGGTATATGCAGTATACCCAATTGTTCTGGCCTCTTGTGGCTTATTGCAAAAAGAGTATACAGCGACCCTTTAAGTCAGAACGCAACAGCCAAAATACTCCACCTACCTCAAATCCCCTCCATCAATCACTACTTCCCTGTACCTCTGTTTACCTCAACCCCCCTGGAAACATCAAAAAATAAAACCGCATCGCAGAAATACATTTCCAATACGCCAGCACACGCTGCTACAGTACTTTATCTATCGTGTCTGGAAGCATCAGTTTTGATTTCCTTTGGATTGAAAATTAGAGGGAATGTTGTCCCTCACATGTATAGAAAATAATCCCAGCCATTCCTGTGTTAATGGTTTGTAAAATACCACTTTTGCGTAGCTGTCAGTGGGGGACAATGGTCGTTTTTTTCTCCTTTTCTGAAATGTTTCTGGAGATTAAAGAGGATTGTGCAGTGCACTGGCATTATACACAGTCATTTTTTTGCTTTCCTGCAGTCAGTTCCTGTGTTGCCGGCCGTCTGTCTCTCTTTATCTCCCCACTTATCTATTTCTGACTGCATATCCTGCGGTAGCAGTGCTATGCTGAATACTGGCATGAACGCTCAGTCAAAGCACCTTTGCCAGACAAAAAACGCACACAACAAACTTCCCTCCAATCCCCTTTTCTCATACCCCGTCTCCGCAGACAGACGGAGCAGCAGCAAAGACAAGTGGAGAGAAAGAATAACGGAAACCATAGACAGCGACCCGGTGTCACAGACTCAAACCACAAAAGCTCCTCTGATCATCGAAAACATGGAAAGTTTCTTTTCTCTCCCAGTGTCTATTTCTGTTGTCTTTTCCTCCTCCATAGTGGGGTCAGAGGTCATGTTCAGCTACAGAACTACAACCCACTGCTGCCAGTCATGAAACCTGTTATACGAGAATTATGTTTAAGGCATTGTGACGATCATAATAATCAGAATTCAATCAGACCTGATCATCCATCTGGACAAGAATGGTCAGGAGTACCCTCTTCTTTGAAAAACCCTGTTTTTTTTGTTTTTTTAATTCAATCAGATAAAGCATCAATTATATGATTCCCTTCACATTTTACCACCCTCTCGTTCATTATGCGGCTGGCGCTTTGGTCTCAGTGTCAAAGTATAGTGTAAGCCTAATAGTCATTGTTACAAAATCTTGGAGGTACACGGCTTGGCGTTGACACTCTCCACGTACGGTCACCCAAGTTGCAAATTGCGCAACATCATCATCCGCACCACACCAACTGCGAGAACAGTGAAAAAAGTTTTAACTCAGCCTTCTGGGATCGTCTCTCTCTCTCCTAGCTATCGGTGTCTCATTCCTCATATTGGATCTGGATCTCCGTTGCCCAGGAGATTCAGCATCTCTTCTTCTTTATCTATTTATCCTATCTGCGTGAATGATGTGCTTCACTTTTGCCTGTATGTTTGTGTAGCCTCTTTCCAAAGTACAACGGTAGAGATCAGGTCATGTGGCTCAGGCTCTAGCAGTTTGGCGGAACCTGGGAGCTGCTTGACATCCTCCCTGACCCAAGATTTTTCATACATCTTCACATTCTATGTATCATTTTGTCATGTGGATTCTTTATATTGTGATTTTACAATATAGACATCAACTGCAGGTCCTGGCCGTCCTGGAAAACGGATTCCTCTTCAGGTCATCATGGAGGAAAATAGAGATAAAGGAAATAAAGACGTTTTTATTTTCTCTCTCATGCACACTCACACTATCAAATAACGGATCAATAACAAATGGCTTTTATGCTCATCCGTCGCACAGACGCATTCAACAGTACAATGAGAGCAGTTAACCGTAACTCTCACAACAGTTGATGGAAAATCAGGATATGCTGTATTTCTCAAGTTACAAAACAAAGGTAAAACCCACATACTTTGAAAAACTAATGGAAAGAAGAAAGATGACAGGCTGGAGGAATTATTTCACCTAACAAACACAATTTTAGCATCCTCTGAAGAATTTAAATCAAACTATGTGATGACCAACAAAATACACTGTAGTCAAAATAAAAAAGATGACAATAAGATGGTATTACCCCATGCATCTTACACATTTAATTTAATACTTCAAATATTTAGTATGAGCGCACTGCACAGAATTTAGTGGGAGAACAAAAAGCATGTCAGGATATTAATGAAGTAGGCAAAGCTAAGAGAACTATACCAGCAGAGGAGTCAGAGCCTGATGCAATGCTGTATTTGCATTGTTTTTAAGGCCAACAAAGCAAATGTCGAGGAAGTCTTTCATCCCAGTGGAATGCTCAGACAGCGCCTTCTGATGTACGCACGATATGGACACTAAAACACTCCCACTGGGCCAAAAACATTTCTGATGCAATGAAAACATACTCTCCCTCATGCACACACATATACATATATATGGAAAAAAAAAGAAAAGCTTTGTGTAGGAGAAATATATATTTCTCCTACACAAAGCTACACATTGGCCCTTTAAAGACTGAATAAGTGTATAATAATGTGGTGAATAATGACATGGTGTCTACAGAGGAGGCGTGCTAACTATATCTACTGTTTGGTGCTGGGCAGGTAGTGTGCAGTACGAGCTTCAGTAAATGCAGCAGTAAATGTCGTTTTCTTTTTCTTTGTTCAAAGTTTTTTAGACTATACGGCGCATTCAACAACACGCTGCAAAGTGTTTTCACCCCTGGGACCACCAGCAGACCTTGCCAGTCTCATCTTTAGACCGCTATGGAAGCGCAGACAAACTATGGACGAATACTTGTGAGTTCCTTGAAAAGCAGTCTTGCGACTACAATCATCAGGAACATATTGGCAGAATCACTGTTAATAATTACCATGACAGTGCAGCAAAGCTCTCAGATTTGCAAAATCCTCATTATGATGTTTGTTTCAACTTACTCATATGGTGAATTAACATAAACGCTGCTTCCACTGCTTCAGTTCTCTCGTTTGCAACAGAGAGACACGCAAACACACAGCAACTTCTTACTATTTGCAGGCCTTTAGGCCAGGCGGTCTTCAGCCATTGCGAGCACACAACCAAACATGCTAACTGACCACCCACGGGTGGTCCGAGTATGTGCGTGCGAGAATTGCTGTGTGTGTGTGTGTGTGTGTGTGTGTGTGCGCTGCTGTGATTGTCTGCGTGCATTTGTGAGTCTGAGAGTGGGCGTTTGGACGGCTGGATTTGACATAACATGACTCCGCAGTTCAGATTTAATGAGGGAAAAGGCAGAAAGCTGCTGGCGTTTAGTGATGCGTCACCAATCTGAGTGTCTCCCCAACGGAGCTCCATAAAGCTCAGTTGTTGTTGTTTACCCTATAACCGCAGTGAATACATTGACATTATCTATTTCTATTTAATCCTAAATATATATACTCCTTTCTCTGTATTTTTGTGATGCCCTAAAAAGCAGATTTACATATATTAATATTGCATATTAATCCTATTTCCCATAAATAAACACCACTGCAAGAAGGTTTTAAGAGCACTCTGTGTTATATGCAGACTGTTTTCATTACAGCAATCTTTTCCTCTCAATCTCTCTACCTCATCTGATTTAACATACTGAATTTGGGAGTTTCAGTCCCCACCTTTCTATATTTCGCCCTAAATATTTTCGTAACAGCATTATATTGCTTCAGAGTGTAGTTAAAAATTACATTATGATAGTATGTGAAGTGTAGTTTCAGGGAATGTCAAACTCCTTAATTAACACATACACCTCACCTGAAAACCTTATTAAAACATTATAATTATTATTAGCACTATTTTTGTATTTGCATCTTACAACAATGTATAAATTCACCTCACTTTGGCAAAGTCATAAAAGGATTGTGGTACTTTTGTGGCCGCTCGACCTGCTAAAATAAGACGAAAAGAAAAGTAGAGAAAGATTCTCCAAGCAACCGCAAAGGGTGAAATGCTTCGTTATTTGCACTGCCAAGCGAATTGCGTCTCGGAATATTTGTTTCGGAATATAAAGTTTAACCTATGCTAATAAAAAATGGTGCAGTTATTATCTTGCGTCAGTACAGGTAGGCTAGGAGATCATTTAAAAAATCAAGAATGGCATGCATTTGTTATGTATCTTCATTCATTAACTGTGAGGAACAGTCCCATTTATCAGTTCCAGCAAATTCACTGGCTACAGTTTTGTTTGTCAAATAATTTAGCTATGATGCACTACAAACAAAAGCATTAAGTAGGCCTATATAGATTGATTAAGCATGACGCTGTCTGGAAAATGTGCCGAGTTGTATTTAATAAATATTTAAGTTAAACTATTGTATCATTATTTGGTGGTGGACTGCATTACGTTTTCTCCATTTAAGGCCACCGAGTAGTTCTCTGCATCTTGTTAAAATAGTAGTACAGTAGTTAATAATGTGTATATAATAATGTGTGTGTGTGTATATATATATATATATATATATATATATATATATACATACATACACATATATACATACATACATACAATTAATTAAAACAATGTGAGCAAAGAATAAACAGATCGCCATAATTGAACATAAAGCAATCTGGGGTTTAACAGAATCATCCACTATCAACGTTTCCTCTCGCAACAGTGTTACTAATATTCAGTGTGTGGGTTCTAATACACAACGGTTGCTGGAAATTGCTTTGCTGCAGCATTGGCCTTATCAGCAGAACATGAGATGTTTTAACAAAGGAATCAATAAGTGATCAATGGCTTTGCTCGTCTTCGAGTCAACCTGTGTAAGATGAATACAAGTGCATTTACCAACATCCACATAGGACATGGAGAAGTAATTGCATAAATGACTAACTGTAAGTGTTGCTTGATCCCCTTTTCTCGACTTAAAGGTTAATATCTTGTACAAATCTAAAAGTTCAGTCAACCACCACATGCATCAACAAATGATGTCTCCATGAACGTAGCATTTAAAACCCACAACATGTTCACCAGTGGTGGGCCGTCAGGGCCAGCTAAGCCTTCTCTGCTGGCCTAAACAGAATCACAAAGTTATAGCTATTTTATAATTTAATGATTTTTCACAAATACACTAAAAGTATTATAATTTTTTTCCCCATCTTTAGTTTGACATGTTGGGCGTATTCTTTGACGTGCCAGAAGTACCTGCTAAGTACGTCAGCATTAAGGTGCGCTGTGATTGGTCAGTGGGCCAGCATGACTTTTGTCAAACAGAAAGCTAGCTAGCAGATCTTAGTGTTTAGTAAGAGTTCAAGTTGAAACATATGTAAGACGTTATGACATTGACATGACATTTTTAGCGTTTTTAAATAGATTTCTGGAGGACATTTCCTGACAAGATGGACATTGTATCAAAGGGTCGGTCAAGCCCACAGCTAGCAGCCCTGACCCAGCATGGAAAAGGATTTGTACGAACGGTATTTCTGGCTGACAGCGGCGGAGAAGCGTTGCACATTTTATCTAAGAATGCGTTTTATTAGCAACTGAGCTCTTGGTGTTTGGAGCTGTTTGGAGCTATGCTACGCTAACCAAGGCAGCTACAATGACAGGACACGCACAAGCTTTTGGAGAGACCTGAGTGGACTTTTTAAGTGAAGAGCAGCTGTGGTAAGTTAACTGATTTTGAGTCTTTACATCTGCAGTAGCAGTACAGTACTGTGTTCATTTGTCTATCATGTCGTTTTTATGAATAATATGAATGACTCGTGCTCTAGCACTGCAGTGTTGCTGGATTGATTTGTTGCTTTGTTGTCATATAAATATGTCACTGGTTCTTGTGAGTTGTTCTTCTCATTGTGTTAATTACATTGCCTTACAATTGAATCCGTTTCCCCGCTAGCTTAGCCCCCCTGAAGACACGTGTGGTGCCGCAGCCTCAGCTGTTTTTTGTTATTGTTCTGGGTTCAGGGGTCACAAAGCCTGTTGTCTGTTACGTGAGCACAGTCCACTGAAAACATTATATTTCCCACAATTTAAGCTTCTGCATTTTCCAAATGCACTAGTATCATTCAAATGTATTGTTCGGTTCTTAAGCCTCGTACCAAACGGTTTAATACAAATACGTGTATGATTACACCCCTAGAAACAAATAACCATAGCTGTGGCGTCATAATGAGCCTATTAGGACATGGCTCAAGTCTAGTAGGACAGCACAGAAGGCCCAGGTATAAAACGTACGGTCCGCCACTGATGTTCAAAGTGTCTATGCTAACATGCTGATGTTCATCATGTTCACCATATTAGTTTAGCATGTCAGGATGCACATTCGCCGATTAGCAGCTGAGGCAGATGGGGATGTCAAAATTTGGTCATAAACTAAAGAATTGTACCGAATTAAATTTTGAAAAGAGGAGCTGGAGGAAAAGTCAGGTTGGTCAGCAGGATACATTCTAAGGGGACCACGAATGTCTGAATCTAAATTCAAGGCAAACCATCTCGGAGTTGTGGAGATGTTACAGTCTCGACTAACGTGGCGTAGATTACCTTCACAAAAGGATCCTTTTCTATTTATTATTCAAGTTTAAATTATTCGATGGAATTCTTGCTGTAACAGTTATTAAGGGAAAACACTCCTTACATATTACCACCAACAGTGTTAGGAAAATACATTTGCAATCATGGAGTGGGAATTATTCTGTGCTGAGACAAATCACAGAGATGTTGAGTTCTAATAGATACATGTACAGTGATACTGCCTGGAGACTGAGCTAACATATACATGTGTGAATGACTCACAGCCAGGAGCTCCTACTGTCGAGTGGATCCAATGTGTGTGTGCTCATTGTGCTCTACCTTTTCACATGAGTTTTTATTTTTTTAAACCTGTCCGATAATACCCTCTTTCCATCACTCTGTCAGTGAAATGTGGCGTATTGTGCAGCCAGATAGCAGGTTTTTGTACAAAAATGGTATGGTGTAACATTTCCTTGGAGTTTAGTGAATTCATTGGAGGGGCAAACAGGCCACCTCTGTCACTGTAAATGACAGCTGACATTTTTTAGCCCGTGTATAGAAAATTGTCCATAAAGGTACAATGCTTTGGACTGTGGCAAGGTCTTTAAAGAAATTGTACATTTATGAGTCATAGCATATTGCCATGGCCATGTCATATGCACTCCATTAGACCACGTCTTGATATATTCAGTACTATAGCCTCCAGTGCCAAATAAAAAAAGAAGCTCTGCACAGTTAAATATGAAAACAAATGTCTCCATTTTTATCTATTTTCTGTTTCATGTTTCTAGTCCAGGGACTATCAATCAAACTGGGGTTAGGTTGTTTTGATTGAAGGTGCTGTGTGTCACATTTCTTGGGTAATATCAGCAGCCGTCGTCTGAATTCTGTTGCTCTAAAGTAGTGTTATTATAGTAAGGATGGCTTCTGAGTGAGATGAACGGTGTTAGTTACCACATTTCTGCATTCAACTGAACGTAGTCGCCATCTTTTTTTCTGATATTGGCTTTTGTTGCATGTTTCAGTAATTGGGAGTTGTTATGTTTTGGGGGATTTTTCTTTTGTTTACATTTGTTTGTATTTTGCATTTTTGGTTTGTTTGGGGCCATTACTTTTTGTAGGATGTTGTACCAATTCTAGCTAATTATTATTTAAAATTGTTTTCTAAATTTTGTTCATGGATTTAATTATTGGAATTTTAGACTTTTGATAAAAAATGTCGGATTAATGGGCATCTGTTTAAGAACAGCACTGGCATTTAACATTCTCTGCTGTAAAACATGAACTTGCAATTCATTATCGATTACAAAAATGTATTGTTGTGACAAAATGGATTGAGGATTCAGAATGTGCTGTGTGTCAAGAATTATGCACGACAGCAAGTACATTATTTTCTAAGAATGGTGTTTATCTTTTTTCTTCAAATTGTACCCTATCTGGGTTTCTGATAATTGCATGTGTTTACATGATCAAACACATAAAACGGCATACTCCAAAAACCTAATCATAAACAGGTAATTTACGTTTAACGCACTCCTAGCGGTGAAGGCTGCCCTTAAGTTGCATTATCAGCTGTTAGAATGTTCATGGGATGAAGACATTCTAGTCACTACTATGGTTAGCATTTTTAGATTTTAATAAGCACTCATTGGAGCCCTTGTTGCAAATTTGCTTCCACACATCAGGCAAATGAACTAGAGAATGGAAAACAAAGGCAAGGATTCAGACTATTTCCTGAAAAAAAACTGTGGCTGTGGCAGCTCAACAATGATGGTGATGGAATTATTCTCCCTTACAAAAACCACATGCTTCACCCCTAAAAGGAGATTTAGCAGCCTTCCGGAAATGTTACCACGACTACTGTACATGTTTAAGAAAAGATTGGAGAGGAGAATGGGCACTGATGAATACAGGTTTCTTTGGAAACTAGTGCAGAGGAGATTGTGTGGCCTTACAAGGTAAATCAGCGTGTCAGAAATAATACTTATAGCAGTCCTTTGCAAAGCTCAGCTTGGCAAGTAATGGTTGGCCTTTTGTGTTTTAGACAGAATAATTGGTCTTCTACCATTGTATCTGTACCCTGAGTGCCAAGGGAGATGATGGCTCATGAAGTAGCTATGCGGAAAAGATAGCACAACCTTTCATTCAGAAAAGGTCAAGTAGTATCAGTACATATATCTGGTTTCTTCCATCAAGCCAACTCAAGCCGCCTTGTGCTATAATGTCCTAAGAGGTCTTTCCATCCGTTTTTAAGTATAAAGTAATGGAATCATAAACCACTGCATCAAAAAGTATTTGATGCATTGCAGAAAGGCGAGCTATCTGAGAGGAAAGCCCGGCATTTTAGATCCAAATGGTTCAGCTCACACTGGAGTAGCTTATAATGGATAATTCTTCATTTCATGTATGATACTCAGATGGCTCTTAGGCCTGAGAGCTGGTTAAGTGCTCTGGGGGAAATTGTGTTTGCTGTTACATTACAAACTTTGGAGAGGTACATACGCCCTCGCAATACACAACTTTTTTTAACACTGCATGCATGTTGTACTGCTCACTTCAACGGCGTGTTTGATGAATATTAAGTACAATCGTCCTTCATTGTATTCACCCTGCTGATAATTCTCCAAAAATATGGAAGATAACAGAAGATTTTAGGAAATACAAAATACATATTATTTTGTATTATATTTATGCAACTATGTGCATTATTGTTCGGCATACAATTTAAATTATTGTGAGTCTGTGTATCTGCACTCTAGATCAAAGTTAAGCCAAATCCTGGCCATCCATACGCGTTCATCCATACTGGTATGTCAGAAACTGTGTCATGCCATTTTATGAAAATGCTGTCATTTTCAATATTGACACAGTCAATAATAATTTTTATTTTAGTTTGAGCCATTAGTTTTTTGAATCACAGATGAAGTCAGCTCCAACAACCCTGTACCAGGCTCTTTAGATTTCTCAGGGCAGCATTAATGTTTTTCTCTAATATTTCCCTGTTTAAATCATTCAGATAAATGGAAAAAAATTGTGACATAAGAAAACCTCACATCCGGTTCAGAAGCTCGCTAGAAATAAAACTGAAGGATAAGCTGTAGTAAACCTGTACATCGCTGAAGCGAGGTGATAAGTTAAACAACTGTAGCTCAGACAATAAACAAGATGGGCTACTGCAAGGGCCGCACGGCATTGGAGGATGTTGCTAATTAATGTAACCCAGTCACAGGTGGGTCACGGGAGATTTTTATTAGGGTCGCTAAATATGTTTGCTGAATTTCCAGTCTTTAACATTTATATCTGCAGTACACCTTTTGAACCACATGAGACAACATGAATGTCTGTATTGTTCCGGTAGTTGTAGTCTACTTAAGACATTGAATATAATATAAAAGGCTAGCGTACATTATGTTTGTTTATCTGATGAGTGGAAAAAAAAGAACCTGTTAAATTTATTTATTTGGTCTCATTGATCAAGTATTAACGTGATATGTTTTCAATGACACATGCAGAAAACAAAGTTGTGATTCATCAGCCATATATCTCTTCAAAATGTCTGCAGTACCTACTTAAGATAATACAAGATGATGCAGAAATGGCAGTAAAAAAAGATCAGCCTCAGCTTCATTGCAACGTTCACTTATTCCAATTATGTTATCGGTAACATAATTTAAAATTTGCACAATAGTTTGATTGTTTTTTAGTTGTTTTTTTTCAAATGATGACTGTAATAAGAAGAATAGTGATACAAAATTGTGATTATAATAGTGTAAAAAGTGATTGAGTATTGCTGAGTTATCACATTTAATTTAATTGTATTACAAATACAAAAACATATTTTTCAGCCCTTATTTCACATGTACTGTGTATGAGGAACTCTATGAGGACCTTAAAGGTGCCTTATGGAATTTTGGGTGAATGCTTTGCTTTAGCGTCAACGGTGTGTGGGGACGGTGTTATCAGCTGTAGATTGTATGAGAGCGACTTTATTCTCTGCAGGTCCCACACTTTGGTCCAGACCAATATGGATTGTTATTCAATTTTAAATGGACATTCATGGTCTCCAGAAGATTGATCCTATTGACTTTTGGAATGTATTTAGTTTTTTTCATGGGCAGATAAAAAAAAAAAATTGGGGGGGGGGGGGGGGCAAAAATACTAAATATTTTGAGGTTGTAGGACTTAAGGGGAGCACAGGTTGTGTATGCTCCCACATCCCGGTCTCACTCCCAACTCCGTCAAATACACACAGTTGGTCAGTGTTCCTCGGCGTCTAAACCAACCCACGTCATTATTAGACACTCAGAGCAACTGAACTGGTACGAAGAGCAAACTATTCCACACAGGACGCACGGGAAGGTAGGCGGATGAATCAAATAAACACAGGAATTCCATCCAGGAGACCGACATGCAAAACTAAATGTAAACCTAGTCATGTGAGTCATAACAGTCAGTGAAGTTAAAGTCAATCATGTTCTTTTCCCTTAACCTTAAAGTGGTTTTGTTGCCTGAACTTAACTTCCCGTAAAGACGGAAGTGTACTTTGAAAAGGCACTTCGAATACAGGAAAATGACATCCAAAAACTGATGCTAGAGGGGTACCTAGGGCACCATAGTTCGAAGCTTAAGGCCAAGCGTTGGTATTTGACAATTGGGAGTGAGAACGTGTTGGCCCCCAATTTTTGGAGAGTGGGGTTATTTACAAGGATTTACGTTTTAGCGAGATAACTGATGGGAGTTACGCGAGCACTGGTTGATTTGGCTGGACGTAGGCAGTGAGGACAGGCTGAAATACAGCGTTTCATTTCGACACTTGAAAGCCTTTGTGTTTGCAGTTAAAAATGACACCTAGAATTAGTGTTAAGAAAAATTATATACCACATGCAAGAAAATTGGTACCCTGGATCCCTGTTAGTGTTAGCGCTCATTAAGATTCAGAGAGCATCCTCTGCACACCTTGTTTCCCGTCTGCCCCCCCCCCAGGCATATTTTGCTTAAATAGGATACACATTTTGGGAGTGCTACTTCTGTCATCATTCAAACCATCTGTGGCTGCTGCCAGAATCTCTAAAAGCTTTAACTCCATTTTGAGCTGGAAGAAGAAATCACATTCATTTTTTTCCCCGCATCATACATTGCCAAATTTGTTTCATTGCCAAACAATGTCAAACTCACTGAGACTACAGATGCTGCCAGTTTTCTCATGCTTGTTACAGTAATTATGCTATTTATACCAGTCTTAAAGTCATTGCGGTGTTGAATTATTGATGCTAAAATGCTACCCATAGCTGTTTTTATATCAGCTTTCTTAAGTGATTATTTTTTTAACTTTAGGCACCTGTGGGTCAGCAGGCAGTGCACGCTTTTTCTTTTTTCTCTTCCTCATATTGATTCGAGATTGAATCCTCAGTGTTTGCGAGCTAATTAACCATAACTGCAACAATTACAGTAAGCCACGAGCAGCGGAGCTATTGAGCTGCTTGTCCGGTAACAGGCCTGTGTAAACATAATCCAATATGTGCCGTCTGAATATTAAGCTCATGTGCAGGTCACAGTGGAGTCCAGGGTGCTGCTGCAAAGAACCCTAATCCAGGTTTACGCTCACACAGCGGCGTATTGGCAAAAGCACACATTAAGATACACATAAAAAACAGACGAGTTGGGGTTTGCTGCACCAGGGGAAAAAAAATACCGTCAATAGCTCTCACACACCCATCAACACAGCTTGGATATAAGGCGGCTTGTTGCTAAGGTAATAGCATACCCAGGCCATGCAGAGCTGCTTTCTAGAGCAAGGAGAAATATTACTGACAGGGCCGTGTGTGTATTATGTGCCTGGGAGCGGGCTCATCCTCGTGAGTGGCTTGTCCGTCGATGAAGTGTGCGTGCTGCCTTCGCCCCCCGCTGTGATATACTACACTCTACATGCAAATCCCAGGGAGAAAAAGGCCAAGCTGTTGCCTGGGTGACAGCAAAATGCCGGATTTAATTTACTGAGCTGTCGACATGTCAGTCAGAGCAGCGGGATTTCTTGGACTTAACTCGGTGGCAGGTCACGTAATCAGCCACTCGCTCACTTATCCAAGCAGGAAGCGTGCGTTTGGTTTTTGGTAATGCCGCTTTTCAGACGGTGCCATTTTTTGCTTTTTCAGCGGCTGGAAACTAATCTCTAGTTTTGCCAATTGATTTTTCTTTTTTTTCACCCCTACCCTTCAAAATTTGAAATGGGTTCATAATGAGTCTGAGGATTACAGAACTTACTCAGCACATTGAAGGCTGTGTAAACTCAAGTGGGAAAATGAAAAAAAAAAGCTGAGTTACAAGCGCTCCATGCATCATCATCAATATATTCATACGCTGGCACTGTGCCAACTGCTGCTGCTACTCCGCGGTCGACTGCAAAGAGCACTGCAGCTTTGTTTATAATCTCAGAGCACATGGCAATGAAATTTGAAACAGCATAGACTTTGCAGTAATCTTCAAGAGGCACTTGAGTCCAACTTGTCAACAGAACAAAACGGTGCGGTGCAGCGTGGGACTTAATATTAGAATACAGTAAGATGTCATGCTGAATGCTGCTGTCTCTACTCCCGTAGTTAATTTTAATTAAACCAAGATAAACCTAGTATTTCACAATCTTTTCCTAAACCTGACCAAGTTGTTTTGTTGCCTAAACCCTAATTTAGTAGTTTCCTGTGAAGATGGTAGTTTATTTTGAAAATAAAGTATACATGTAACAAGAAAAAATGTACACACGTTGCTGAACTTTCTTAGGATTTTTTCAAAAGATATAACAACCATTGTGTGAGGAAACGTTGACTCACATCGATTCGCTCTTTTTCCTTTTTTCCATTAGCAGGATTGTTTTCATTCTAACTCTGAAGGTGTCATTCTGCACAGTGAAGCTCAAATATCCAAGTGAAGTAATAACAAGAAAAAAATTGCAGAAAAAACAATCCATCCATCAAGTAATTTGCAGCGTGAATGACATATACAAATGTGATCACAGTAGCAGTTGGTTTCCTATGGTCAGAGATCGAAATATAAATAAATAAAAATGTGTCTACGGTGATTTTCAGTTATATTTTATCGTTTGATTTCTGGTTTCTTTAGTTCTCAAGTTAGAAAATGTTGCCTGATTTTGGGATGTGGGACGGCACGGCGAGGAAGGGCCTGATAGCCGCTAAGATGTCCTAGAGGGGATTCTGACCTGCAACGGGCTGGCAAACTCCTACAGGTCTGGGGGCGGCCTAAAGCAGCGGAGAAAGTAACAGAAGTTGAGTATGTATAAGAAAGTAAAAAGGAAAAACATCTCAAAACTAAATAAACCCAAAATCAAATGAATATTAAAAAAAAGAGAATGAATTTTAAGTGGATACATAAATAAAAACCCGGGCCGGAGTCAACTGAATCATCTTGGTTTTACCCCAACGCCTCTTTGTCCTTGGGCCCAACCAGGTGCCCCCTTGGTGGTTTTACTTCCCCACAGTACAGCACAGTACAACAAGAAAATCTAAATGTTGAATCTCAATTTTTTATTTAAATTACTTCAGCTTATCAGTAGTTCTACCTTTTTTTTTCCTCGTTTGGTTGTTGTTTCTCTGTCTTGCCTTGTCACGTCCAATAAAAGAAAGTGTTGGCTGACCTGTTAGCTGTGCATCCACTTGTTATCTAGCACAACCTGTGGGGCCATTACTGCCTACCAACACGTCTGTGGCAACTCATGAGTTTAGACAGCTAATGACGAAAGGTAGTGCGGGCGTTGCTGGTGACCAATCATTTACGCAGGAGTGGCCCAAACTGTCACTTTCTGCTTTTTCCTCCACAGTCTCACGACTCGTGAGAATAGTATTTCCTCGAGCAGGTGGCCTTCGGGCTGCTGCTCCTCGCTGTCATCCTCCTTGTGCACACACAACTGCACTGTGAAAAAACTGGTCCTCTGTACAAATGATGTGTTATTTTCCATTTGATCACAGCTCACAGATATGGAGCTCTTTGCTTGCCATGAGCAGGACAATTGCTATAAGGTATTTTGGAGACAGCCCTGTCTTTTTTGTGATGTGCAAAGCTTTTAAAAAACTGTTTTACCAATAAATCATTGTGTTTAGGACGTATTCCCTGAGGTTAGTGCAGAGTTTTATGCTTGTTCCTAATAAATGCGCCGCACGTCCAACGCGTTCTCACTCCCAAGTCATCAAATGACCTTTCAAAAATGAATAGCTAATCACTGTTTTCACAAGAAAGCCACACACATGTACAAAAGATGCTAAAAATACTTTTTTTTTCTTCATGATATGCAAATAATATAATATCCAACGTCCAAATATGTGCCAATGGTAATAAAGTAACTTGCACCCGTGTCGTGCATGTCAACAATAGTCTTTCAGGCTACACATACAATCTGTCGGCTTAATGATAAGTGCAAATCAATATATAGAGCGCTGCCACAAAGGCAGACACAGATTAAGGGTATTGATGTTACTCAGCTTCTTGATTAAGGCAGCCAGCACAAAAGTCAAAAGCCATAAGTGCATGCATGAATAAGAAATTAAAATTATGATTGTGTAATCAAAACGTAGCAGGTCTGAATGGAAATTTACACTTGGGTCTATCTTTATATTCACCTTTGGTCAATATACCTCGAAAACGGCATGCATCCCCTCAATGTTTCAGGTCTCTAGTTCGTGGTTGTAAAGCTTCATGAGGCTGCGGTCACGACAAGGTCATTCGGTCATCTAGTTCCATATGACATTAGGGTCTTCACTACAGCTAAAAAACTGAGCCCGCTACAGCCTCCTAGAGACAGTAACGTCGTAAATGGAATCGTCACCATCAGCAGATCTGTCAACATCAGACATAAAGTTTAACTGTGGTGTGATTTGTGCCGCTGACCAATTGCAAACCATCTCGACAGTGCTAACCAGTAGTTGTGTTGCGCTAGTCTTTTTAATAGGGCTGGGCAAGTTCATGTGTTATTATCGCGTTAAGGCATTCATTCATTAACAGCAACAATTATTTTATCGAGCGTTAGCGCAGTTTTTTTTTATTATCAAGCGGACATTTTTTAACACAAGAACCGGTGTTATGGTTTAACCAGGGACCCTGTTAACTGGCGACCTTCAGCCGAATGCGTCAATTTGCAACAGCTGCCGTAACTACGACAACAACAGACGCATTGGTTAAACTGTAACACCAGGTGGTAAACAGCTGTTTGTGTGGCGTATCCTCCCGTCTCTTCCTGTTTCCTTCACCTATTCCCCTGGGTCCTAAGTCCCTCCAAGTACAGCTTCTTATCACCCTCTATGTACCAACTTACATTTATAACAAATACCACACATATTACACGCTAATCAGTGTTGCATATGTGTCTGACCGAAATACCAAAAAAAAATGATTCAATTAAATTATTTTTGTAGAGTTTTTAAATTGTTTTTGTTTGGAATATGTATAATAAGCATATCATTTAGTTATCACTACTGAGAATTTAATAAACAAAAAAAACTAAAAAACATGACGTAGATAGTTTGCAGTTTTCAAGGTGTATATTTCAAATTGCATCTATTACACACATGAAAATAAAGTTGTGTCTCGGCAGAATATCTATTCTCAGAATCATTATAACTGTATTTTAACTGCTACTGTTTAAAGGGAATACTGCTGTTAAAAAGCACCTTATTTGTTTAGTGTTTGCAGACCAAATGTTATTGCACTTTTGTTCATATAGCAGTACTTTTAAAATAAAAGTGCGCAATACACTACCTTTGAATTCATTATTGAATTTTGCGCATAACAATGCGATTAATCCCAAAAAAAATCATCTCTGCTGAACTTCAATCTGCCCCACAACAAAGGAATTGTTTTGCAGATACTTATGAATTGCAAGTTAATATATACAAATACACATATTTTCCAGTAAGCAATCAAGCAATCTTTAAACCCATCAGCTATCAATCTGATAACAATTTAGCCTCTGGGGATAAAGGTCAGCAGATTATGGATATCTGGGCCTAGGCTTCCTCAACTTGAGTCGTGACAATGGAGTTGGAGTTGAAGGACGAATTGTACAACTGGATTGTTTCACAAGTAGCCAGTTTACAAGCTATTTTTACGCAAATAAACAGCAAAAGCATCATCAAACATTAGTCGATGGGTTCCGAAATTGCGTTTTAGCCAGAACGCTTCCGATACCAGAATCTTGCCTACAGATTCTGCAGTCATATGCAGATATCTTTTCCATAGAGATTAGCGAACAAGCTACTTAGCTTGGTTACAGAAGGTTAGTAAGAAAGCTAGCTGGAATGTGACTAACTGATGTTGCTCCTCTGATAGTGTAGTCTTCCTAACTGAACTTACGCTAGAGCTTCATATAGACCAACAAATGCAAAAGGCAACATAACAGAATGGCACAGAGTTTTTTTTGGCTTGTCGTTTTCAAACAGAGATGTTTGGAATATGTTGTAGAAAAACTATCTCTGTTGATTCTATCCGATGTGAGAGGAAGAGGCTGTCATACAGTCTGTCTGGGAATTAAGACACAGTGAAGAAAAGGAGCTGACATGAGGAGAAAGCAGGAGGAGGAGATAGAATGAGTGTTTCCGATGAAGATGTTGAGACTACAGTGATCCGTCAAAAGCACTTGCTTGCTTACACTTCAGACTAATTCTCTCATTTTCTGCCTTTTACTCTGTTCCCTCCATCTATCTCTACCGTCGGTACATATCTCTTATTTATCGTTTTCTTCTCCCTGCACCTCTGGCACTTCATATCCCAGCTCTCTCCGTGAATACACAACAGAGACAAAGTTAAGCAGGCAAGTCACCGCGGAGGCGGCATTCATTTTAATCATGGTCTGAGAAAAGCTTTCAACAAGGATAACTTTGTTTCAGGCGCTTTTGAAAACTTTGACACATCATCAATCTTAGATGGGGGCACATTTGTAAAATGATTAAAAGTGTGTTCAGATTCAACTTTGAAGCACTGGTTCTTCTCAATAATAAACTACATTAATAATATTTACATTGTTCATAAATGAATGCCAAATAAACAACTATACATATTCTAATATGAAGTTATATATCTATTTCCAAATAGCTTTGTCATTGACAGAATTCGTTGCATCTCTGTAGTCATGTGTTTTTTTTTTGTATATGCAGTAGTTTTGTTTCTTTGAGGCCATTTTGTGTATACTTGCTATAGTTTTGTTTATAGTCATTGTGTATGTTTTTGTGGTCATTTTGTGTCTCTTTTTGGTCGTTTTATGTCTCTTTGTGGTTGTTTTGTGTATTTTCGCCAAAGTATTGTTTAAGGTCATTGTGTATGTCTTTGTGGTCATGTTGCATCTCTATGAAGTAATATTTGGAACTAACACTATCGTATAGCTGGTGACAAATTGACAAAATGTTGTATCTTTGGAGTCATTTTGTGTCTCGTTATGGTCTTTTGTGTATGTTTGCAGTAGTTTTGTGTCTCTTTGTGGTTGTTTTGTGTGTCTTTGTAGTCACACTTTTCCTCTTTGTGGTCGTTTTGCATTTTTATGAAATAATACTTGAAACTACAAATAGCTTAGAGCCACTGGCAAAATGACAAAATGGTGTCATTGTTGTCATTTTGTGTCTCATCTCAGTCCTTTTGCATTTCTTTGTGGTGAATTTGCATTTCTTTGAAGTCATTTTGTGTCTTTCTGGGGTCATTTTCCATCTATTTTAAGTAACTTTGTCTGGACAATGAATCAACTTTCCCACAGGAGATGTTAACAATTCCTTCAGAGGCTTTGGTCCAGGGACCCCAGGGCCTGTACCCAGTAAACCTTTTGAGTAATCCATCAAAGATATACTAACCAACCAACTACCTACAATATATAATATAAAGACATTTTTATGTACACCGGTCCAATTCTAGGTACTGACACCGGCACAAAGCTTCCCTGAGATTCTCCTAACTGGGTGTGACTTTCAGTTTAATAATCCCCATTTACAATGCAATAAACTGCAGAACTGACAGCCGTAGACAGGCCAGAACTGGCTCCCATTTTTGTCCTCTGGAGCCATTCTGTAGCTGGATATGTCGACACTGAATTCAGCTGCATTTGATACTTTTAGTGGACAGGAGGGGTGGAGGAGAGCGGTGGGGTGGCAGACACTGGAACAGATTTTTCCATTAACGTTGTAGCAATTCTTACTATACACCGATAGAGGTCAATAAAGGTTATAGATTAATTAATACTCCTTTAAGTCCTGCCGATCACTGTGGCGTCCTTGGTGCCACAGCTCTAATCAGACAGACAGCAGCTCAGTGATGCTGTTGCTTGAGGTCAGAACACAGTTTATCTCTGTCTTACTAGGTTTCCTTCTCTCTCTCCCCTCCCCGCTATTCCTCCCCCTTGTGGCTTTATTTCACTCCTCCCGTCCTAGTTGAGCCATTATTCCCTCTATCCTTCATTCCTAATCCCTTTTTTTCCCCCTCTCCATACATTTTCAATTCTTAACACCCCTGCTTAATCCTATTTCCTACCAAACCGTGGCTTTTTCTTTAAACTGTAACTCTAGGATCGTCCTCACCATCAAAATAAAGTCTTTAGTCGTTAGTTCAAATGCTTAAAATGTACATTAAGTTGACAGGTGACCATTGTGGTTATGGGATTTGGGTTGTAGTGCTAAAAAAACAACTTACCATGCAAAGTGTCTGGCTTTGACATAAAAATCTGCTGTGTGCTTTTTTAACAATTTAGACTGGTTTTATTTTAACCATGACCACCATCTTTTCATGACCAAGTACTTGCCATCATAAATAAGTAGTTCAACCCATTTGTGAAATAAATAAGTAACATTTTCTGAAAAATAAATAGAAAGATGCCACTTGTGTGCATTACTTTAAGTATGGAGCTAGCCTAGCTTTGCATTAAGACTGAAGGCTAGGGAAACAACTAGATGGTCTTTCCAAAGAAAAAAAATGTATACCTACATCCGAACCAGTATTTTGGGTGACTAACATTCACAACGCATTATGTGCCACCAACACATATTTCGCTGTAAAGAGGTTGTGATCATTTCATGTTTCTCTCTGAGATCAAATGGTGTATTGGATGACTGTAGGAATGATCTCACTTTATCCAGTTCTTAAACCTTCCGTATTTTCACATGGGGTCCAGCGTTAATTTTAACAAAGCTGTAAATATCTTGGTAGTAGTTTGATAACTGTGGAAGACCAGTGTTTGAGTTCAGATCACTCGTGAGCTCAAGATCCTTAGACTATTGAACCATCATTTTAACATTCCGAACTATAAACAACCACATTCACCATATTTTATTTAAATTCAACATATTAGTAGAAAAAAAAGCATTGCTAGTGTAACCCCCCGGCAGCTGTCGCTTTAGAGACAGTGCAGAATAGACAGAAAATAAAGAATTTATCAAATCTAATCCAGGTTCGATGAGGAGACTGGTTAATAGGTCACTCGTCTGACTGCTGCACAGACAAGAAATATCCACCCCGAATTACGCTTACAACAACAGGTTTATTTAAAACACAATATAATAACCAATACTACAACAATTTGACAATTCCACACATCAAAAAGTGTCCAAGCAGGTAATATGAAAAACCTCTGAGATCTCAGGAATAAATTAAATTGAAAAAGTCAATCAAAGAGTTCTCGAATGTCCTACCGCCCCCTGTGCACAAACAATGTCCAGCGAAATGGACTCCAGGTGAACTGTGATGTCCGATTGAGATGAAGATTCCCTCAGGTGAAGGTAGACGGTAAGATGAATGGAGATGGGGTGAATGGTGGCAGGCAGGACGGTGGATGGACGACACGTCTGGTTCCAACGAAGAAGCAATTTAATATTATTCAAACATATTGTTTGGTTCGTAATGCGTACTGAACCGTGAGCCCCGTACCGAACGGTTCAATATGAATACGTGTATCGTTACACCCCTAGTAAAGACCCAAAAGTGACACAAAATAAATTAATATTTTTCCCCCAATTAAATCTGAAATAAAATCTGGATCCACACTTGGCATAGTGTGGACTCAAGGATGAATTGATAAAACCGAGGTGGTCAAAGATCACTGTGACTTCACATAGCTTGTTTTTGGCCATTCCTAAATAATTTTTATGCTTTCATAACAACAATTTCACACCAACATCTAACAGGATAAAATTATGACATGGATGTAAACGGCAACTCATCTGGTTGGCGGAGGCATACAACCGAGAGGCAGTAATTCTATTTTTTCTGTTTCTGTTGGCAGACAACCAACTTAATAGTACTGACACAGCTCTTTTTATGGTTACTAATGACCTACTGTTGACTGTGCACAGAGGTGACAGCTTGATTTTATTTTTTTTTAGATTAAAGTGCCGACACATGTGATCATGGTATCCTGTTTTACTTTGCTTGGAGTCTTGGGTAGGCATCAAGGGCTTGGCCCTCAGCTTATTCTGTCTGTTTGGGTAACTATACTTCAGCGACGGCTCAGTTGAGTTGTGGTGTCCCTCAAGCCATCTTCTATTTTCTATATACATAATGCCTCATGGTTACGTTCTCCAAAATCATGATATCCTTTACCATTTCAATGCCTACAACATTTTTACATAATCTCTATATAAGCTGTTAAGTCCTCGGATGGATCCTAGTATCCTAGCACATCTTAAAACTTGCCTCTCCAATATACAATCCTGGATGTCCTCAAAAAGTCTGTTATGTTAAGTTATTCTGTTCAGTCTGACAAGTTATATAAGCTCTCTTGGTGCTAATATTGGCAGTCTGGCAAATAATACTGTGCCGGTTGATCGGAATCTAGGGGTAATATTTGCTGAAACTTTTCTTTCTTGATGCTCAACATAATTCATAAAAATAGGTAATTTCTAGCAAATATTGACCCACTAATAGTTGTTTGACTCCCTACACTGCCACCCTATCAGTATTCATATTGGTTTTACAATTGTTTATCTTTCTTTTAAGGCCTCAAACTGCCTGGCCCCTAAGTACATCTCTTATTTAATGATAGGGTACGATCACCATTAAGATCCACTGACTGTTACTCCCAGGTCACAGTTTGTGACAAAGGGTGATCGTGATTTTGCTATTAGAGCCTCCACACTATGGAACCACAGAGTCTGTAGCTGCTTTTACATCTTGTCTTTAAACTGTTCTATTTGTGAGAGCTTTTGGAAATGTTTGAGATATGTGTTCATTCATACTGTTTTTATTCCTATTTATCTGATTCAATCCATTTTTGTCTTTACGTCCTCTGTCCTTAAACCTTATTATAATTTCATCTGCCTTGTTTTTTTTTCTTCTTTGTTTGGTTTCTTTTGTAACATTGTTAAGAACAGTGCTATATAAATAAAATGTATCCATGTAATAGCCATCTAATCTAATCACGGCTCAAATGTCATCCAAGTTGCGGCGCCGCAGCGGTACACAGTCGATATCAGCCCGTTAAACCTCCATGAAGTCTCTTCCTGCCGTTTCTGTGTTTGAAAGCAGCTCAATTCATCTCATTTACAACTGCTGGGGAGCTGCAACCAAACCGTGGTGGAGAGACTGCACTATGAAGGCAAATCACTGTCAAAATCTGAGAGCGCAAATGAGATCCACACGTGCGCACAAATCAAACAGCCGCGCACGTATTTTACTTTGACGAGCACTTTTACATCACTCCGCGAGCGAAAGTCCCTCTCGCGCGAGCGGAAATTTTACTCTGCTCGCTCGCGAAACTTTAACCTGCTCCCTCGCTAACCTTTTAGCTGCTCGCTCGCTCGCTCTTTTTCTTTTTGACAGTAAGTGGGCGGACCCAGTCTCTACATCTAATTGGTCACAATCCTCGTCTTTGGACAGACTGGATATCACTGTGACACAGACTCAGATTTTCAGAGATTTTCAGATTGCACTACCTGTGCAGTAATGATATACATCTTACTGCACGGGTACTTTTACTTTCTGCACTTAAAGTACATTTTGCTGATAATAACACACTTGACTAAGGGTTTGAATGCAGGTATTTACTCGTAATGGATTGTTTCATCAGTATTAGTACGTTTACTGCAGTGAAGGATCTGAATACCTTTTCATCCACTAATTACTTGTCAGTGATTTAAGTTGGGCAAACAGTTAATATAGAAACAGTGGTCCCTAATCTTGGCTACAGATCCTTGAGCGGGTCCAAATTGTTGCTCATATTATATACAACTACATTATATCTCTTCTGTAAATACAACAGTATGATTAAATATGATAACATGTTTTAATCAATTAAGATCAAAGAGTTTCTTTGAGCTGTTTGTTGGAAGAGGTTTGACTATCAAACACACATTGTCTGTAATAGAATGAGTGAATTTAAACCAATCTGAGCAACTTGAATCCATTTACAAGAGAAACACATTTTTAATTATTATATTTCAAAATGCTATTAACATACTGTCAAAAAGAAAAACTGTGAGCGAGCGAGCAGCTAAAAGGTTCGCGAGGGAGCAGGTTAAAGTTTCCGCTTGCGCGAGAGTGAATTTCGCTCATGATGTAAAAGCGCTCGTCAAAGTAAAATACGCTTTTGTATCTAGCTGTTTGATTTGTGCGTGCACGTGGATCTCATTTGCGCTCTCGGATTTTGACAGTGATTTGCCTTCATACTGCACACATTTAAGGGCTACCACTGTGCCACTGGTTGTCAGGTCTGGAACAGATCTCTGTCAAATTACTTTCAACTATATTATAATTTTTTGATCTTTTCTTTTCTTCTATAATGGCCGGAAAAAAAAGAGACTTGTGTCCAAATAATGTCACAAACAAAATGAGCTGCAAATAAAGATCCAATCCAATCTTCCTCCTCATCCGTCTCCCTCTTCCAGTTTCTTCTGGTCTATCTAGGTCTATTCATCTGCTTTTAAAGAGGATGGTATTGCATTGTTCTACTTGTGTCACTCTTTAGCATCCCTCCCTCTTCCCCTTCCTCTCCGTCCCCCTTCAGCCTTCCTTCCGTCACTCTCTCTCTCTCTCTCTCTCTCTCTCTCTCTCTCTCTCTCTCTCTCTCTTTTCCTTCCCGCCGCGAATGTCAATGGAACATCACTGTCACGCTGTGCCGTGATGCATCCAGCCATTCGGAAGAACACACACTTTTTTGGTGGTGTCTTACACACACAAAAATCAAATGTTCATTCCTGCCATCTCTTTCTCCGTACTGAGTTTACTGCTCCTCTTCCCTGAGTCTTGTTAGTTAGACATTGAGGGTTTGGAGTCTCCTCTCAGGGGGGAGGGATGAAGGGCCAATTAAATATTTATGGATCACCATCCATTCAAATGTTTGGCAATGGAGAAAGCCTGTGACCGTAAAACTGACATGACTTGTTTGTGCACAACATGCAGCCGGGGAGGTGCAGAGCTTGTCCTCAGCATGTGTCAGTGTGTGTGTGTGTGTGTGTGTGTGTGTGTAGTGGCAGATGATGTTATTGTGATGGGCATATTTTTAGGCAGTGGGCTTTTTTCAGCCCGTTTCAGCCCGTGTGCAAAAGACAAACAAATATATATCAAAACTTCAGAGCAAAGCAAATTAAGTGTCAACTCAGACCAGTCCAGAGCAAAGTGTTCAGTATTGGCATATACATGTACGAAGTCCATGTCAATGAAAGCTGAGATACAAGCAGTCCCGGGACTCTTAAACCTTCCAGTGACAGCTCCGAAACAACCTCAAGGTTCAGGAGCAGTCCATTAGCCGAGTCTGACCTGTGCTGATAACCCAGTCAGAGCAGCCTCAAGAAATTGCTGCAATGTATTAGCATGCATTTGCATTTTGAGTCTGCACGACCCTTTTAACATCCTGACAGCTTTGCACCGAGGACGATGTGGCTGGTTGATCGCTTAATTCCCAGTTAGTACAGATAAATGTAAAAAAAACAAGTGGCCTTGTGGACTACCTGATAACCTTAACAGCCGTTATGGCAAGACACTTCTTGTCAGAAGTTTTTCTTAGCACATTACAATAAAACATGACGAAGCTGGGGCTGGAAGCGGCAAAACTCAAACCCATGAACCCTTTTACAGTTTGAAAGCAATGATGACGTAAGTGTACATACGCAGTTTCGCAAGGGAAGCACGGCGGAGTGCAACAGCTTGTCAAGCTATGCAAAGTAATTAACCAGCAAAGATCGCTTAATGCAACCAAAACAAATTGACTTTCCACATCAGTGTGCTCTTAGTGAGTGGGTAGAATACATTAGCATGTGGCCCAATATTTAGTGGTCTGTTATACACTTATTTTTGGTGGAGAAACCTTGAGTTTAACATTACACCAGCAAGAAATGACAAGCAATGACATCACTAGATCGGTCCAACCATGTTTTTTGCTGTCTTGTACAGAACGTCAAATACCATGACATAAGACTCAGAGGATTGACTTTATTGAATGGGCGCTACAAGCACAGGTATGTTTGTCCATCCGGTGGTAGACAACATGTTTAATAGCTTGCAGCCATAGTCGTTTCCTTAAACCTAACCAAGTCATTTTTGTGTCTAAACCTAACCAAACCGTAGCCATGTTGTTGTCAAATCATTCACATTTTGTAACAATGATGAAACAGTTTTGAAAGGCATAGACAAATCATGTTGTCCTGCTTAACTCTTTGTGATGAAACAGTTTGTAACTTGATGTGACTCATCATTCACATGAGGGTGTGACCGTGGCTAAGTGGAGCGCAGGGCCGCCTTCCAATCAGAGGGTCGGCGGTTTGATCCCCAGCTCCTGCTTCTACTAGTCTCGTGTCAATGTGTCCTTGAGCAAGACACTTAACCCCAAAATTGCTCCCGTTTCTGACACAACACGACAACACCCTCACTGGGATTGGAAACCCATCATTTTTTCTACAAACTCGCTGCACACTGTGATGAATACACAACCACCTGGGTGCAGAGGGCAAAATGGAGGAAAACACTATTATTGTGTGTGTCTGAATTAACTGAACTGTACAACACAGGTTTCCGTTTGAACCGAGACCTCCTGAGGAAAGCCCTGTCTGGGCTTTAGGGTAGATGTTAATTGCTAATCATTGTTCAAAAAAGGATGTTGTCCCGCTAGAAGTTTTAAAAACCAAAGCCACTGACATCCAGACTAAACCAACATCCCTGTAGAGGCAGATGTGACTGAATGGCACTAACACAGGTGGCTGACATTTATTTTGCAATTGCTCAACACTCCTTAGGGACTACATTAGCCAGAGCCATCATAGATAGGAGAATGGTAAGTGGATTGCAATTACTCTGTTGTTGTTGCATCTTCCACACCAACTAACGCTCCCTCTCTTTTTACTCAAAACTATTTTAGTATCCTGATGTCAGCCTCCTGAATACTGCACATCAATGCGTATTTCGAACGGGTCCCATTGAGGCCCGAGAGTCTGCTGGTTCTTCATTCCAGCCAAGCACTACAGCAGCTGGTTCCACTGATCAGTATAAACTGATCCTTGCAAAATCCTTGGCCTCAATGGCTCACGACTGACAACCGCTGTTGTAAATGGAGCCATCTCACAATGGCTGCTTCACAGGAAGGACAAATTCCTGACTGTAACCATGCAACTGAGTGACTCTATTTATGTGTGTTGGGGGAAGAATTCATATTGAAACTGATGTTGTCAGGATGCCACCCCCCCTTGTTAACAAAACGACCAAAATGCATGGCCTTTGTTAACCTGCCATCCTCCTTCTCCATCCTCTAGTAGCAGCCAGAGAGCGAGGGGCTGTATATGTTAGTCTCATCTGCCTGACTCATTGATCCTTTATCTGACTGATGTTTGTCCAAGTTAGAATCTATGGGCCCGACATTGGCTCTGAAATATCAGCAGCCTCCAAAGCTAAATTGCAGCCATGCTATACAATGCAGTGATTCCGCCAGTGTTTCAGAAGCGACTCTCACTGTGCTGTGTGTTGATAAATCCACGCCGCTGTCCGTGGTGCTGTAAATAAGACTTTTTTCCTTCGAGTCCTTCCAAAGAAAGCTCTCAAACAAAGATGACCCATTACAAGCTCTACCAATGGAAATGGTATGCACCAGTGTTCAGAGTCAAGGCCGTCAAGTCAAGTCAAGACCAAGTCATAGGCAAGGCAAGACCGATTTAAGAGCAGGGCCAGACCGGTGAGATTACCACACTTAAAGATAAGATGTGGAATATGCGAGCCATAAGTACTCCTCAGATTGATCTGAAAGATCCACATCCGCATAAAAACACCCACAGAAAACAAACAAACGTTACTTTTCGTTCATCACTTTTAGTGTCACATAAACTTTATATATATTCCTATGTAGAGTGGATATAAAAAGTCTACACACCCCTGTTAAAAGTCCAGGTTTTTGTGATGTAAAAAAATTAGACCAAGATAAATCCTGTCAGAACTTTTTCCACCTTTAATGTCACCTATAACGTGAACAATTCAATTGAAAAACAAACTGAAATCTTTTAGGGGGGAAAAATATAAAATAAAAAGCGTACATCACAGTAAAGGCGTTACAAACAAATCTTACAATGCAGAGGCAATTTAGCGATATCCCCACAATCAAATCCAGAGTCCTCTTCATCTGAGTCCTTGACAAGACCAGGTATACAATGTGGTCGGAGACAGAGACCTTCAAAAAGTGGTCTTGAGACCAGGACCGATCTCAAGTACTACAACACCAGTATACACTTTGTGTCGAAAGTGGGCGCGGTCATGAAGTGTTTGCCTCAACCCATGTCATCCTTCCTTCCTCATTAGGAAGTGTTGTGATCTTTGTGTGGATGGGTGAAAGCAGAATGGGTTATATTTAGATAATGTATTCAAAATGTACGCAGCTAACAGCCATATTTAGCTAAGGCTTTTGCAAACACGAGAGTGTGTTGCTGAGACAGACAAAGTTAAAAGTTAACAAATTGGGAACTGGAAGTATCCCTCTACATTTCTGCTGGATGCTGGACTTGCATTTAGTATGAATGCAAACTGCAGTTCCGCACCATTGCAGTAACATATGTTAAGAAATCTGGAATATAACCTAGGTAGATACATAGATTAAAGTGTTGCTTTATTGCTTTTCAACACGTGTTGCAGTGTTGCGATCTCCTTGCCGTGCTGTTCCAGCAGAATAACCGAGGAAACAACAGCAGCATGATTTATTGATGACGGGTATTAGTGAAGAGCTGCTCAAGCAAACACACCTTTTTTGATGTTACTAGGCAAAAGGGATTGTTGGCGTGTGACTGGATGCCGGAGTGTGTGTATTTATGAGTGACTGCGTGTGTGTGTTTGTGTGTGTACTGTGCCTTTGAGATGTTGCCAAAGAAACGCTAAATAGGGCAACCCACATGACCCAAAAATACTCACTTCTTCTCTCCAGTTCTGTCTGTTTCCCTTCATCTCTCCCTCCCCGTCTCTCTTTATCTCAAATGGGAGCATTGTATGTGGCCTATCTACAGCCCAACAACCTCCTCTGGGCATTATGGCACACAGGCGTGCGCACACACACACACACACACACACACACACATACACACACACACACACACACACACACACACACACACATACACACTCGTCACCCGATGCTCTGGGCATACAGCAGACCGGCAGCAACTTTCAAACTGGCTTAGCGCGGCTTACTACGGCTTAGAAAGGCAGATTGGTTACAGAGAGTGTCCCTGAACCAGAGAGGCACTCATCCAGCCCCCAATATGGTCAACAATTTTTCATCAACAGCTGATAAGCAGCTATGCAAATTACATTAAACACACACACACACAAAACGTCCTTCCAAATGCAAGCTTACACACTCAATGGTTTTCAAGAACGCTGCATTTCCGTTGTCACTGGACGAGACTCAAGAGTGAATTCGGGCGGAGCCTCACTGCGAGGCCCCGGACTCGTCCAAAACACAACGTTGCTCTTCTCTCGTGGGGATCGAAACCAGCGACCGGGCCGGTGACCTATTTCGTCTGGCCTCACTGTGTCCTGGCTGCTTTACAGACGTTATCTCCAGCGTTTGTCCCGAGCCGGCTGAGCTGATGATGGTCCAACATATATCTTCCCCCCAAAGCCAGATTTGGCTAAAGCTATTATAACAGGTTCCCCATGTGAAACTGGGATTCTATAACATTTTTGTTAAAACCCACAGTCCAAGAATAATTATGCCAGGAGTTTTGGCAGGTGTGGACAAAAAGCAAACACCGCTTTCAGTAATTTTGGATAGTAAATATCGTTAGAGTTTTGATGTACAATGTGTAAACAATTAAATCAGGAAATAAGGAGATTATACTCTGCAGTTTTAGTGTGAGTATGACTCTTAACTGGTTGGCCTTAATCCTACATTTTTGCCAAAAATCTGCTTTTTGGCTTCAGGGCATTAACCATTTGAAGTTGGCATGTTGGTCACAGTAGGTGTGGTTAGTAGTAAGCTAGTTTTGGCTACCCTGAGACTAGCAGCCATATGACAGGGAGGTTACAGCAACAACAATGTAGGAAAACGGTAAGAATAGACGACACACTGCAGACACGTCCAGTTAAAAAATATTTTGCCCATCAGTTTGGATTGTTGTCATTGCAGAGTGACCGTCTGTCCCTTCACAGCACACAGAGGCTTTCCAGATGAGGGTTACACTGGCTTTAGGCTCCACAGAGTTTCACTTTAGACAGCCCATCAAAATGAGTGACAGGCAGTGCTGAGACCAGCTGGGCCTCACGATGCACTCCGGCGACAAAAACGTGAATACATCATTGGAATTTAGTTTTTTTTAGAATTTTTTAATTAATTCATTTCGCATGTATCATTTTACACAGTATCCATATTATTGCAATACATTCACATAGCATTGTGTGCACTTCTACCAACAAACATTTTGCAGTATATTTGAAAACCATTTTACAGCCTGGCTCTTCTTTTATCACATTAGCTTGAATTATTTACTGCTGAGCACAAGAAGCTTTCACATTCAATGAAAAGAAAGAAGAAGAGGGAGCTGTTAGGATGCAACAAAATTATGTAAATCACATTATATTCTAACTGAGATCCGGTACTGTGAAGTCGCTCCCCTCCATCTGTGTGTGTTATAATCTGAGCTGTGCTTTGATTACGTAGCCTGGCCGGCTGTGAGTCCCTTTGTAATGCGGTTACAGCGGATAACCCCGTCCCGACCAACGGCGGCGGCGCGTAAAAAAATGTAGAACCCGCCCTCCGGTCCTCCCCCCCAGGTAAACACTGGTAGCTATGTCAGCACCGTTGACGTTGTTTGCGCTGTTAGCGCTTGTCAGCAACATTAGCTTCGTGCCCCCGGCTCAGCCGTCACCGTTGAAAGACGTTTGAGGCAAAAGATCATACACACTGAATTTTGGAATTTAGCATCTTCAAAGATGCTGAAAATGTGAATCAGCCACCCTCTCCTGTTTCGCTCATTCTTTCCTCCGTATCAACAGCTTCTCGGTATCGCAGGTTCCTTTTTCTTTTCTTCTTGGGGTCTCTTCTCCTCATTTCTCTCAAGCTTCCCTCTCTTTTTTTGCATCATCTGACCCATATTGATTTTTTTTTTCTAGCTCTCGTGTCCTGCTCGCACTTAATTCCTCATGTTGTTATCCCCCCCCCCATCTGCTTCCTCTCCTCTCATTTGATTTCTCTTCCCCCAATCCCCTCTCCCTTTACGCAGATTGGATGCCCTGCTCCTATGATTTACTCTAATTTCCCAGATTGCCCGATACCACCAACCCCCCCCATCCCCTCCAACATTCCTCTCTGTGTCATCCCCTCACTTCTTCTTCATCAAACAAACAGCTACATTATTCAGCATGGGAACGAGAGAGTGGGAGAGAGTGCGATGCCCCCCTGTGGGTTAATCCGTCTCCTTCATCTGCCAATCACAGCACTGCCCTGTCCTTATCTCCGCGCCCCGGTTGGGTGGAGGAGCTGTCCGTCAAAGCGATATAGGGGTCCGGGTGATTGTGCATGCAGAAGAGCGGGTCTCGCAACACCCTCTCCATCTCAATCACACGGGGCTTGGCGAGCGAACACACAGACACACACACACACACACACACACACACACACACACACACACACACATGCACGCACAAACAAGCAGCATGCACATAAAACTCACTCTTTTTTTCCCTGACTAATACACACACTCACACACACTTTGAAAGGGACTTGGGAAGCTAACGAGCATGTGACATTGAGAAGGGTGAACAAGGCACACACACACACACACACACACACACACTACATCTGTATGCATAAATCAATAGGCGTTCTATGGCTGCATTTACTGAGGTCAAATGGGGCTTGGGCTGACGGGAAATAAGAGGACAGTGTGTGTGGGTGGCACAACCGACAGACTGAGAGAGAATAATGAAAGCATCTCTGAAAGGAAAGGTTGAGAGGATGAGGAAGAGGAGGCGAGAAGTGCGTTAAAAAAACAACAACAGGAAGATGAAAAGGAGAGATGAAGTGAGCGAGGAGGAGGAATGAAGGGATGGGGCCCGGTGGATGAAGGTGGAGGAGAAGAAGAGGAGGGCGTCTGAGCAGAGGCTGCAGTGGGGGGGATGATGGAGAGATGAACGGGAAGAGAGGAGGGAAGGACGAGAAAGGGCAAGGATGGGGCCGCGAACCCATTTGCTGAGCTCAGGTGTTTCGATGGCACATTCATGTCTCTAAAAACAACAAGCCCGTTTGATTTCTCAACTGCTTGGAAGGGGCCGGTGTCGGGGTCAGAGAGCGTGACCGGCATCCAGTCTTCCACTCCTGTGCCAATTTCTTGTCGCTGGCGAAGGGAGAGGATGATGCCGTCACTCATCTGAGCCTCAGGTCGCACTGGAGGGCAAGGAAAGTATTTTGCAACCTGGGTCATGTATTGTTTTTTTTAATGTTTGCTCATCACTTATATAATTATATTATCGTAACATTTTTCCTTATCTAGCGGATAACTTTGCATTTTCAGTCTGACATCACCTTAAAGGGATAGTTTGCGTGTTTTGAAGTGGGGTTGCATGAGGTACTTATCCAAAGTCAGTGACTTACCTCCAGTGGATCGGTCGACGTGCTACAGATTTGCAAACAAGTATCAGCACTGGAGCAAAGCCATGTACTGCTGTGGAAGGGGGAGCAGCAGCAAAACTATTTCAGACACCTAAATTAAAGGTGCACCAAAAAACATCAATATCAGTTTAAGTGTACGCTATATTTAGAATACTTTCCAACAGGGAACCTACTGAAGTCTTGTGGTTGTGAAGAGAGCGAAGATTCATACATTTATATTACAGCCTAAGACAGTGCCAAAATATGAATAACCATGAACAACTATCTCCCAAATCCAAAAGTGAGAGTGCTGAAACTTGAAAGGTCTGATGTCAACGAGTATAAAATGTGGAACCGCTCCATAAACTATAGAATTAATTGGGAAAGATGTTTTAGATGACATTGAGATCATCTGGGGGAATGTTCTGAGAACAATACAATAAAGCTCATTTAGGTACAACAAATGTCTATTGAGGAGCATTTTTTGGGGGGCTTTAATAAGAGGGATTAGCTCATGCTCACATATATTGTTGTGCATAACTTTCCTAGGCCATGGAATTAACACATTCTTCATTTAGTTGGCGTTCCCATATCGTTTTCAGAAAAGACCAATCTGTTGTAAGTCAGGATGATAGTCAGTGTGTCTCCAGCCTTAGAGACCTTATGTCTGAACATCTTAAAAAGCATGTCCTCCATCGCCTTTCGTGTTTACCCTGCAAATATGTCACTGCCGCCATGTCAGTCAGCTAATTAACTGTTCACTGCTCAGACAATCCCCAGAAAGCAGCAGGGGAGCAAGCAGCAAACAGTATCTCTTATTTATTTATACCCTTCCAGTCTTCTTTTTTTTTTCTCTCTCTCTCTCTCTCTTTCAGTCTCTCTCTTTGGAATTATGTTCCGGATGTTCAAAACAACATGTCTTTGAAAACAGTAGGTGGGGAAATGTGCGTTACTGGAGAGAAATGGAATGCTGAGTCACAAAAATACCACAAAAAAATACCACAAAAAAGGCACGATGGTGGAACCCTAAAGTTGCAAAACCCATTTGATCCTTTTTATAATCTCTTCTGGAAGCTGGATGAGAATTAAATGATTACATTCGGAGCACATTGAGTTCCAATATGTCAGAAGTGTATGATTGTGGCTGTTCTTACTCATGAACTGTATTGAGAACAGACTAAAGTATACATCCAAAATCTAAAGTTCAGAAGAAGTTTGGAAGAGGTTTTTAGAGACGCAGGTGTATTATGTCCTGTAAAAAATGTCATTTGTAGTTAATCTCGCATCCAAGGTTGTCAGATTTTTTATAGACGGATGAATATGAATAATGAACAAAATGGAAAAAAAAGGACAACAGGTTTCAGAAAAGCCTAGAATTTAACTCTGACTCTGTCCTTGTCAGATAAAAATTCAGGACTGATCCGAAAACCCATTACAAAAGGAAAAAGAGACTAGCTAATAACCTACCTGGATTCAAACTGAATGCTCCATGTTGGCCCTTTGAAGCAGAGAAGATCTGGAAGTTATCGATTGGTGATTCCTGGCAAACGGCCCCACGGGAAAGACCTGACACATCTTGTAGGTCTTACAGCTGATGACACGATGGGCGAAAAAAAGATATGGATGTTTGATGTGTCAAACGACACAGGAAGCAGGACTTTTGCCCAGTGAAACTAAAAGTTAACACTGACTTATTTTACGGTAACAAATCTACTTATTTTAACTCAAACCATAATCTTTTCCTTAACCTGACCAGGTAGTTTTGTTGCCTAAAACCTATCAACTTGTCCTGCGCAGTTTGGTCTGTCCGCAGCATTAGAATGGTAGCAATAACCACTGATTAATGCCCACTCCGTCAGCCAATAACATGTTCACCAGTGGTGAGTCGTCAGTACCAGCTAAGCCTTCTCTGCTGGCCTAAACAGAATCACAAAGTTATAGCTATTTTATAATTTAATAATTTTTCACAAATACACTACAAGTATTTTTTTTCCCATTAGCTTATTTTTTCATTGCACAGCGCCTGTCTTCCTCAGTTGCTCTGCTTCCAGCCTGCAGTGCTGCTTCCAGTGCAGCTTGTTTTAAGTAGAGCTTTTATCCAATCAGATTCAGCCTCTATTTCTCTGTGTAAGGAGAGAGGCCCGAAGTCCTCTAGGTAGACCTTGCAGATTAAAGTATATGGGGACAATATTGTTGATTGTCATAGTCTTCAACCAATCAGATCTTTAGTTTGACATGTTGGCCGTATTCTTTGACGTGCCAGAAGTACGTGCTAAGTACGTCAGCATTAAGGTGCGCCGTGATTGGCCAGTGGGCCAGCGTGACTTTTGTCAAACAGAAAGCTAGCTAGCAGATCTTAATGTTTAGTAAGAGTTCAAGTTGAAACATATGTAAGAAGTTATGACATTGACATGACATTTTTAGCATTTTTAAACAGATTTCTAGAGGATATTTCCAGAAAAGCTGGACATCGTATCAAAGGGTCGGTCAAGCCCACAGCTAGCAGCCCTGACCCAGCATGGATAAGGATTTGTACGAGCGGAGAAGCGTTGCACATTTTATGGCTAAGAATGCTTTTCATCTGCAACTGAGCTCTTGGTGTTTGGAGCTATGCTACGCTAACCAAGGCAGCTACACGACAGGACACCACAAGCAATGTTTGGAGACCTGAGTGGACTTTTTAAGTGAAGAGCAGCTGTGGTAAGTTAACTGATTTTGAGTCTTTACATCTGCAGTAGCGTTTCTACTGAGTTCATTTGTCTATCGTGTCGTTTTTATGAATAATATGAATGGCTCGTGCTCTAGCGCTGCAGTATTGCTGGATTGACTTGTTGCTTTGTTGTCATATAAATATATGTGACTGGTTCTTGTGAGTTTTTCTTGTCATTGTGTTAATTACATTGATTTGGACTATATGCATTGTCTGTTAATTACGAAGCATCCCGTCATGCGCGGGGTTATTGTCTGGACAATTGAATCCGTTTCCCCGCTAGCTTAGCCCCCCTGAAGACACGTGTGGTGCCGCAGCCTCAGCTGTTTTTTATTATTGTTCCGGGTTCAGAGGTCACAAAGCCTGTTGTCTGTTACGTGAGCACAGTCCACCAAAAACAATGTATTTCCCACAATTTAAGCTTCTGCATTTTCCAAATGCACTAGTATTATTCAAACGTATTGTCCGGTTCTTAAGCCTCGCACCGAACGGTTTAATACGAATACGTGTATTATTACACCCCTAGAAACAAATAACCATAGCTGTGGCGTCATAATGAGCTTATTAGGCACAGAAGGCCCAGGTATAAAATGCACGGTCTGCCACTGCATTTGAAGTGGGTGCTCTGCATTCCTTGGACAGACTGCTGCTAAACATGCTAGCCTAGCAAAGTGACTTGAAATGTAAGGATGCTTTAAGCCTCAACCACAAAAGAAGACATGTTTCTCCCAGTTGTCCACTTTCAAAGTTGTCTTATTTACATACTGTTGATTCTTAGCTGGTTTGCTAACCTTTTAATTCCAGTTTTGCTCAGGTGTGGCAACCCCATAGCTTCACTGTAGGGACAGATGGGTACTTCCGAAGTACTGCGTACAGTCACTGGGGCTAACCTGAAGCTAAAGAGTATAGAAAACAAAGACAAAGTTGATTCATTTGTCACGTTGGTTCCGTACTTATGTACTGTAGTTCTTTTAACCCAAACCCCAATATTTTCCTAACCCTAACCCTAGTTTTGTTGCATAACCTAACTAAGTATTTCACAATCTTTACCTAAACGTAACTAAGTAATTTTGTTGCATAAACCTCATTAAGTTGCTTCTTGTGAAGACGGAAGTTTAATTTGAAAATACCGTATGCATGGAGGAGCGGAAATTGTTGGACTTTCGTGAGAAAATTAGTTATCTTTTCGTAGGATATGATACGGTTGTATGAGGTTATGTTGAGCTTGAATATGTTCTTATATTGTGTCGAGAAAATGGCAGATTTTGAAATTGCAGTGGTTAATTGTAGGTACAGTGTAGGGCATAATAACCTTCTAAAGGAGGGGGAAGATGGGGCAAAATCATGGAAGATGGGGAAAAATAACAAAACTTTAACAATAAAGCTCTTAGTTGATATTAGTCAGGGGGAAAATTCCCCAGAATTTTATCACATCACCACAACCAACTGAATGCAATAAATCTGTTGTATTTGTGGCCCCCAGGTGGCTTGGGACAAAAGGATGGTTGCCTACTTTGCACAGTTGGTAATCCAGCTTTGATGCAGTAATAGTCAGCCTGTGAAATCACTTGTACAACGTCTTATGGGGCTCTGCAGGAGCTTTGTCAAGTTTGAGAAAATAAGCCCATATGATGTCATCAGGGTTATCTCTGAGCTTGGGCTTGAAGACAAATGATAAAAAGAAAGTTTGTGTTCCAAAATTGAGGTTTGGAGTTTGTAAGACTTTGGCATTTACCAAGCCTGACGAGGATCAAATGTCTTTGGAGGGAAAAAAAAACTGGATGTCTCAACCTTTGCTGCACCAAGTTCGACCCTTCGAAAGCGACATCTCTGGTATTTCTTCAAATTTTGCAAAAAACATCACCTTGACTCATGGATGAACAGATTTGATTTTGGAGGTCAAAGGTCAAGATCACTGTGACCTCGCGTCTGTCCCATTCCTATGATTTATGTCGGGACAGCCAATTTTGTCACATTTAGCACAGATGTCCACTAGCACTCACATTTGGTCAAAGGTCACCGTGACCTCACAAAATGTGTTTTCATCCCACAACTCCAGAATTCATACGCTAATTATGACAATTTCACACTAATGTCAAATAGGACAAAATTATGACATTTTGGTCAGACGTGGGTGCAAACTGCAACAAAACTGATTAGATAAGGCATACAACCGCAAGGAGCTAATTCTAGTTTGTATGTCCCTCCCAGGTCCCCCAACTTTAAAGAGGTGCAATACAAAATTGTTGGAGTGTCCCTTTAATAATAGTGAGGCCCACCATTTGTAGTCAAGTATTTCCCTGGACCCACCCCTGCTTGTTTAGCTTTGTAGAAATGGGCTCATAATTATACTTATGAAATGTGTTGCTGGGAGCTTACTTTAACGTATCAATTATAACACACTGTAGTTTTCATCCTTGTGTCCATATACAGTAGGTTCCAGTACCAACGTCTTTTAGAGCTCTACGGCACGTTAGGTCACAGGTACGTTTTACATTTACGTGAGTTCATGTTGAATATAAACTTTACTCTTTCAAATCTAGCTTGATGTAAACTGGTACCAAGCTCCAGAGACAACAGCAGACTTTTACTTTATGACAGAAAGTGAAAACCGAATGCATCCCTTCAACTCTGACACGATCAAACAAGAACAAATCTGTTTTCTGGGTCTTATGGCGCTGTCATCCCGCGCTGTAACCGTAACATGGCGTCTCCGAATCGGATGTGGTGTAATAATAAATGTCACAATATGTGACATAACACAAGGACCTCTCCAACTCAGCAACCGGGGCACCTACACATCAGAGCAGTGAAATCTAAATCTCTTTGGCCCACTTGGAGAGTTATAATTTTAGATGCAACACTGCAGCGAGGTGCTAAAGCCAAAGGCCTCTTGGAGAGCCGGTGAGAGGCAGATAAAAAGAGCAGCATTGAGGAGAGGAAAAAAAAGATTAGCTGTGAAGTGGAGTTATATCCAGTTGAATGTGATTTTTAATCAAACTAATGACAGATGGGCTGTGTTTATTACTTAAATTTTTTTGGAAACAAACAATCTGTTTTTACCTGAGAGTCATCATTTATTATACAGTGGTGCATATGTTGTGTGGTTCCATGCAACAATGCTGCATATTTATATTGTCTTAGACCCTGTTAAAGCTTGGTTTTGCGCTAAATACCAGTGTGAACGACCACCAAGCCGCTTTGTGATATGATTTAAACCACTCGATGATGTGGGGCTGGAACGTTCCTCCTTTTTCTCATCTCCTGTTGCTCCTCAAATCGCATGAGTTTTGCACGCGACGTCTGAACATGTTGAAGAATTTTGACAAATCCATCCACACTGATGCTTCACGGCGTGTGGGTTATCACGTCAGTTATAGTGTAAAATTTGAACAAGCTTCTTAAGCTGAACAGACTGTAGTGATGCTGTCAAAAAGACAAAGCCTGGAGCTTCTGCTCAAACTGTGAATAATGAAACAACTGCTTGAACACTGACTGCACCCAGAGTGACTTATTTGGCATACAGCGATGTTTAGCAGTTCACAGCTGGAAGCCATGACTTCATATATAACTCAAATATATAAATATATATAATATATATAAAATTTAAATAAAAATACCGGAATCAGTCAGTAATTCACTGTTGTGGACCAACTCCAGCAGATGTCTCCTCGTGATATCATCAGTTTCTTGGTACTCAATTTCTGGCTTTTCATTTTCCCTTGAGGTTATGCAAAAATAGCTGCTTTATCTTTCTGATGGTAACACACTTTGTTTGAGGCTAATTGACATATTGTAGCCCCCCATATGCTTAAAAACAGTGTTTTATTGAGTGAGAAGCCATTATTCTCCCTGAGGAGGAAATCATTTAATGATACCAAGCCATGGATTTGGTTATCTGCTGAATCTTTAGTACAAAGTACACTCACACTTAAGAGCTACCGATTGCAAGTTCACTCTCCTGCTCTTTGCAGTCATGTAGCTTGGGAAGTTGAAGCTAATATAGCAATCATAGACTGTATATAAAAAGTAGACGTAGTCATCGTGACATCAGCCATTGGTTTGTGGGCTGCCGTTTTGGATTACTGGATTACTGCTGTCGCCATGTTGGTTTGTTTTTGCAACCGATAAACTATATTTAAAATGCGGAAAAGTGATGCCGTATATGGCTCTGGTAACGGCAGCGAGCTGTCGATCACAGTAAACTCACCCTAAAGCATACTCTGCTTTATGGTTTATCTGACCCTAAATGGAACATAGTTTACTAAATGAACATCATGCTGTATTTAAGAAGACTTGAAATTAGCGATTGAGACCATAAACGCATGTTTACAATATTTATTGAGGTAATAAATCAAGTGAGGAGTAGAGTCATTTTCTCATAGACTTCTATACAATCTGACTTCTTTTTGCAACTGGAAGAGTCGCCCCCTGTTGGTCAGTAGAGAGAATGCAGGTTTTAAGACACTTCGGCATTCGCTTAACTGGGAGAACCGGAGGTTGCCCCCTGATAACAATCAAAAGTGGATTTTTTTAGGTCGAATTTGAATGATTCCAATTCAAAAGTGTAGCAATTATCTTGCGAGGAGCCTCCTGTTCCTTAACAAAAGCACATCTTTACAAATCTGACCCGCCGAATGGTTCAGAACCATCTGAAAAGCCTTCATTGGAAACAGTTTGGAAAAGGGCAGCCACTTGGCAGTTGATTGGATGAACCATCTGTCAATCAAAATCCTCCTGAACCCAGTTGGAAGAAGAGTAAAAGCTTTAGGAAACACCATTGTTGTAGAACCAACAGTCACATCTCACATATCTAAATCTCGTCTGTAGCTTCCAGTAGCTCCTCAGAGGATGCTTATTGGTCTGTTCCACTGTGGTTTCAGACACAAACGCTTTACTTGTAGCCTGACAAGATGGATTTCCGTGTCAGCTTGAGATCCTTCAATTAATTCAGCTGCTTTGCAAGGTAACATCTTAACTGCAGTCGATGACAAAAGTGATTTTGTTGATGAGGATGTTGTTAACAGAGGGGGTTTTTTCTCGAGCAGCCGTGATTCTACATGATCATCATCATGATTTTCAGCTTTGTTTTTTTTCTCTGTTCAAAAGAAAGCACGAAGACATTACATTTAGGTCTTCAAAGGAGAATCCACAGCAAGAGTTATTGCATAAAATATTTATTTTACAATTATCACACAGCACGGTTTCATACAATAATGAAAGTAGTTGTTGGGCTGGAGAACGAATGAAACTGAAAACAATTCCGGTGAGAATTAAAAGAAAGAGGAGAAAATAAACTTGGAGAGTGTGAGAGCGAGAACACATTGACAAGAGGACGAGTCTTCAGCCATGTCGACTGCTCTGTGAGGCCACACGTATGCACAACGATGCTGTGAGCTAAACGCTAATATGAGCATGCTCTAAGATGCTCAAAATGAGAACGCTAACATGCTGATGTTTAGCAGGGACAATGTTTACCATGTTAATGTACAGCTGAGGCTAATCGGAATTGCATTTTGAAGGCATTCGGTCATAAACCAAAGTAAAAAAAAAACAAATTCTAAAAAATGGTCTTCCTCATCTTTATAGAAGCTCTGTTGCACAATTGATTTAATAGTTTTTTTTCACTCTAGCTCTTTCTTCATCTTCAAAATTGTGGCACTTTGAATTATCTGTATTATAGTCAATGTACTTGACTGAAGTGAACAAGATTGTCTGTAAAATCTCCAAATTCATTAAATCATACACAATTTGTTGTGGCTGGCAGTCAATATTGGTGGCGTTGCTTAGTCAGCCTGCTAGCTACTTAACCTGCAAGTAGTTTTGTTGCCAAAATGAATGAAGTCACTCTCCCTCTTTGTGCGCTGCCATATTGAGAGCTGTTGAGAGGCAATAGATATATATTCAGGATAAAAAACATACAAACTGTATAAACCAAGTTATTAATGCAGTTTAGTTGCATGGGAACATCATTTTGTAGGAGACAGGGTTGTACTAAACCAACTAATACTCACTGTCTGTTATATTGATATACTACATATTATATTATCATGTTGTATCACTACCTTTCACCTTTATACTATATAATATTCCACAGCATCATAAATGTATCATACGTATACTTATGCCTATATGTTCTCATTTCTCATATTCTTTGATGATATGATTAAATAATGAGGATATGATTAAATAATGACACAATCATTAATCATCAGTGTGGTGTACACTGTTTACTGTACATAGACTGGCTGACTCTACCACTATCAAAACTATCTTTCATTTTATGCTTTCTTTTTTTATAGAGCTCTTATTTTTTATTATTTTACCGTCTCTATTCATCTGTATCATTGCTGTCTTTTAACAACTGAACTTCCCCTCAGGGCATCAATACAAGTTTGTCTTAACAAAACAAAAAGCCAACTGTCTGTTGACTGAGCCGACTGCTCTCAAGCCACAGCTGCTTAGGATACAAAATGTCACAGTCACAGTTTGTGCAGCTAAATATTATATTTATTTGCCCCGAAGGTACTTCGCTGTTCGATGCTGCCTGCTGCTTTTGTTCCCTCTGTTTTCTTGTGTGCATTGAGACATAAATTGAATGCCAAGGCCTCATTTCTACATTTAAAGAGCACACTGACTTTTAACCCTTTGTTCAACTTTTGAAACATATATTGACACACCATCCCTGAGACATCCAAAAACTGACTAAAGGGAGTTTGCAGCTTAGAGCCACTAACCAAGCTGCCTTATTTGACACACTGGCGTGAGCATGTTATGTCTTTAGCATTAAGAGGATGGATGGGTCAAACGAACAAAGGACTTGCACTCAGGAGACTGCTGTTCTAGTCTTGTGTGAAACGTTGACTTATAATAGTTACATAACAAGCCTGTTTATTTTTACTCAAAGCACAGCCTTTGAGTAAACCTCACCTAGTCGTTTTGTTTCCTAAACCTAACCAAGTAAATGCAAACTAAGTATACCAATGCTGGGAGTTTATTTTGAAAAGACATTAATTTCCCTTATTGTAAAGCACTTTGTGCTTCATTTCTTGTTTGAAAGGCGCTAAACTAATTATTATTATTAGTAGTAGTATTATTGATGTGCTTGTTATACATATAAAAGCAATAATTTATTTTAAAACTATTTCATTACGAGTTTCAATCATATTCTTTGTATTTACTTTTTTAAATTATTTCATGGTGTCAAATGCACACACACACACACACACACACACACACACACACACACACACACACACACACAGAGCAAATTTGTGGCTGCTCGTGTGGATGACTCAGAGGTGCTTCTGCAGACGTTTATTTGTCCTCTTTTTTAAGGAAAGACTTTGACAAATTACATATTCAGAACACAGAAAGGCACACTGCTCCGGGGGATAGGAGCACAGTCCTTTTTCATGGAAAAACTCAAACATGGGTAAACTAGCATGCGTGTTCTCCACATGTACTTCTTAAGCAACATACCCACAGGATTATCTTGTGTCATACGCTCATTGATTTGGCCACATCCTCTGCATACTCGAGGAAGAAAAACAAAACGCACGTTACTATGATGTGAAATTCAGCATGCGTGGAACAGCTTTCCCCGAGAGCTGTAAAAGGCAACAGAAGTGGGATAAAGCAACAATGTATATGATCTTTGTCTGTCCACAAGCGAGCTCATGCGTGTGTGTATTTAGGTGTTTGTATAGATCAGATCTGTGTAATAAACTCTGTTACTATGTGTGTGTGTGTGTTTTTAACATAGAAAAGATATGATCCTTTTACAGATTATAATGCATTGGTACAGTTTCAGCCAACTAACTCGACAATAATATCATGAATATAACACTTAAAAACAACTCTTAAAGGGGCCAATCTGCATGTTTTTTGTTTTCTTTTTTCTTTATTTTTTTACAGTGCTCGGTGGCACGTGGCAATAACCAAACAATTATACCAAGGAATATGATATTTTAAGGCTGACGATTAGTTTGGTTGCACCCAGAATGGGGGTTTCACAAAATATCCATGGGTTCACAACCATGGCAACAATGGGCTACAACTACCAACATTTATAATGTAGGCAACAGGACACATGATGCATCCCAGCATGTAAACAAGCAGGTAATAGGTAAATCAATTGAATGAACCAAAAACCCTAACCAAACAACATGTGAGGGTTATTGTACCAAATAAAATGACTCAATGTGTGAAATAAGCCACACCAAGAGTACACAGTTGATACCAGACAATCAGAGAGCTCCAGCTACTGAAGTCTGGTGTGTTCTGGATGCAAAGTTGGGAGCCAATCATTCTGGAGGAATAAAACCAGCAACCAAGAATCGCATTCACCAATACACGGAGCCGTGTATTGGTGGGAGGAAAAGCTTATTTTGAATTACTTTTCTTTTGGGTTTTGGCGACGACACCGGCGAGATTGTGCGTCGACACCAAGTGTAATGGGATCTCTGCAGACTGTGCGATTAGATAATTTATGGCAGATCCAGGGGCAATATTCCAGAGTGCAATTTTGTTTTGGGCTCCACCGACTCTCGAGAGAAATGTCTGGCTCTTTATCTGCTAAATGCTCCACTGTGTTCGCCGGCCAGTCTGTAACTGTGAGCAGGTAGCAGTTATTGCACCGCTGGCATGCTAACAGGTGTAGGAATACACTTGTGCGTGAATGCAGATGCATAACACCTCAGATAGCGGGGCAGGTAACAGCTTTGCGGGACATCACCCTGAGTTTGCATTGCAGCATGTTGCTGAAAAAGATAACAGATTAAAGATCTTCATCACGCAGCGCGTCAGAGGATGAGCTGCAACTCAGATGCACAGGAGAGAAAGTGGACACGGAGCAAGTGAGAAGGAAAGGGGGGGGGGGGTGAAAGAGAAAGAGCATCGGTGAATAGGAGCGAAACAGTAATGTCCTCTATGAAACATGGAGAATATACACAATCCATGCTCACTAGAGACCCTGTTCACATGCGCACAGCTTTCATGGGTGGGCACACACACACACACACACACACAGATGCAGAAAAACATTACACACACATACACAGAGATAGCATTAGGAAGCTTGTATAATTCTCTCTGTGGGTGTCAATTAAATCTCCATGCTCTGTCAACAGCACACACACACACACACACACACACACACACACACACACACACACACACACACACACACACACACACACAGGTTCTCTTTCAACAGCTAGTGCATCGTCAACACCGGCTGGCTTGGCAAGCGAGAGAGAGAGAGAGAGAGAGAGAGAGAGAGAGAGAGAGAGAGAGAAAAAAGAGAGAGAGAGAGAGAGAGGAGGTGTTAGAGAGAGACATGAAAAAGAGAGATGAGAGATAAGAGAACTAGTAATATGAGCGCATGAAAGCACTGCAGGTAATGAAACACTAAACACACACACACACACTGGTCTCATGTCATGTTTTCTCTGGGTTTGAATAGCCAGCATTGACACTAGGCTAAGTGTCAACTGAGCTATGGATGTTCAAAAAATTATGGATGTTCAAAAAATTTGCAAAAAGCATCTGCTCTCTCACAGACACACACACACACACACACAGCACAAAAAAACATTACGTCACCAGATGCAAACTAATGGATTAAACTCATATCCATTAGTATAGAGACCCACTGGCTGAACGGATGAAGGTATCATTGACTGAACAAACAGCAACGCTGTCGGCCAAACGGCGCACGCTGTGGAACTAGTGCGACTGGTGACGGCGGCGTTGCATAATGTGAAACGGCATCTTGTGACTGAAGAGGCAGACTGCGCATTATGAAAGCCGCACTCTAAAGCAGAAAGCGCGATCTGTGGCGGGGGATGGTCACGGGTTTCGCTCCCCTGCTGAGGTGTCCCTCGATGCTTTGAGACTTTAAAACCCCACAGTGACTTGGTTAGGAAGGGGTACAGAAATATTAACCCTTACAGTCCCGGGCCAAAAAACCCCCAAAAAGGTTTGTGCTATTGCTGTTTATCTCATTGGGTTCCACAGCCTTTTTATTCCTCAGGATAACCAGAGCTGTTATATGTTGTGTTAAGGCTTGTACCGTATACAGTGTGTTGATGTGTTAATGTCATGGTGCATATTCCCAAATAACTTTCCAACACATGCCAAACTACTACAACCTCACACACGCAGTGAACCTAGGGCATCCGTGGCCCCCGATGGTTAGTGACTCCGGTGCAGTTGCCCCACGATGCCAGTTTACGTACAGGATTTTGGTATTTTTAAGGGTCAGCATGGATCCTGCTATTACTGAACATATTGAAATGAAAAGGTTGTATAATTGAGTCCTGAGTTATTTCCCCTATTTTGAGGCCTTGTTTTGCCGAAAAATGAGTGTTAATACCTCCAGTATTGCTGTGCTAGCGTTTTTGTTGCACTCTACCTCTGTCTGTGGGTTTCACAAACACATAACCGATGAAAAGTATCAAAAAGAGCTTGTGAATAAATCATGAAACTCCATCGTATCCTCAATCGGTCAGCAAGATGTCGTACGTCCACCTCACCTTCTTGAATGAAGCGTCGCTCACAGCAGAGCTGAAGGTAAACAGTGACGAGGCAATTTTGTCCAACTAGGTCCAAGGCAGTGTTCCCCACATATTCATAATGAACTAAAAATATGTTTACACTTCTCAGCAGCAGTCTGCCGGTGGGATTCAATCGGCGGTTCAAGGTATCTTGACATTCACTGGCCCCATACGAGCTTTGTTTGCCACATTTGTTCCCCTGCACAAATCAATACCATCACCTTTGGCATTATTAATGTGACATTCTGAATATGAAAACCAAACAATGATGGACAAGACGAGAGAGCAGAAACAAATATTGGAGGTGCAGCAAAGACAAACGTGCCCTCTTCCCATCTACTATCATAGGAATGATGAAACACACACACACACACACACACACACACACACCCAGAGACTGACGGATGACATATTTTTTTAAACAATAAGCACGTTGACGTTGATCTTCATCTTGATTTGCTTCCATCTCCATCAAATGGCACGGGTCCAAATTCCACTTGAAAAATGTGTCATCAATACTCTTCCTAACATTTACATCACATAAACAACAGCATCAGGATGGTAAATGCCTACTTTCTTTCCTCTTTGCATTGACACAAAAGAAAGACAGAATTAAGTAGAATTAAATAATCAATGGCAAATGTTGTGTTTCTGCATTTGACCAAAAAGATGGGATGCGTTCGATTGCCCACATCAGCGCTGTAAAAAGCTCCATTAAAGTGAGTGAAATGCAATGACACCTCAGTATTTTTTGGACCCACAGACTTCTTTTTGCATGAACAACGATCACAGCAGGTGCTGATTTAGTTTGCGCTCTGTAATTGAAATAAACACACATAGAAGCAGATGATGAATGCAAAAAATATATATTTTGATGTATCATAACAGGGCAGAATAAAATAGGGAGTTCAGGGGAGTGCAGTCAATCACTGCAATAATCACAGCCACTTATTTATTTTTCAGTCATGTTAAACCATTGTGGTCTCCTGGTGTTTGGTTCCATCACTTCCCCTAATATGTGGACTGCGTCAAATGCTAAAAATCTAAACATATAGCTGTTTTTAAGGTTGACTGTCTTATCCACTAGAGAGTGGCAGGAGTTGTTTTGGATATTGGTAAAATAATCAGATACATACATAGTTGTGATATACACTGTTCATGGGTTTAACTGCATCTTGTGGACATGTACGTTTATTTCTGAGGAGGCTCATGACTAATGCTCTGAAAGATATGCAAGCTAACCATGGTGTGCGCGCAAACGTAGTTTAAAGAAAGTATATAAGCAGTCTAAAGAGTCATTCAATGCTGCATTGATACAAGTGTTTTGGCATAATTTGGAGCATCAGAACAAGCTTACAAAACATCATGCCATTGTTACCAATGAGTCCAGTTTTCACTTTCCTCTTAGCTCTTTTTTAGTCTCCACCAACTCCTGAGGGTAACATCTGTTTATTTAGCTGCTAAATGCTGGGCTATGTTCACCAGCTAGTCGCCTTGTTTTTCTGTCAGCTGTTTGGTAGTGGACAACTTTATCAGCACTCTTTCACTCTTAACAGCAGACCGCTCCAGAGAGCCTGAAGGGAGAGCTGCAAAAACAAAACAACAAGCAGAAAGACACCAACACGCTCCGTAGACGCACACTTTGAATGTTTTCAACCGATTGAATGGTCAGTGGTTATTAGCCTCATAGACGTTGTTTAGAAGGGGCCTGCTACACCTACTAGTAGTTTCAGAAGGCCGTCTAATCATATGGTCGATCACTGATACAAACACAAGACGACAAAGTTAGAAGGTGACATCTAGCAGCTGTAGCAATTATGACGGGGACAAAGGAAGAGGTCAAGTGACGTTGTATAAAGAGTGACAAAGTCTATAGGGAGGAGGTATGTTACATAACTTACACACAAAAGATAATTTAACTTACTCTCTGACATACAAACCTAAGTTAAGTACATAACGTAACTTACATAACGTAACTTAAATGTGTAACATAACTTAAATACGTACGTAACGTAAATTAATTAACAACAACACATAACAAACATAATTTTAACCCAAAACGTGATCTTTTCCTGAAATGGAACAGAATGGTTTTGTTTCAATTCAAAATGTGAACTACGTGTTTGAAAGTGCAACTGTTTCACTTTCACAACGTTCGGGATGCAGTTTGATCGGACGCATTTGAATGGTAGTGATAACTAAAAACTGCCATTTAACAGCAGAGTTAGTGATAATCCTCTGTGGGTCCATCATTTTGATGGGACACCGGTCAAATTGCACATTTGATATACTATTAATATAAAAATATTGATAAGTGATACATATACACACAAGCCACCATAACCATTTCACAGAAAGAGACAAAATGGATGTTTAAAATAAATGGGTAACAAACTGGGGACTAGGACTGCTGCACTGATACCGTGTATAAAATAGCTTATTTGCCGTATCATCATGAACAAAAAAAGAAAGATCATGATGTCCCTGCTGCACGTCTCTATGAGACAGTATGCAATGAGCTATTAGAATGCAATTGGTAGCTATTTATAAAATTAAACCCCAACAATCCCCCTGCTAAAGCCAAATCCAAATAAACACTGTAAGCGCTAAATCTGTGGTGTCAGGAGTCTTTGAGCTGCCTTCAGCAGAGTCCACATTAATACCAATGTTGGCCTGCTGCATGTCCTTGAGGGGCCAATTCATTAGTTAGCTGGAAAGCCCAATCAATCACAATGTATCAGGGAAGACTACGGATCATAATTCAGCTCAGGTACAGCAAAGAGAAAAGACAGAGGAAATGAGACGCAGGATGGATGTGAAGAAAGGCAAACAAGACAGATTGGCAGGCGGGGGGATGATTGCAGCTGTAACCGCAGACAGTTTAAGGTGGTACTGTCCCATGAGTTGCTTGGTGTTCCAGTCATTAGAGGTCACCTGTCAACAGTAGTGGAAAAGGTATTTGGATATATAGTAACACATTATAATCTATTTGTTGGTTATAGATTGTATTATGAATCTGAATCTGCAAAGTAGAAAAGGCAAGACTTCGAGTTACAAAGTATTTTTAGGTTGTGGAAGTAAACCTAAAAACGAGATGTAAACCACCGTTGGAAGTTTATTTTGAAAAGAGACTGTGCATGTAACAAGCGGAAACTACCTTTCCTGTGAACACTGGAGTTTATTTTGAAAAGACAATATCCACAGTGACAAGACGTCCCTGACATGTCCAAAAACTGATGCTAGAGGGGTACGTAGAGCGTCATTTTTATTTTACCAGATTCTGTGAATGCAACCCCTCTCGGCTGCATTGTCAATGGAGCTGCAGGTTCCAAAATGAAATGCAAGCAATTGATTAGCGAGAGGAAGAGCAAAGGGGAAATCCTCCATTGTTCTCCTACTAAGATGTCAGCAAAGGAAAACAGATTTGCACACATGCAACCTCTAGAGTTCTAGAGTCCCAGAGGTCTAAGTATGTCTCCTCTACTTGGGCCCAGCCATTCTTCCTGCATTCATTGATCTCTCATAGATCAATGTAATAAAATAGAAACAGGTGTAGGTTTGCACCCAGAGGAGACGGCAGCACATTAATCACAGCCCGCGCTCGCATGCGGCCGCTCCCCGAGCTAACGCGGATTGGTTTAACAACGATTTTCCAGGCTCATCCGTCAAATTATAAGGGTTTTAATGACTTTCAAGGCTTTCGGCTGCTTAAGCTAGATAATTCAAAAATGACTGTGATTTAGAGCTTCACAGGTGTAAAGTAGCCAAGTACATGAAGTACTTTACTGAAGTATAATTTTGAGCTAATAATACTCTGCTTAAATAATTCCATTTAGGGAGACTGAACGCCTATACTGCACTGCATCTTCCTGAGGACAGTGTTTGCTACTTACTATGCAGGGACATTTTTTTGCAGAAGGCTAAACTAGCCAGCAGTATGTGCAGTTAGACCACCACAGCACATACTTCTTACAAGTAAAGCTTTTATTCACAAAGGAAACCAGGCCCCACGTTTCATGTGTATTTACCAGAAAAAGAACAGTATACTGTATGATGAAACCTATACAGTGGATACTGCATACAGTTAGCATGCAAGAATAGACCTTTTGGTGGATTTGATGAGATTAATAACGATCCTAATTATATTCATGTGAGCTGGTTCCAGGGTGCTGGTATTGTGAATGCTGACTCACTGTCATGGCGCACTTGAATACTTGGATGGAACTGAGCCAATATGTGACATGTGTCACACCTGTTGCTTTTCCTGCTATGACGAGTCCAAATGTCTGCAATAAAGAAAAAGGTCTGAAGGGAAACTTTAGAATGCCACTGCTAAATATAGGCTAACAGATTCTACTGCTAGGTTTACCACAATTCGCAACTCTTTTTAAGTCTTTGCAGCAGACTCAATTGTGTCACTTCTCCAGTGTGAACACACTGTATAATCTAAATTGTTGCTCAGAACTATGATGTAGAGTGGAATGGAACTTGGACACAGCTCAGTCCTTTAAACGCCGACACGTCCCCTCATTGTTTAATAGCAGTGTGAAGAAAGATCACTGATTAAACTCTCACTCTCAAGTTTTATATTTGATTTGTTTATGATCAATCATTTGGTTAAAATGTATGTTAATTGAAGGTCTGAACAACGAAAGGACGACATACAACTTTCTTTATTTTTTTTTGGAAAGATTTGCTTTTTCATGGTCTGTTATTTCCTTCATAACTTTTATTTGAGATATAATTGAAGTCTAGAGAGAGCAGGACGGTCTGTCTGTCTGTCAGCAAGAAGCAATTTTTACATTATCGTCATTTCATTCAGTTACGTGAGGCTGCTAATTCCTGAGCGTCGGGTTTGATGAGTTATATCATTTCAATTTTCCCTGAAACACTTATCCTAATAAATACTTTCCAGTGTTCAAACGACACCACAATCATATTCTGGGTTGTTTAATAATGATTTCACAATTAGAATATCAATAAATAGCGACGCAAATGATGAACAAATAACATAAACGCATCCTGCCAGTAAAAATTGCACTGCTGCTCTGGCAGTAATAATAACTCTACGTCTTAGTATTAGTACAATGCACATGTTGCAGACACAAACTCTGTCTAAAGTCTCTCCAGCTGTTAAAGCTGACTGTGATGTGATCATCAGAAACAGACGTGGCTCCATGTGACGCTTCTGAGGAAAGGACATCTCATTTCTCGTAAAACATATTTCCTCGTTTCCCCTCTCAACGCATGGAAAAGACACAAGTGAGGGAAACGTGGCTGCAATTAAGAGACTTGGGATGTACCTACAGCAGACATTTGACTTGTCATAGAAGGAGACACATGAGTGTCATCGATCAACACATTTTAAATGACCCAATTCCATTCATGTGAGCTGGTTCCAGGGAGCTGGTTTTGTGCATGCTGGCTCACTGTCATGGCGCACTGTGAGACTTGATGGAACTGAGCCACTGTAAACGGAATTTGTTTCACCTTTGTTTTTTCTGCTTTGAAAAAGCCCAAATGTCTGCTGTGAGAAACGTCTTTGTCAAAAAAAACACAAATTAAAAAGTACACCAATAACAATAACCGCTGCTCCTACCTGGTGGAGATCTGCACTCAACTGAGTGCCACTTTCTAAGTGCGTCATGTGAACTTGTTGCCGGAAGACAACGGTGGAAACGAGTGTCAGAGTTGGAAAGAGTTTAGTGAATGTACATGGTGTGCAATGGCCCTGAGCAATTGCAGCGCAGCCTGTTTAGTGGCTGCCGCTTGCAGTGTTCAATTTAAAAAAAAACTGTTGTCCCCATTAGTCATGTTTTAGACACAAAAACATGGGGAAATCGTGACCAGGTTAAAAAGTACTAAGTGTAGTTTGCAAACACCCACACAGTCTAGATAAGATAATCAGACAACATAATTGAAAACAAGTGTAGGTGGATCGGGGGTGTGTGCAGTTATTATGGTTAAAGTTCCCGAGACTCTGATTGAACATTTTCATACATTTAGACATAATTAGTCCTGGGAGTGTGCTGTTTGGAATGTGTATGATTAAAACTTAACCTTGAAAATGTAACATTTTGCGGTTAACTAAATCACACTAAAAATAAATACTCTTTATGGATCATATTCATAAAAATACATCTCTGATCTGCTGCTACTTTATGAACCATCCCGACCCCTTAGGTCGTCTGGGACCGGTCTACTTACTGTTCCCAGAGTCAGAACTAAACATGGAGAAGCAGCGTTCACTTTTTCTGCTCCACATATCTGGAACAAAGTCCCAGAAAGCTGCAGGTCTGCTGAGACCCTCACCTCCTTTAAATCTAGACTGAAGACTTTTCTGTTTGCTGCTGCCTTTAATTGAACCAGATTCAATGATATTAATCAATTTCCTGCATTTCTGCATTTTACTACTGTATTTTATTTCTTACACTGCTTTTAATGACTGTTTTTAATGTTTCAATGAATGTTCTTAATTGTTTTTAAATCTCCTTTTCTTTTGCCTTATGGTGTGTTTTCTTTTGACATTAGACACTACTGATGATGGATACATATGATTTGTATGTATGTAGTTGATGCTTTTAATGGTTTTATGTGAAGCACTTTGAATTACCTTGTTGTTGAAATGTGCTATACAAATAAACTTGCCTTGCCTTTATGATCAACACTCATTTTGCCCACTTTTCCAATCCTCATGCAATGGAAATCCAAGTTCACTGACTTGCTCATGTATGAGAACCTTCCAGAAACATGAGACATTCATTACACCTGTCGATTTAAAGTGAACACTCAACCTTTTACAGTCATTCGACAAAGGTCATTTCACTTGAGGAGAAAAGGCCAACAGACATTGTGTGAAACCAGCGGAAATCATATGACAGGATTTTTTTTTCCTGAGGTAAAAATAAATGTTTTAAATGGAAAAGAACTGTGTGTATTAACCTCAGAGACATATATATATATATATATATATATATATATATATATATATATATATAATGGTGTCATTGATTGTGACTTTTATTCTCTCAATTATTCTGTGAGAGTGGGTGACACTTCTTTTTTTAAATTTCAATATCAATTTTGGTCAGGAACTCAATAGCCTTTACAGACCTTTAGTTGGTGCAAAAAAAGAATATTCAAAGGACATAATTTGAAAGGGGAAATGGAATTAATTTAATGGTGTGGACATGGAGGCCAAATAGATTCTGGAGGGGCTGTGAAATTCAACCTTAAGTATGGTCTTTAATATCTGGCATTAAATTAAGAGAAGATTTTAGCACATCACGCTGTGCTGCTGTCTTGTGTTTAGGTGGCATGCCTCTGTTGAAACGTTTTACAATGATGCTTAATGTTTATGACCTCAGGTGATAAAGCAACACCCACAAATCCTTGTGTGAATCATTACTTGATAAGTTGACTCTCTGGAGGCTGTGATTGCCTCAACAGAGAGAGAGAGAGAGAGAGAGAGAGATTGGCTTTTATGAACGTCACATGATGTGAAAATGGCAGCCGAGTAGCTACAACGGAGCAGCTCTGGTGGATTTGTCCATGTTAAATGCAGCAGCCGGTGGGGAGGCGAGGCATTGTTTTCGTCTCGTTGGGGATGCATTGAGTAATTTGCCACAGCCGGGGGGAGGGTGCCATCCCCTTTCATCCCTCCTCAAATGGCCGCCTGTCTGTGGCGGATGCCAAAAAAAGCCCATTCCTGAGCACATTGTTGGAATTCAGTACAACCAGAGCAAAACAAGGGAGTCAATGCCTCCATCGTGAAAAACGTATACCTCAATGTGAAAAATAGCAATAAAAAAAAAATGATTATCTTGATTTTAGTAATAAACTGGGGACTTTTCAAGGTGATATCTATTAAATATTTTTACACTATTCTTCTGTAGTGTCTTTTATTATTGATGGATTTTACACTACATATCATTAAAGGCCGTTTTCTCAACATGAGGTTATTCTCAGACTCATAAATCTCCACCTCAGTAGCTCTAACAACTTTCCAGTTTCATGCCTATCTATATTCTATATTTCTATCTATATAGGTTTATAAAGAGGGGTTTGTTCATACATCATTCATAGCCTGATTTATAGAACATTTAAATCATCATTAGTTAAAAACGTGGCAATTTTTTTATTTATGGCTGTTGACAATATTTTCTAATTTATGGAACCATACAAAAAGATATCCAAAATTCCGTCTCTTATAACCTTCGGCTCTAATATAACAAAACAATAATTTTGAACCTGGCTTTATCTAATGATCAGATTTCCATTCTGGAATGTAGTCATATTAGTCCATAATCAATAAGATGATGCCCCATTTACGTATTTAAATATACATTTTCAGAAAACATGTAATACAAAAAAGAATTGTCTTAATGTAAGTAATCAACTGTTGACGTTTTATGTCAATATCTATTCTTGAAATGTTTACCTATTCACCTGTAGGAAGGCCAACAGAGGATGGCGTGTCAGTTCCCCCTCCACACATGCAGAGTGTCTTTTCAAAATAAACTTCTGTGTTCACAGGAAACGCACAGTTTCCTCTTGTTGTGTGGACACTGGATACTTTTTTAGGTTCTCTTACACAACAAAACTACTAGGTAAGGTTTTAGAAAAGACCATGGTTTGGACTGAAATAAGTAGTTTGCGTAATTGTGGTTATTTAAGTATGTGGGGAAAAAAGAGGGTAGATTTAGTCAACATTGACTTGGTTTCAGTCAGCACACAAACACTGATCTCCCTGATAAAAGTCCTGTGTTCTTTTGACTCATCCAACCTCCCTTCCCAACCGCCCTAAGGGGACTTTCTCGCTGTTTATCCTTCCAGTTGTACTGACTGTCTAATAATGATGCAGAAGGGTTTACATTGGAGTTAGTTGAAAGCCTGGCGCTTCTCATACAGACACTAAAGAGTGGGTCGGTATTGTTGCTAACTGATGTCTTCAGCCCTGATGACATCATCAAGGTTATTTATTTCAGACTTGACAAAGCTCCTCCAGAACCACAGAAGACATTACGCAACTGTTTCTACAGATTCAATAGCTCTTCTTGTGGCAAATAGACTGACCTTCATGTGTAAAATTGGTGGAGTGCCCCTTCAAATTGCACTAGGATACAACAATAATGTATCTTTGACAAAACCGGATGCAGACTTGATGTTCACTCTGCTAAATAACACAATACAATTGAGTTTCAATAGTCTGCTGATCAACCTTTTTACAATACAGAAGGAATGGAAACCAATGGTGTCTGGAATTATCAAAAGGGATAAACATAAATCAAAATGCACCGCATGGATATGAGAATGTTGTGAAATGATAGAAGTATGCATGAGTTCAAACTTGCAAACACATATGATCAATCAGATTTAGGTCAAGATTGAAAATAACAATAAATGAAGCTGCATTTTTGGGAGATGTCAATGGAATTAAGAAGACTATTGAATATTCACATTTGCTGTAATATTGCATATTTCAATGGTGACCATGAGATTTAAGGTCATGAACTGTTTAATATGTATACCTTGAAGGAAAGAAAAAAATCCCAAAACCTTTTTTTTTCTATGAAAAAAATAACAGTGTTCCAAAACAACAGCAGGTGTGTTTAGAGATCTAATACACACACTAACATTGAAGGAAATATATTTCTACAAGTGCTAATTAAGTAATACAATATTGGAATGACTTCTGTTTTTTGTTTGCTACTCTTTTACCTCAGAAATGCATTATTCCTGTTAGTTTTTAATAATAACTATATGGAATATGAATGGAATGATGTACAGTAAAAAAAGAAACAAAATAGAACAGAGATGAAAAGACAAACTGTAAGACTGCATATTGTAGTAACATTTGCACACAACACAAGCATTTTTTCAGAAAATAATCAGTGTATTTTCTCTTGTAATTGTGAAAGTAGCTCTCTTGGCGTAAACGTCCAATTTCAAAAAGTGAATTATATTTTGACAGTTTGGCTTACAATATAATCAAATGCAAATTACATCACATTAATTAAATAAAATTAAAGAACTAAAATAAGAATCTGTCACATATCTATTTATCCCACAGATAACACTGTGGTTGGACCAAAATAAAAGGTGTGTGTACAATGTGTGTTCAGTCAATAGCAGACAAAATAATCCAGTACCAATCCAGAAAGGAAAATAAAGAACAAGAATCCTAAAGTGGCAATTAAAAAAACAAGAGTAAAATGTATCATCATACACCATAATGCATCCTCTGAAATGTTCTTCACCTTTAAATTCCCAGAATAAAAGAGGCCAAATTAAGACAATATCAGAAATATATAAATTACAAACAGTTCTTTCTTTCTTTCCCTCTTTTCTTTTTCAGACAACAGTAATCCTCCCGCAGTCCTGTGACACCAGTTCCCACTCTCTGCTCTGTTCTTAGGTCACAGCGCCCCTTGTGGCCAATCCCAAACATAAAGCATTGCACTCTCCTTTTCAAGCACTGCTTTCCACACATTGCCCACTGCAGTTGCCCCCCCAAATCAAACCCCATCAGAAAAGAATGCACTCTGAGGTATGACAGGTATGAGTTTATGGCTCACAACAGAATGGCATAACTGTTGCTAAAGAAAAAAAGAAAACAATCAGGCTCCTAGTACAGGTTTCATTGTACGAGTGTTTGGTGAGTTAAATTGCAGTGAAAATAAGACATTTTCTCAGATTTCTACTGATGTCGGTAGCCCGACAAGGACCCCTGGAGCTTCCAGGAACAGAACCCTGCCCAGGAGCCAAGTCACTGCAGTAAAATGTTGGACTGAAAACACACTTTTCCGGCCAGTCTTTTTTTTAAAAAAAGTTTTTTTTATGCACAAATTATATTTCTGCTCTATTAAGGAGCACTATGATCGGAAATATGACAAAGGCAACGAGGGACGATAGAGGAGGGAGAGGGAACAAGGGGGCGAACGTATCACAGTCATACCCCCCACCGCCAACACCACCACATCCCTATTTTAGTTCTTAACTGCCAAGGGTATTAATAATTAATGAGGACAATTCCCTGGTGTCCGGGTGAGTCATACTTTCTGCTACTTGGTTTCCCAAAAGCCCCATAGGTTGGATTAACACAGAAACAGGAAATCTGAATTTTTAACCCTAAAGTGGAGCAAGCATGAATGTTTGATATGTGCCTAAAAACAGATGGAGCGATGATACCTGCTAGACAATAAGACCTGTGCCAAAAAAGAAAAAAAACTTCAAAAAGTACGGGCAAATTTGGGATGTTCAGATGTGGAAACAACAGAGAGAGACAAAATAAAATGAATGTGCATAAGGCTACACCAACATGGGTGGAAACTGGTATTATAACATCTTTGAAATCTGACTTTCTGACATTTTTTAGAGCATCACAAGGAGATCTGAGCCAGAAATTAATGTTTTCAAGCTTCGAATGTTTGGTTTAGCTTGAATATTTTTCATTAAATTATGATTTGAGCCAAACACAACAAAACTCAGTGCAAATGCACAACTAGTTTCATGGCTTTAAGTGTAACAAGCAGCAGCTTTTCTTGAACATATCACACTAAGCAAATGTATATTGCACCTGAGGGGGAAGCCACTGTTTGTACATGAACGAGTAGAACATTCTGTCACTTGAGCTGGACTCTGTCCAACACCGAGCTGTTGCACAATCCAACTTGTTCGAGGAAAAAGTCAAAGCGGGGCAACGGAGGAGTTGGCAGTTTCGGTGGCAGAAGAGTTCTTTGTCTTTTTTCCTTAAAAGTAAAGCAGCCTTGAGAGGCTGGGAGGACGTGCACTAAAAGAAATAGTGGGACACAGTGCAAATAGGTGCTGATTTTAATACCTTGATTTCAACATGATTATACAAGAGAAAATTAACCAATATACAGGAGATTTATGACCGATAGAAAATTGTATTTATTATACTTTCCAAGATACATTCTATTCATTTGTAATGTCAATAAACACTCAGAAGTTCAACGTAACAATACTTTTTAAATAAGGACCGGATAGAGTTAAGTTGATAAAATAATTTCGAAATAGAACCTGTCTTGACAATATAACCTCAAAACTAAATAAATTAAACAAAATTGTTTGAAGCTGTCATGACCGAGCAATTTCTTTTTTTTTTTTTTCTTTTTTTTTAAACTAATATTGCACATGGTGTTTCATGATATGATTCTGCCCGGATCGAACAATTTAGAGCTTCAATTAGTCGCCTTCCTCACCATCCCATCAATTCTGGAACCATAATCAAGTTTAATGCACATTTATTTTGGTTGCATAATGTTAATAAGAAACCTTTTACAAGATACTGTGGGAGATATAAGAATAAGGAAACGGCTTGAGACTTCACAGACTTCTATCAGGCCTCGGCTTGTCGTGCGACACAATGAAAAGGAAACATCACAGATCACATTTCACAACCCTCGTCCGGCGGGGTCGAGTTCTCCGGCGAACTGGGAGAAACAAGAACCCTTGAATCGACTCAACAGTCACTTCTGCTGGCCTGAATTAGCTCTGATGCGTCCCTCTGTCAAGTCCTTTCCACTCTTTGTGTATTATCTATTTTTAAATAATACCGATAACTCTTTAAATAATTCCCGCATAGAAAAATAAATGAACTATGTTGTTAAATTCTTTCACTACGAATTGAGAGCTGACAAGGGGAGGTGGATCACCGGTTGACTTATAGTTTGACAATTCTGGCTTGTAGTCTCTTGATGATGATGCTCCGTCGTACAGTGTGTGTGTGTGTGTGTGTCTGCGTGTAGATGTTTGTCCATCCTTGTAATTTACAAACCAGTCCCACAGATACAAATAATGTAAGACTTACAAAATAAATTCCAGGTTACGCTTACATGGCAAGCAGCTTTGTAATTATTATTATTTTTTTTTTCATCCTTGGGTTTTTATCATTTTTCAGAAACAACGTCCTCTGACAGTGTGTGTGCTGTTAGATTTCACCCAAAACATACAGGAACTGTAAGTAGCAACTTTGAAGAGAAACACAACTCCATTCAGAAGACACTATATTTAACATGGCTCCTTACACAAAGAGAACAAGTCATGAAATCATTCCCCCTCAAAAAAATAAGAGTTTCGTAGCGCCTAAACGGGAGCAGGTGTACTGCTACTGGTGTGTAATCCAGGCAAGGTGGCAGAGAGACTGCCTCCGACTCCAGAGAGCATCCCCAAGAACAAACACATATTCCCGCAAATTCAAAAAAAAAGAAAAAAAAGAAGTAGCATCCATTGAGTCACCGACTCTGTTAATCTCATCCCAGAAGAGGTGATTTGGGATACTTTCCAGAGCAAAAAGAACAACAACCGATGTGCCCTCTTTTTTTTTCTCTCTCTTTCTTTAAACAACGAGGGGTTGAAGACGGCGAGGTATATTCTCAAGCACTGTTTTCAAGACCCTTTTGATTTGGTTGGGAAAAACAAAAGGAGGAGGAGAAAAAAATAACAAGAACAACAACAAAAAATAAGAAGATAAGTACCCATTTCAATAGCAGCAACAACAAAAAAATGTATAATATGACTGTCTGGTTGCTTTTTAGGGTGTCCTGTGGTATGTGGGATTCATACATGTGGTGGCATGGATAATCCGAAAGGTCTTTTACTGTGAAATAGATCCACGCCGATTCTAGTAATAGCTTTTGTAGTGTGGAGCCATTTTGTCCATCTCTGCATTGGTCATTAAGGATTTCCAGAAGGCACTTTTTCTCTCTGTGTGTACGTGTGTGTGTGCATGTGTGTCTGTGTGGCTGCAGAAAGGGAGATGAAGGCAGAAAGCGAGCAATCTGGGGGGCTGAATGGTGTGTGTGTGTGTGTGTGTGTGTGTGTGTGTGGGGGGGGGGGGGGGGGGGGGGGGGGCAGAGAAAGGCAGATGTGTTTGGCTGTCTGTCTGCCTGTATGTGTGTCTAACCTCCCTCTATGTGTGTGTGTGTGTGTGTGTGTGTGTGTGTGTGTGTGTGTGTGTGTGTGTGTGTGTGTGTAATCAATGCACTAAACCCAACACAACAATCCCTACATTTTACTCAGTGCAGTCTGCTCCTCGAGCACCTGCAGGTAATCAGGCGTTCCTTGGAGCTTGGCCTTCAGCTCGTAATACTCACTTTTCCTCTGCTCCACCACGATCTTACTGTGGTTCCCGCCTATCAGCGACGACTTCTTCATCTTTTTATCCAGAGTTTTCTCCGGGTAGCGGATCTCATAGCCGCCCATCCCTATACTGTTGAAATCTCTTTTGCTGTCCAGAAAGTTCTGGATGAACATGCTGGGCTCGCGGTGGGGGAGGAACTCTTCCAGCTCGTCGATGGTGCTGAGGCGTTTGTTGCGCTCCAGGGTGGAGAGCGAGTCCTTGTCTTTGTCAGCGCTGTTCCGGAGGATGATCTTCTGCCTCTGCGAGTCCGCAAACTTAAACCCGGCATCCATGTCTGAGGAGCGTCCGATCCCGCAGGTGTGGCTCTTGCCGATGTGCTCGATGGTCTGCGGGATGAACGTCTCGCCTCCCAAGTCATCTCCCGGGATGGAGCCCTTTTTGCCAGATTTGTGACTGTGTCTGCGGAGCTGCAACGACATGGAGCCGCACTCCTGATTACCGAGCCCCTCCTGTCTGCCCACCGGTTTTTTATTCCGCCTCAGGACAAAGACTAAAAGGCAGAAGGCCACGAACACAGTGAGGATAAGCACCACGAGGATGCTGAGGATCATGATGGATAGAGGCACGGGCCCTCCTGGTGGTGCTTTGCCAACTCCAGCGGGCGACACCGACGTTAAAACAGGGGTGGCGCCGGTGAGAATAAACGGCGGTCTCGCCACAAGCTTGGGACACAGGATCTCATTTTTCAAGAGGCGCAGCTCAATGTTGGAGAACTGCACAGGGGAGGCACATTTCACCTCTTTGGCAGCCACTCCATCACTTAGCTTCTCTAGCCAGAGTTTGAGGGCGACAAGATCGCAGGAACACTCCCAGGGGTTCCCTTCCAGGTCTATCTGGGTCAGGGATCGCAGCTGGTCCAAGACCCCACTCACTGGTAGGGTCATGAAGTGGTTGTTTTTCAGATTGAGTCTGGCTAAAGAGACACCCGCAAACACGTAGGCAGGGAGACTCCGCAGGACGTTGTTGTTGAGATACAGAAGTTGGAGGTTCGGCATGGAGTCAAATGTACCCGCTAAGATTTCTTTTATGGCATTGTATTCCAAATATAGGTACTGTAAGTTTGTGAGGCCCAAAAACATCTCTGGGTGTAACTGCTCAAGTTGGTTCCCATTCAAATACAGTCTCCTCAAATTAGTGAGGTTTGAAAACACACTTTTCTGGACTGTGACAATTTGATTGCTGCCAAGATGTAGCAAATCTAAGCCCTCAAACCCTTGGAAATCAGTCGGGCTTATGTCACGGATGTAATTTCCACTCAGGTGAAGCTTCTTGGCATTTGGGGGTTTGGGAAGGAGATCACCTAAACTTTTAATATTCCTCTCCTGACAGCTGACGCTGATGCCAAAGTCAGAAGGGTGGGCTTTACAGCTGCAGGGCTGTGGACACAACAACGGAGGGGTCCGTGTCTGAAAGGATACAATCTGGCTATTTCTTCCAAAAGGGGGTAAACCGGCCACAATACCATTACCGTAAATCTTGGATGAGTCAGTGGTTTTTGGCGCTTTTGTGGCCAGGGGAGCCACAGTGGTTGGGGACATTTTGGAGGGCGTCTGCCCATTATCGGGCGGAGGCATCCTAACATCAAAGTCACTTCCTGTGCCCATGGGACAAAGCTCCTGTTTGTTTGTTTCTTTCAGGAGTCGCCCGTACAAGTCACTTGGTGTTTCACATATGGCCTCGCCGATAAAAATATTATAGGGCATGTTTTCAAGCCATGCCTTGAGAGGCGCTAAATCACAGGTACAGTTCCAGGGATTGTCATCCAGCTGCAGCTCTACAATACGCCCGATATGCTCCAGAACCCCCAAATAAGGAAGCTTCTGGATCCTGTTCCCCCTTATATCCAGGTGTGTGAGTGAGGCAAAGCGAAATATGTTGTCAGGAAGTAACTGTATGAGATTATCGTTCAGGATGAGCACTTTAAGCCTGTGCAGTTTGTTAAACGCTCCCTTTTCAATGTATTTTATTAAGTTGTAGTCAGCCTGAAGGTATTCCAAGTTTTCTATCCCTTGGAAAGTGTCCGCTCTCAGCACCTTTAACTCGTTGTTGTTCAGGTGCAGCTGTTTCAACGCGCTCATCCCCATGAACGCTCCGCCCTCGATGTTCTGCAGTTTATTGTTCCCCAGCTGCAGTGACACAGCGTGGGTGAAGTTGAGGAACGAGTTTGGGTAGAGTATGATCAAAAAGTTGTTCTGGAAGTTCAGGTGGTATAGGGACGAGGCCGGCGGGAAGAGCTGCGTGGGCCGGTAGACGGTGACCTTCTCGCAGTTGACATACAGCACGTTCTCCACGGACATGCAGGAGCAGGCGCTGCAGGTCTCAGCCATCAAGTCCGAGGCGGACGGGTCCGCCATCTGGGGTCCGTCCGACGCAGAGGGGGAGGAGAGGGAGGAGGAGACGGAGCCGGAGATGGAGGAAGAAAAGGCTGCCAGCAGGAGTACGAGCAGCATCTCGCCGGTTAGAAATCCTCCCCCAGAAAACCATTTAGTAACCTTTTGGAGAGAAAAAAAAGAGGACAGATGCATGCACAAACATTCACACACACAGGCGTACGTATGTGCAAACGAGCCCAAAGAAGCATGCGCACACACACACACACACACACACACAGAAAGCAAACCATCAAAAAAATGCATATTTCATATTGATCATACTGAAATTGCAATATTAAAATGTCTCTCAAGGATTGCATTATGAGTTATTCCTGTAAATATAACTAAGCAAATCATCATGCAAATGGTGCACATTTCTAACCACTGCACTTTTTCTTTTATCGGAATCATGGCAGTGAGTAGCTTTGGCTTTGAAACAATGATTCACCCTAATGATTTGGACAGCACACGTTTGATGCAGACTATTCGGGTACTGCAGGAAAAGTACCACATGCTCTGGAAATTACTCAAACCTGTGAACTGCTGCACATCTATGCGTCTTATTTCTGCCAGTCAAAGCATGAAGCATTGTCCTCGAAACCGTCTAAGACAGCAGCACGACTATTATTTTTCACCTCTCAGCGTATTCCATATAATCAAAGTCAAACGGCTGCAGTTTTCTCTCTTTTTCTTTTTTTTAAGGGGTTTCATTTGAAGCAAGCAGCAGCCACACCACCACCACCACCACCACCACTGAGTGGCACATTCAGGTTATTTAGGAAAGCAGCTGTGAGAGCAAAGGGGAAGATGAAGAATTGGGACTGTGCCGTTGCTGACATATTGAGAGGGTTATAGCCGCACACATTGATTACCCCCATATTTGACAACGACAATAAAAATATTCCTCAAATTAATAAAATCAGGTCATGATATTTTCAAAAAAAAAAAAAGACTTACCCAAAGCTGAGTCGGTAATGAATGCGGCTCCCTCTGGAGACACGGGGCAGCATTGGTGAGACATGGATGGAGGCAAACAGTCGTCCCCGCACGTACAGTTACAGGGGCGCAACAAGGTTTCTCCAGCCCCCTATATCCCCATGTAGGCTACTGTATGTCAACCCGAGCCAAGCAAACTGGCGGGGGTGCGGTGGAGATGGAGGTAGAGGAGGAGGAGAGGTGGGGGGTGGGGGGGGGGGGGGGGGGGGCTCCGATTTCACCCGATGCGTCTCTTGCTGACGGGCTCCTCTTGCTTGGAAAAATCACCCCTCTGGTCGTTTGGTCCCCAAGGTGGTTGTACTACCTCCATGGGAGAGCATTCATTTGGTTGCAGAAGAGGGGGAGAGAGAGAGAGAGAGAGAGAGAGAGAGAGAGAGAGAGAGAGAGAGAGAGTGACAGAGGAGGGGGTAGAGAAAGATTGGGGAAGACTGAGAGAGAGGGAGAGAAAAAGGGAGACAGCTCTCAGAGATCTTGACAGCGCGTCCGGCGACTCCAAGGCGTTATAAAGGGCGCAAGGCAGTCGGTGATGCGGTGAAATAAGTCTGTCATTCTTGGAGCTTTTTTTTTTTTTTTTGTTACAGCAGGAAACTGAAGTGAAGGAGGATGAGCAGAGGAGAGAAGAAAAATTGGAGAGAGAGAGAGAGAGGAGAGAGAGAGAGAGAGAGAGAGAGAGAGAGAGAGAGAGAGAGAGAGAGAGAGGACGGCCAACACTGTGCGTCTGGCTTCAGCTCGGCTCAGCAACCCCCCAACGATCCAATGAATAAATACTGGTCTGTTTCGAGCGAAGTTGCGCACGGTGGCAATGCTTCAGAGGGCGAAAGCAGCCGAAACGCTCCCATCAGGTTTGGCATGTCGGTGTAATATGTTCCATCAAGGCAGTATTAAAATCCAGGTCTTTGCCCGGACCCCCGGTGCAAAAAAAACAACAACAAAAAACAATTGCTTTTCCCGATCAGTTTATTTGCAGGCGACAGCAGAAGAGATGCTCATTTCAGTGTCCATTCAATGGGAGGGTTTTTTCTTTCTTTAAAAAAAAGGAAAGAAAAGGGAAGAATGTCAAAAGGCAAGCACAGAGAGAAACTAGAGAGACAAGTCAACAGAAGCCGGTGCATACAAAAAATGAATAATGCAGTTATTCAGCCTTTTAGTCCGCTGCGGTGCAAGTGAAGAGCTGGAAACTCCGCGCATCCATCGGTCCACAGGAATAAAATTAAAAAAAAAAACTTGTAGCGGGAATGTATGTGGGGATTTTTTAAAGCCCCCCCTAAAAAAATATCCAGTTGGAGAAAATGGAGGGAGTTAAAAAGAGAAGGAACGTGAGCTTGTGGTCTCTCCCCCCACACACACCTCCTGTGAGACAGAACAGTATCCGTGTCAGGCGCGCAAGTGTGCCGGCTCCTTCTGCAGCCGCATTCACCGAGCTTCCCACACGACTAACAGAGGCGAATGCAGAGATGTGGAGGAGAGAGAGAGAGGGAGGGAGAGACAGAGAGGGAGGGAGAGGGAGAGAGAGAGGGAGTGAGGACAGAGAGAGAGAGAGAGAGAGAGAGAGAGAGAGAGAGAGAGGGGGGGGGGGGGGGGGGGGGGCTTCTCACATAGCCCAATGAAAATGAAAAAAAAGAACTTCAGACCTTGAAAGAGATCTGTTATTTTGAGCGCATACTTTATTGGCTTTATTTCTGACACTTTATTCTAATCACCCTGCATTTTTTTAAAGGAGGCTGCAACTCTTATTTTATTTAGTATTGTATCCTCCGCGTGCAACCTCTAAGGGGATGAAAGCAAAACAAAAAAAAACCTGCCAAATCGTCGCATTGGACTTGACTTGCGCGACACGGCTAGAGCGCAACCCCGAGGTCCGATCGGAGAGAGAGGGAGTGAGAGAGCAAGCGAGTGAGAGAGCGAGCACGCGTGTGTGTGTGTGTGTGTGTGTGTGTGTGTGCTTAAAACCTGGCACGGGAGCGCGCCTTGTGAGCGGCATCTTAAATAGAAGGGAGAGAGTGGAGGAGGGGGAGAGAGGGGGTTATTATTCAAGAGTGCTGCAGTCAGACGGGCTGCAAGAGGGGGGGAGAAAAGGGGAGAGGAGGTGGGGAAATCAGTCAATCAGAGGGCTCACGCGGTTCACATTTGTTTCTCCCCTCTTTCTGTGTGCTTTGCGGAAGAGGAGGGATCGGAGCGGAGAGGAGAGGAGGTGGATGGAGAGGAGAGGAGGTGGATGGAGAGGAGATGGACACGAGCGCCCGTAAGGTGTGGCTACACCCCTCATTTTTTTTTTCTCTCCAAAAACTGTACAAGCTGCTTTAAATGACTGACACGACCTATCTCTCCGTCCATCTCCTCCGTTCATTTATTCATGCGGGATGAGTCCACGGGCTGAGTGTATAGTGGCAGCGTGTCGCGGCGCCCGCGCACTCCTGCCCCCACAATGCAGCGGAACCCCCCCCCCAATGTGAGAAGGAGAAAAAAAGGGGGGAGTTGCACTAGAAACCCGACAGCGTTCTTCGGGCCTCACTTGAAGCCCGCACCTCTGGTTTCCTCTTGCAGGAGCTGGAGAAAGGGAAGATGGGACGAGTGGATGTCAATCGAGCCCAGCCTCGTGGCACGGGTGTGTTTGTTTAAAGTCTGCAGGTGTGGATGGATGTGAAGCCACTGAAGTTTCCCCACACTGAACAAATTGAATGCTGTGTGTATTTCATGTTTTAAACTGAAGTGGCTTTTGCCACACCATGGATGTATGTATATATATATATATATATATATATATATATATATATATGTATATATATATGTATATATATACGTATATATATATACGTATATATATATACATATATATATATACGTATATATACGTATATATATATATATGTATATATATATATATATATATATATATGTATGTAAATATATATATATATATGTGTATATATATATATATATATATATATATATATATATGTGTATATATATATATATATATATATATATATATATATATATATATATATAAACAAAGTTTTGATCTTATTGACGAAACAATACCAACTCAAGATTCACTTGCTGCCTTCTTTTCTGGAGCTTTCGACCATAAAAAAGCTAGTAAGTAGACATTGAGTTTGAATTGCTTTCTCAATACTGAGCATGTTGATTAACAACACTGAAGCCCAAAACAAAAAAAATACGTAACGTGTTGAAAATGCAAAAAATTAAAAAAGAAAAATGCATGCCACATGCTTATGAGGTTTGATTTCTATGTTATAATCTGCTTATAGCACTGACAAATTATAGTAATAAGCACTCATGAATATGCATAATGCATTGTATTGTTATATTATAAAGCATCAAGAATATGAAGTATCATATTACTATACAGTGCTATATGCAGATTATAACGTTATGTTCTAAAATAAATACTAAATTGTGTGCTCTACCGTATTACTTTTGACTGCAGTCATAGCACACACTCCTATTGCTCAACATTGAATTGGTTCGTTTAGCTGTAGAGCTTAATCGTGATATTTGTGTTCTGTGAAGCTCATAATTTAATGTAATGCATCGTCTTCATCTGAAACTGTGTTCCGATGATGTAGTCAATGTGTCTGTCAAACTGTGTTTCCTGTTTGACGGGCACATTGTGCCATTGCACAAAAGAAGCATACACATTCAAGGAAGAGTAGTGAATTGTGAATATGTATTTATGACATTTCTTTGTCTTCCTTTAATGCAACTCCCCGACAGAAGCCCGCTGGTAATTAAGAACCCTTCAAACTGCAAGTTATCCTCTTTTGATAGAACATTCTTGCCTCATTTATTTTCCATTCTTAGAACAGCCTTCTAATATAATTCAATCTGAAAAAAACAAAACTGGGGTGTGGTCGAGTTCCTTAAAAAAAAGGAGCAGTGCCACCTGCATGGAAGCAGCGCATCGCGAGTCCCTCCTCAAAACCTCCCCCCTCCTCAAAACCTCCCCCCGGTGTGTGTAGATTAACACGTGGGGGCTGCAAGTGTGCGCTGATATTTGACAGCCTTGGACGTGTTCCTGCTCTGGCTGTGAGTGGCCTGAGGGAAGCAGGCCTACTAGAAGAATGAGCCAGACAGTTGGCAAAGCCTCTGCTTCCGTCTCAGCTGTCGTTGGTAGTCTGGCCATGTGGCCGAGACACTGCTTCCTGTGTCCAAACACTGGGGAAAAAAAATACAAAATAAAGAAAAACGCTTGAATCTCATGTGCTCTAATCCCATTTGTTGGATTAAAATAAAGCACCTTATTATGTCCTTTTAAAAAAAAAAGGGATTTGTGTGTTGCGCTCCCTCATTTGCTCTTTGTTTTGGCCCTTTTATTGTAGGCACTGTGAGTGCTGGGAATGCTCTCCTGTGCTGAAGGATTTTAAGTGTTTGATGTGTCGCCCCCGTCTGGTCACAAAGGTAACTGCAGCGCATCCATGGGGGACATGCAGGTGATGCTACTCGGGTGAGGCCTGTTCGCTCCGCTTCCTCATGGATTTTGTTTCACACACTGCCACGCTGGCTGATCAATGGCGCCGGGCCTGTTTTTGGATCACAGGCACCTGTTGTCCTGCCGCAGCTATTTGCCAGCAGCTGCACTGACGCAACACTAATGTGGATGCCGATCTGGTATTAGCAAGAAAGACAGTTTATTTCTCTTTTTCACAGAACAAATGAAAACTCATAATACGCACATGAAGCTAATATTTTTCGCTCCTTTTTCTTTTTCAATGTTAGTAATAATAATCAGTGTATCTAAATATGATTTACTCCAAAAGGAAGAAAGTCCAAACCCTAAGTCGTGGGTGTCACTTTTATTGTGAAATACTCACATTGGCCAACAATTCCCCCTCCATTGTGGTCTTTAAAAGCAAAATAACCACCCCTCTTCTTTCCCCTCTGAATCCTCATCATGAAGAACATGTTCACACTTTACACTCTAGATTTTGTTTGTGTGTTTATTTTATCTCTTTGTAAAGCGCTGTGGTCAACGTGTTGTTTTTAAAATGCGCTCTACAAAATAAACATAACATTCTCGTCATTATCTTTTAATAGCATATTCTGACTGTCCAGCTGTGGAAATCCAGATGAGGGGAAAAGAGAAGGTGATTAAAATGCTGTTATGCCCATCGGAGTCACCTTCAGTGATTAGTTCGCTCACAGCAATGAGCCTTAAGAGCAGGAATGACTCATTGGTGGGCTTTTTTTTGCCCTGGCTTTCCCCTCTCAGGCTGCACACAGGCTGCCTGACCCCGCAATAGGCAGAGGTTCACCCTGCAGTCTGAGAGAAAGCCTGCAAACACTAATCAGGGCTCTTTTTAGTGAAGATTTACGTACAGTATTTACCTGTCATGAAGTACGGTGTGGACCAACAAAACAGAAATGTGATTTTAAGTAAGGTTAGTGTATTTTGTATGACTTAAAGTTGATTGAATTTCAAGTTTCAACAACACCAAACAACATATTGGAAACCCAACAACACAATCCCTAAAATAAATACATAAATAAAACATTGTAGGTGAGGAATGATCAATATTAAAAGATAAATAACCAATAAACTAAGGTAAATTAAAATAACACCTGATATGTTAATTAAATGTCAGGCTCAAAGTCCTTGTAAGGTTGATGTATTGATAATAATAATAAATCAAATTATACAGCAAAACACAGCATTTCTATTTCTTATTGTAAGACCATTCATATGGAACGCATAATGTAACATGTGTCATCATTATCTAAATACTAGATTGATATACTGTACATGTGAAAATGTAGAAAATAGCATTCAGTCTTTGTTTCTCCTTTCTTTTGGGTTCGAATGTTAAAAATCTTGCACAGTAATGAAGTATAATACACGGGGCACACACTGAGTGAATGGCATCCCTGTCAGTCTATTTAGCCACCGGCAAGTCTCGATACGGGACGTATCACGTGACGGTCCACTAAAAAGAGGCCTGCAGTTTTTCATTCGGAGGCCTGCTCTGCAGTTAATGAAGGTCTAATGGAAGCAGTGAGGCATCGAACATGATGTCGTATTAAGAGCATCGACTCTTTGCAGCTTGAAGCTGTGAACTTAACGCTGGTTTCGGTGGTGTAGTGCGAGTGAAGAACACAGCGTTCTATAAGTGGAGGTGAGGATCTGACCAGTAGTCAGTGTTTGCTGGCCAAATTAAAACAGGTGTTACAGATGTGGGAGTGATTTTTAGACTCATTTTATTAGCCATTTTGGGGAAAAATCATCTAAATCAGACCATTTTAACGATGCTGAGACGCTGATGCAGGCTTTTACCACAAGCCGCTTTGATGATGGCAACTCTCTTTTTACTGGTCTAACTAAAAAAAGTCTGAAACAGTTTAAACAGAATGCTGGTGCCAGGACTTTGACCAACAGGAAAAAGGAGATCACATTACCCATCTGCTCGCATCAATGCACACACTGTATCCTTTATAAAGCCTTGCATTATCCCTTAATTTTTTCTCCATTGATCTCGTCTTGATTTGTGAGGCACTTTCGGCTGCATCGCTGCATTAAATGTCACCGTTAATAGCATTAATATTATTAGTAGTATGTTGAGCTTGAAGGTTTGTGCATGGTTTACATTATGGAAGGCTGGCGGTTAGGTTCATGCAACAAAAACACTTAGTTAAGGATAGAAATAACATCATTGTTTGGCTTAAAATAAGCACGCTTAATAACGCTTGTTATTTTTGTTCTTTTGTGTTATATACTGTTGAAAATAAGACATTTCTAGGAGAGAGAGTGGCGAGGTTAGTTTGACACTTACAGCTTCAAATTGTGTTAAAAAAAAAAGTCACGTTGGTTCAGCAGCTCAGGACTCAGGCACATAAAACCTGCAATGAATGGTTGCCTCTTTCTAAAGGGTCACAGGAACATTGAATATTGCCGAATACATCTGGTACTCAGAATCAAATAAAGAATCAAAAGGCAATAAACCCTGCGGAGGGGCCACATGCTTAAGAGCCACTGGTCTATAGACCCCTTGTGTCTCTCTGACGAAGAATGCATGAACACCAACATGACTGCTGAGACTGAGCTGTCAATGATTAACGGCCACAAAGAGTTGGAAATGTCAGATTCTATGTGGGGGTTTTTTGTTCTTCTTTTCACACGGTCATCAAAAACCAGGTCAGTGTCAGAAATGACAAAAAGAAATGGGCCTCTTTCACCTACAACCTGACCAAAGCAGTAAGGAATGGGTTAAAAAAGCAAAAACAGGTGCAACACTTACTTTGGGCGTAATAATCCAGGCAGGAGTTATTGCACGTTATCAGCACAGTAGGACAGCTTGAACAACCCTGACAGCGACGCCCTGTTCTGAGCCCATTACTTCGCTCACCCGGGGACAGCAGGAAAAATGAATGCTCACAATGCCGGCTAGTTTTACATAAATCGGCAGTGTTTGATAGCTCGTAATTTATTCAGCAGCGTGCACCGGCGGAGTGAGGTGCTACCCCATTTATTACAAACAGCTGAGGTGTACAGAGTGTGTGGAAATATGCCAACACAGAGACACGGGACTGTTTAATGTCCCAGAGAGGGAAGGGGCACAGGAGATGTGCTGCTACCTTAGTTTTTTGATATATTACATCTCTTGCAAAAGCAAAACACTTCATTCAAAACTATATTCACTCTTCTTTGTGTCACAACTTTACACACAAACACCAAATAAACAGTTCTTTCCACATGCCAACTGAACACTGCTGTGCTCAGTATAAAACACTGTTAACTGGAGAATTTAGCATTTTCATTTCTAGTATGCTGTATGAACACAAATGCAGTGGGTTTATTCTTAGTCCTCATGCATTCATAACAGTATCAAACACAATTAAATGAACTAAAGATCATTAACTGAACATAGTAACTGTATGGTTATGTCAACAAAATACTGTAATTTTTAAATTACTGTCCTTTAACTCTGTCTCCAGTATTGGCCTCCAAAGAAACCAAACCTGCACCCTATTTATAGTGTTCACGACCATTTATAGTGATCGAATTGGTTACAGGTGTTTGCACAGGTGCATTCTGGGTGCAGGTGATTGATAATTGAGTGTGGTATTTCCACGGCAGTGTTTAGAAAACAACACACAGGCTTTTAGTACAGAATTATGTTTTTTCATGTATTTAACATTTTTTTGTGTGTGTGTTTGAATGAATGTTAAACTTGTAAAGTGAAAGTCCCAGTTTCGACATGAACACACGGGGGCTTCGTTCACTTTGTGCACTGTGCTCCGATAGTGGGTCACAGTCTGGTTGAGGCCCTGCTATGGGATAGTCAGCAAATATGAATTCTGAGGTCTGATACCACCTCCATTTGAATGATTTTTCTTAATTTTTTTTAATATTTTAGATATTTATGCTATTGAAAAGTCCCATGGTTTGATAACGACTATGACAAGCAAGAAAGTCCACTAAGAGTTACTTACGAAAGTCTGCTGAGGGTTTGTTATTTATTTATAATAGTTATGCTGGTCCGTTGTTCCATTCTTTCTCAATTTATTATTTTAACTCAAATCATGATCTTTTTTCTGACCTTGACAAGTACTTTGTTAACTAATCCTAACCAATAATTTCACAACGGTATTCACTAGCATTGTGTGTTTCTGCAAGCCTGATATGAGTCTGATATGAAACGTATACATTAAAACATATTTTTCATTCACAAATGTCGACATACCTTGTATCCGAAGTTTGCAGAAATGTAAAAATCATCTTAGAGATGTAATGTGTTCATTAGAGGTGCTGGTAGGTGGACTTTGTTACCTTTGGACGGAGCCAGCCTAGCTGTTTTCAGTCCTTATGCTGCAGAAATAAGCAAATAAGTACACTTCTCAAATTTATGAACTGTTCCTTTAACTGATTATAAACAAAGTGGATGAATATTTGGACACAGCTTCTTTTTTTTATGGCATACAGAAAGTGGGACAATACAGGACATTGTGTCCAGGACACCTGGTCCTGCATTATCCTACTTAATTTGGACAGTCCTGCTGGTCTCTTTCTGTTTGGCTGTTTGGATGCTTACAAATACTTGTAAAGAACAAAATATCTGTTGTGTCTGCAGTATTATCCCCTTTACTGTGATCAATACTCTCGCACAGTTCTTAAGTAACCCTGTCTGGGAGAAATAACAAAACTCTTCTCAGATGCTTGATAACTCTTTGCTTCCCAATTTGCTGCATCCATATATTGACCAGTAAACAGGACTTCTGTATATCTGTGTTCTCCTGCAAATTATTTGGCCAGAGGAGTAAGGAGACATGAAGTAAATGTAACATGTTTTCCGTTATTAACCTGGAAAACTAGGGAACATCATGCATTCCATAAGCATGATAAAACCTTTTCCGGTTCATTATGAAGAACATTCTGTGTTTACTGACTCCATGTTAGTGCAGCTGGAGATACAGAGACAGACACATGTCTGTCCATAACCCACAGGATGTTTATAGAGAATTCAAAACAGCTAAGAGGCATCGTTTGCATAATTAGTGTCAAACACCTTGTTGGTTGTTTTTTAAATCACTGTAATGAAAAGCCTAACACAAGCTTTCCACAAAAAGCACATTTTCATATTTAACATTTGAAAAAATAGATATTTCACATGTATAATGGACAAAAACCGGATGTGAAATATCAAAGGTGAGTCCAAAAAACAAATACAAACATATATGAATTCATCAAATTTGCCAGTTTTACTGAAATATCACAAATCATTTGTATGAATGCATTTTTTTTGAAGGCTGTGTTTAGGATTTAGTGGTATTTAAGTGCTGATTGCAACCCACACATAAATATATAGATATGAAGGGCTCACTCTAAGGAAACACAACGGGTGATTAAAAACTAATGAATAATGCTACCACCAAATTAGTGCTCACGTTACTTCACACAAGAACTATACACTACCTAATCGTGGGCGAACTACGGGACAATGGGTCCCTGGGAACAGACATGCAGAAGGCCCCACCACCGGCCCTACATAGGAGCAAGACACACTGACTTTATAGTTGTTTTAGGTCTCTTTGGAGTTGTTTTGTGTCATTTTGTGATTGTTTTGTGTTTTTTTTTTGTCTATTTGTATTCTTTTAGTGTCTCTGTAGTTGTTTTGTGTATTTTGTAGTTGTTTTGTGTCTCTTTATGGTCCTTTTTGCATTTCTTTGTAGTAGCATTTTTTCTCTTCCTGGTTGGTATGTGTATCTTTGACTGACATTTGTAGGGGAAGGCCAGGGGGCCTAAAAGCAAGAGGCGCTCAGCAACACAAAAAGCAGCCCTGTCTGATCAGGACCTTAAGAGTCAGCCAGTCACAACACAGTGAACCACTCTATGAACTCAGGGATCTGTGGCACTGTCACTCAGACCCTGTGTTGATAAACTCTCTCTCTCTGTCGCTTCTTCTTCTTCCTCTATGTCTTTTCAGCACGTTTTATCTCTTCCTCCTTCTCTCTCAGTTTCTGCCCCTCTCTCTCTCTCTCTCTCTCTCTCTCTCTCTCTCTCTCTCTTCCTCAGTGTCTTTTGATATGCTAAGCAGCACCCTATTTATAAATCATTGTGAGAGGAAACATAGCAGGTTAGGGGACACGTAACAAATGCCCCCCCGTCTGCTGAGGGAGAGAGACGGATAAGAAGAAAGAGGAGAGAGTTTGAGCGAGTGGGAGGAGGGGGGGGAGTTGTCTTCTCTGTGACTTCCTGCGAGGCATGTCACCCAGGTTGAATAGATGTACATATCATTATCTTTGCCCCAGTACATGGCGATAATGATATAAGCCAGCAGGGTAAAGAGGAAGAGAAAGGAGTCATTGTGCGGAGAGGCTGGGAGCCAATGAGCGTGGCTTGTATGCCGAGAGCCAATTCTCAGATTCTCTGACGCTGTGGTGTACAGTTCACTGGTGCCGAGGCGTACAGTGGCCAGAACACTCAAAGCCTTCGATTCCAGTGATAGTGATATTTTTTTATGAACATAAGCACTGTGCATTATTATGAATTGACAGTTGGAAGAGTTCTTGACTTGTGTTACATTGTTTCCTCTTGTGAAAGATGAATAAGGAGTGTGTAACCTGTGCAAATAAAAAATCAGAAAATTCTCATGTGGATTGTCTTAAAGACAGTGAAAACATTTTTTGTTTTGTTTTTCCATTAGCACATATAATAATAATAATAATAATAATAATAATAATAATTATAATAATACATTTTATTTATAAAGCACTTTAAAAGGCACTCAAAGACACTTTACGTGGTAAAAACAGAAACAATAAAAGCAATTTAAAATCGATGACGTCGTAACAGTAAGGAACAACACAAAAAGAAAAAAAGAAAACATACGTAAATGATTTTACAGGTTAAAAGCAGATTTAAATAGGTGAGTTTTAAGTGCAGTTTTGAAAGTGGCGAGTGTTGGGGGAGGGAGTTCCAGAGGGAGGGGGCAGCAATGGAGAAGGCCCTGCCCCACCAGGTCCGATGCTTGGACAGAGTAGGACGGGTAAGGAGGTTGGCGTCGGCGGATCTGAGGTTGCGATTGGGAGTGTGACGGTGCAGGAGGTCTGAAAGGTATGAAGGGGCGAGGTTGTGAAGGGCTTTATGTGTGATGAGGAGAATCTTGAAGTGGATTATTTGCTGTATGGGGAGCCAGTGGAGGTTTTGAAGGACTGGGGTGAGGTGGTCTCTGGTGTGGGAGTGGGAGAGCAGACGGCCAGCTGAGTTCTGGATGTATTGAAGTTTGTTGATGATTTTGGTGGGTGAGCCGTACAGGATGCTGTTTCAGTAGTCCAGTCGAGAGGTGATGAAGGCGTGGATGAGTGTTTCAGCGGCAGCGGAGGAGAGGGAGGGGCGGAGACGGGCTGTGATTTTGAGATGAAAGAAGGCGGTTTTTGTGATGTGATTGACGTGGCGTTCATAGGAGACGGTTTGATCAAAAATTATACCAAGGTTACAGACATGTGAGGAGGCAGGAACAGTGGTGCTATCGATGCAGAGGGAGAAGTTGTGATGGGATTTGTTTAGTGATTTGGGGCAGATGATGAGGATTTCAGATTTGTCGCTGTTGATTTTGAGTAAGTTGGCTTGCATCCAGGTTTTTATATCTGTGAGGCAGTTGGTGATGGTGGAGTTTATGGTGGGGGTGATGGATTTGGTGGAGATGTAGAGCTGGGTGTCGTCAGCATAGCAGTGGAAGTGGAGACCATGGTGGCGGATGATGTCGCCAAGGGGGAGCAGGCAGAGGATGAAGAGGAGGGGACCGAGTACTGAACCTTGGGGGACACCATGAGAGACTGGGGCTGTGTCAGGCTTGAATTTGTTGATGCCAATGAACTGTTCATGGTCGGAGAGGTATGATTTGAACCAGGAGAGGGCTGTGCCAGTGATGTGGAGGGAGGACTCGAGACGGGAAAGGAGGATAGAGTGGTTGATGGTGTCGAAGGCTGCACTGAGGTTGAGCAGTACCAGGATGTTGAGGGAGTGGTCATCTGTGGAAAGGAGGAGGTCATTGGTGACTTTGATGAGGGCAGTTTCGGTGCTGTGATGAGATCTGAATCCAGATTGAAATGGTTCATACAGTTGGTTTGAGTCCAGGTGGGTTTTCAGTTGATGGGCAACAGTGTATTCCAGTATGTTAGACAGAAAAGGGAGATTGGAGATGGGTCAAGGCAAGGTTTTTTGAGGATGGGTGTGACAGAGGCGAGTTTGAGGGCGGGAGGAACGGAGTCAGTAGACAGGGAGGAGTTGATGACAGAAAGGAGGTGCGGGCGGAGTGCCAGGAGACAGTCCATAACTAAAGTGGAAAGGATAGGGTCCAGGTCGCAGGTTGAAGTCTTCAAGCCAGAGAGTGATTAATTGAGATCCAAGGGGGAGATGAGAGAGAATCGGGAGAGTAACCGGTCAGTTAGTGGAGGATTTACAGATACAGGCTTGGACGGAGTGGGGCTGGAAGTGGCCAGTTGGTTGTAGATGGTGTCAATTTTTGCTTTGTAGTCAGTAAGGAGTTGCATTGCTCTGCTGTGGAGGAGTGGGAGAGATTGTCCATAGGTTTGAGGAGTTTGTTTATTGTGGAGAAGAGGACTTTGGGGTTGGCGGAACCAGAGTGGATGATGCCAGAGTAGTAGGTGGAGCGAGCAGAGTTGAGAGCCAATTTGTATTGCTATATGTATTCCTTGTAAGCCAGGGTGTGTACTGTGAGGCCGTTTTTTTTTTAGATTCACTCTAGTCTGCGTTTCCTGGATTTCATGAGGCGGAGTTCTGGGGTGAACCAGGGAGCAGTGTGGGTGAAAGAGACAGTTCTGGTTTTGAGAGGGGCAAGCTGATCAAGGCAGGAGGATAGTGTGTTATTGTAGAGGTTGACCAGGTCTGAGGGGGAGGGGCTAAGGGAGGGGGTGAGAGTGGAGAATTTTTCAGTGAGACAGGCTGACAGGGATGAGGGGCAGACAGACTTGATATTGGTGCACGTGAGTTTGGGTTCTGGGCTGGGGATGTCGATCTCCATGATAATGGCTAGGTGGTCGGAGATGGTGAAATCATAGCTGGAGAGGTGGTTGATGGTGATTCCAGTGGAGCAGACAAGGTCCAGGATGTGACCGCAGTTGTGGGTGGGGAAGTTGAGTGAGGTTGAAGCATTTAAGTATGTCCAGAAATTCTGTGGCTGTTTTACAGTCTGAGGAGTCGATGTGGATGTTGAAATCACCGAGCAACAGGATGAAAGGTGAGCTGGAGCAGAGCTGGGTAAGGAATTCAGATAGGTCGGAGAGGAAGGCAGGGTTGGGTTTGGAGGGGCGGTAGATAATTGCAATGACCAGGGGTTTAGGACCAGAGAGTTTGAATGTGAGCTGTTCAAATGAGGATGGACTTTCGATTTCAGGCTGGTTTTGATGTGTTGGCGGTAAAGAGCGGCAATTCCTCCACCGTGGCCATCAGGGCGTGGTTTGTCCAGGTAATGATATCCAGTAGGGGTGGTTAGGTTGAGTGCATAGTAGTCCAGGTGTTTTTGCCAAGTTTCAGTGAGACAGAGGATATCGAGGTTGTTGTCAGTGATGAATTCATTGATGATTGTGCTTTTGTTGCTTAGTGACGGGGTGTTGAACAGAGCAAGTTTCATGTAGTGTTTTGTGATTGGTTGTGAGGATTTAGGGAGGGTTCTGAGGTTGGCTGGATTCACGTGCTGTTTGGTATGATGACGTAATGAGGGAGTGGTTGTACGGTGCTGAGTCCACAGAGACAGGATGTCTCTGTCACAATAGTCTGAATGGGGAGAGCTGCAGCTGAAGGGGTTGCTGACAGGGAGGGCCAGTAGGGGGAGCAGTCACGGGAAACTGTGCTATGAGGTGGCAGCGTAGAAGAAGAGGAAGGGACAAGATTGTACAGCGGCTACCCAGCTTGTTAAAATGAATACCATCGTTCTTAAAAGAGAAAGAGGGATCCCAAAACAGATTAAAATTGTCAATGAAGCTCACGTTGTTGGTCCTGCAGGCGGCCTGGAGCCAAATGTGGAGGCTGAGGACTCTGCTGAACCGCTGTGATCCACGGCCGAGTGTTGGAGTTGGACCACTGATAAAAGCAGACAGTCCATAACTGTTTAAAAAGTGTAAACGATTTTTAAAATCAATCTTGGTCAACTAAGACTGGTGGAGGGCTGTATCGTTGATTCCCACATGAACGACAATTTGCCGAATGGTAGATGGGAAGGTGTGCAGCAGGCCAGGCAGTTTCAGCAGGATGTCTTGAGCGGTTGCTCCGGGGAAACAGTGTGTGGCCGCGTTGAAGAAACAGGTATTCCGGATTATGGAGTCCCCGATTATCAGTGTCGTCGGGGTGAAGAGGGGACAAGGCGACAACACTGTGCGTGTAATACGCGTGGATGGAGGCGAGGATTTAACCAGTGGTGGCGGAGTGGACGGGCAAGGACTGAGAGAACGGGGGACTGAAGCCCTGGTGCGAGAGGAGGGCTCAGGAATGACTGACGAAGGGATCTCGGGGGACCCGGGGCTGTGGGTCCTTTGAGGCAGCAGCTGGGATGGTGTAGGAAGCTGGGAGTCCCTAGCCAGAGGAGAGAAGTTGTGTACGGCAAGAATGTCATAATCATTCTTCAGCTGGACATTGAAGTTATGGGGTGGAGGAGAGGGATGTCTCCTTCTCCGGCTGCTGCGAGCACCGACCAGAGACCATTCTACACTTTCTGTCTTATTAGACTACTGTTGAATTGGGACACAGGGCTAGTGTGTGGTATTGGTGCTTTTTATGAAAAGTGTTCTGCATTCCAATGTTTTGAGTCAAAAAACAAAAAAATAATAACTGGGTGGTTAGCATGAATAAATGTTCACATGCAGGATAGATGTCGTCCATCAACAGACTTTTCCAAACAACAAGTCCTCCAGAAACAAATATTCAAGAGTTTATAACAGGAATTTATTTAAAGGAATCCAAAACAGCTCTGGCAAATCGACATTGTTTATGACCTCTGAGAAGTGTGGAGTGTAGAACCACCATAGAACTTATCAAAGAGCTTATCAAAAGTAGACCAAGCGAGAAAGAAATAGGATTCAATGAATCTGTGAGTAAAAGTTGAAATATCCTTGACAAAAATGAACGTAATAGTGACACGAGGGAAAGAAAAATTGTTTTTTTTTAGACAAACAAGCAGTAGTGACTCACAGGCCATGAGTCAGTGTGCTCGATGTGGAAACGTGCAATTTCACTGCAATAACAGCAGTCAAGTATTGTGGTTTGTTGGCTCAGTTGCCCTCGAGGATACAGCAGAGTGATGTGGAATGGCAAATAGTGGGGGAAATAGAAAACTATTGTGGAAGCTCAATAATCACAGAAGAAATGAAAGGCCAGTTTCTTTTTCTATTGCATAGATTTGGGAAAGTCATGAAAGACTTGTCTGTGATTCAGATTTTCTGCTACACACTGAGTACAATGATTTGAGCCTGGAAGAGGAGGTAATCTCTTAGGGGTTAGCATGCTACTACAGTCTGACAGGCCATACTCTTTGAATACATAATACATGCTAAATTGTACTCGTAATCTTCCTTCACCTCCGAGTCAGACACATTTCAGATCACATTCCAACCTTTCCTCTGGGAAGATTCTTTCATTTATTTTTTTCCCAGCAGACTTAGTAACATGCTAATCTCAAGGCTGTTTAAAATGACCGAACCTACAAGCCCGACAGTGTTTTTTGGGCTGTTTATGTTCCATTACAGGGACATCAAATGCTTTGGCAGCGCCGCACAGCCTGTAGCTTCAAACTAAATTTGACTTCTTTTTTTTCATGATTTAGGGATTCAACTTAATCTTCCCACGGCCCACTCGTTGGGCCCGAGCCCAGCTCGTGTGTGATAAGCTTTGCTTTCGATTGGCGCCTTCCAGACATTCTTACGGTTAAGGACCCTGAAAAAAAGAGATATTCGTTTTGACGCGGACCTCCACAGAGTCAGATTACTTTGTGTACATAATATTATCTGATGCTTTCTTTGATTGCAGTAATGCAGAACGACATGATTTGACCATGTCTTTCTTTTTGACGTTTGCTTGATTAAGTGCACTTTTTTGATCAAGACATATTTGTACAGCGGCAAAATAAAGTGAGCCTGTGTAACTTTTGTAAGACTTGTGCAGTGTCTGCTTGAAGTGGGCAGGTTGCTTGGCTCCCAGTATTGCTGCTCGTGGCGTTCCCGTTTTGGAGCATATGGCCGTTCGGAATGCATTCCTGCTCAGAGTGGGCCGATGGCGTGGCCCCCTGGAGGTGATGCTGGCAATGTTATTGGGAAGTGCCTGTTAGGAGAAAGTGTCCAGTCAGAACCAGGCGGCAACCTCCGGTTCTTCCGAGTGACGCCAATGCGGAAGTGTCTTAAAACTTGCATTCTCTCTACTGACCAGCAGAAGTCCGATTGTACAGAAGTCTATGAGAAAATGACTGTACTTCTTACTCCATTTATTCCCTCAGTAAACTTTGTCAACATGAGTACAGCATGATGTTCATTTAGTAAATTATGGTCCATGTCTATGTCACTCCTCCGCATTCCGAATAAGGTAACTTCCATTCATTGGTTGCGAAAAAAAAGCACCATGGCAATGGCCATAATTGAAGATGGCGAAGGCAAAGTTGTCGACCTCGGGGCTTCAAAACGGCAGTCCACAAACTAATGGATGACGTCACGATGACTACGTCCACTTATTTACAGTCTGTGGTCAGAACGCGTGCCCATTCAGAGGGGCCCCAGAAGTGCCGTTACAGCGTTCCCAAGAACCGCTCATTGACTCCAAATAAGTGAAAAAGAGTTCCGTTGAAACGTTTGCACCTCAAGTATCCAGCAACAAAATTGAACTGCTACACAGAGTGCTATCGGTTGTTAATACCAAGTTTATTAATGTCCACACTACACCGCCTTGCATCAACACTGCACGTCCTTGGGTCCCCAGCGATACTCCCCCCCCCTCAGTGTGAAGTAGATTGGATGGACGATTCTGGAGATATGTGACGGACACACACTCATACAGACTTGCTCGTAGTTAGAACAAAATACCACATAATAAAGTTTAATTCATAAGCGCTAAAACACACTTTTGCTCAATTCTGTACACTCATGGGTTTTGCTGCTACAGCCTTATACAGTATAATTAGATGGTTGTTCATGGTGACTAATGTTAGCAAAATCTACACGTCTCATTTTTCTAACTGACAATTCTGACTCATTTTCCTGACACTGTGTCTCTGCTGTGCTTGTGCTATTGTCACCGTCATCATGTAATTTCCACTTGAGAAACCAGAAAAAGTTACATATGTTTGCTAAAATCTTCAATGTCAGCAAGTTTACATTAAACAGTTATCGGTGCTTGTTAGTTTGTCATATTTGTCCCCTGTAAATCTTTACTGTTTTAGGTGTCTTTGTCTGTTTGATTTTACAGAAAACAATAAAAAAGGAGTAGCAGCATCGTCTTCTACATTGTTAATAAATGCACATATTGCAGACAGGTTGTCAGCATCCTTGGAAGAATTCTTCCAACCTTTTCTTTCTTTCTGTTACAGGACCGTCTATCTGACCCACAGGCCATCTCATCTATTCCTCTGAGGCTGGAGACACACTATGAGATTATCAGGCTGTTATATATCCTGACATTTGGAAGGGAAATCCTGATCTGAGAGTCGATGGTCTGAAAAGATCACCAGCTGCCGATGTGTGACGGGGTTACAGATTCGGTCCGAACGGACTAATCTGAGCTGCAAGCATAATATGAAACCAGACATCCTCTGAGTCCTGAGCAACTTGAGACATCAGCAAAGCAGTGCACAGTTTAGCTCCTCTTCTTTAGGCTCATTAGAGATCAGAGATCGATGACCCGAGATGTTTAAAGCCCCTATGTGAAGGTTAACACATTTCTGAGTGTGGTGACTCCCAGTGGGGACACTAGAATGAAGAACCGGAAGCAACATGTCAACAGCAGTTTTCACTGTATTGTCTAATTTTTCTGCAAACAAAAATGTATGCCATCAGAAGAATTTGAAAGGTTATTGTTTTAAAAAAAGAGTTAGAAACACCAATTCAGTTCCGTCTACAATTCAGTCTCGTATCAGGGCGTTTAGAAATTCAAAGCACACATAATTTTTACGCACATTTCTAAAAATATAAACATACTAGCAACAGTTTTCATGTGCATGTGCATGTTAGCAAACTTCTTGTTATTATTGTGAGATATATATATATATATATATATATATATATATACACAGTATATATATACGTATATATATTTGCAACAATCAGTAGCAATTGACTTACCTGTCATGCTGACATCAATTTCAGTAGACACCAAAGCTTGTACTAGTGATTGATATTCTTAACTGTTTTTTTTTCTGATTAAACAAATACGTTTATTTGAGAGTTGTGATGTCTGTGGATTTACAATGACTTCTTGCCCACGCTCATCCACTATTTCTCTTTTGGTAGTTATAGTGAATATAGCTGCTTAGTTAGCGAGCAACGCAGGGAATGGCTGCCAATGGATGGCTGCCAATGGACACAACACAAGGCTGAAGAAACTAATAAAATGGGGCTTGAAAAAATAAATAAAAATACTGAGTCGTATGCATGCACGAGCCCCCGCACAGTAACAAAGCACAGTAAAGTTAGGCTGCTGACTTCATATTTACTGCATCTATCTCTATGTTATTGCATCCAATTTGCCTTAAATGCATCTGTATTTCATCTTCGGTTTGGGTTTGCTGCTTGGTAGATTTCCCACTGAGGGGGAAAGTCTTGAAGTATCAGCTCAATTTGAAAGCTCTCATATGCATCTCAGTCTGTCAAGGAATGAAATATGTTTAATTACAGTATATTAGTGAAAGTAAAACTGACCTGAATGTTTCAGTGAAGTATGTCGGACTCCCGTACCTCTCATCACCTTCCAACAATGTCCCTAATACCTCAATAATGTGCTTATAACCTGTATTTTTATGAGCCAAGTATATCTGTCACACTGTTAATTACCCTATCAGCCTCTCCCTCTCCCTCCCGTCAATCCCTTATCCAGCCCTGTTGTATTAAAATCAAATTTACATTATCACTAAAATTCCCAGTGCTATAACTGTCTTATTTAAGTGCACCGACACCCTTGTTAATCATGCTCCGCTCCTCTCCTTTTAACAGTTCATATTATGAATGGATCAAATATATATATCACCCCCCAAATGTCTTACTTAACTGCATCTGCCACCTACATAATCAGCCCCCTCACACCTCTCGGTTAATCTAAACAACCGCGGAGCTCCTACATCAGCAGAAACAACGACGGCGTCGGTTTTATTCGGAAGAAGTGACGTATCCCATCAAATATTAACGGCGTGCTCGCCGGAGAGGGGAGAGAGAGCGCAAGCCGCTTTTGTAGTTGCGACTTGACAACGCGAGTGAGGAAATTGAGTTGGAAGGGCCGGCATTTTCTTTTTGAAGGGGGGCTTGTAATCAGTGTCTGGGTTCGTTAGGGTGAGATGAGCTGGTGATGAATCACCAATCTCAAAGGAGCAGCGAGAGGGCTGGGTGGGGCCGCTTAGCATTTTGATTACATCAGCATGTCTCAGTTCAGTTCCGACATCTAAGGTAGCTCAGACATAGTAGCGTATGAAGATAAAGGATGTCCAGGGAAGATTTTTTTAAGGGCCCATAAAGGTCATCCTCTTACAGGTACAGCATATAAAAGCCCCAGAAGTTGAAAAGTAAATGTGTTCGTTGAATGGTGAGCTCTTTGTGTTACCATGACAGTAAATGAAGATGAAGAATTGAACCATAAATGTTGGCAGCCCCTAAACTACGTTAAGTTGGATTATGGGTTGTTGGTAGCCTTAACATCGCTAGATTCTTCATGCTGTCTATGTTGTGTCCGTTCTTTAAGGCATGCACAATGTGTTTTGCTTCCATGGACAGAAGACATCGCCCAATGTCTTTACTACAGAAATGGGAGCAAGAGAATGGGAAGCCTAAATAGACAGAGAAATACGGTCATGCTAGCAGCTAGCAGGAACGGCTTTGAGTTAAATGTTAATGTTTGTACAATGTGCACCGTACGTTCAAGCACAGGCACATGTATGCTCTTATGCATGCAAGATAGGTGTTTTCATCAGTATGGGGGACAAATATTTGAGCACTTAGCACACCTCCCGAGCAAATTTGATATCGAATTTTGCGACTTTATTTACTAAATATTCCTTCTCACACTTGTTCCTTTTGCAATATCTCCTTTGTCTCTGACTGTCCTGTAGATGTTGAGATATTTCACACAAAAAATTATAAACCTGCAGATGGCGCTTAATGAAATGTCAGAGGATCACCAAAGATATTAGGATACAACTTCAGAGAACCATGAATGTCTGCAGAAATTTGTGTGCTCGTGAATCCAATATAAGATATTTCAGTCTGGATCAAAGTGGTAGACCAGCCAACCAACCAAAGTACTAAACGTGCCATCTCCAAGAGCACTGCTGCTGAACGAAGGAATGCATTCTAGCTGTGCTCAATCACACTCTGAGTAGCTCCACAAATTAAAAATGCAAAGCTTCATGTTTTCCCTTTTACAATAAAAATGCCAATACTTTACTGTAATTTTAGTTGGAATTTACTGTTAGGTAGTTCAGTCCATTGGTTCCCAACGTATGTCATAAGATGGATCTGAGGGGTTATGAAATGATTGATGAGGTGGGAAAGAAGAAGAAAGACAAAAAAAAAAATGTTGAAATGAAACTGAAATTCATATGTATTCTTTGGACATTTTTTAAATGTAGTTTTATGCAAATTTTGGAGGGTTTTACATCCTTGAACAAAGAGGTGAAGGAAATGTCTGTTTAAAATGATCTAACCTACAAGCCCGACGGTGTTTTTTGGGCTGTTTATGTTCCATTACAGGGACATCAAATGTTTTGGCAGCGCCGCACAGCCTGTAGCTTCAAACTAAATTTGACTTCTTTTTTTCATGATTTAGGGATTCAACTTAATCTTCCTACGGCCCACTCGTGATGATGTTTAGAGGGGGAAACGTCTCTTTTGTGGAGTCGTTAACATCATAGATCATAAGTTAAGATGGTTGGGAGCTTTGAAGGCATTCTATTTCATAGGCTTATTACATGTTTGAAGAATAACATTTCATAAAAAAACAAAGTTCAACTTTAGCTGTCAAAAAAATGTAGTGGAGTAAAAAGCACAACATTTACCTTGGCAATGTAATGGAGTAGAGGCAGAAAGTAGCATGAAATACTAAAGTAAAGTACAAGTGACTCAAAATTGCACTTGGTCTAGTAAATGTACCTGACATTGACCTCGTTTTCATTTGCGCTTTTAACTGAATCAGTCTGGTAACAAATGAAAATCATTCACGTGATGTCTGTCTTTACAAGGACTGACACTGCTTTTCCTAACACGCAACGGTTGACACTGCTGTGCCTGGTTGCAAGTAACAATCTGTGGCCTTGACATTGCAAACCTTTGTATTTTGTCGCTATAAATAAAATGAAACCCTATGCCGCAGTGATGTGAAGAAAGATGTGAAGAGAGCACTAAATTTGCATCAGTCCAGAGGTGTGATTCAATAACTGATGGCAAGTTAAAATGAAAGGAAGCATCCGCAACACCCCAGTGATGCCACTTTAACAGGTAATGACAGCAGAACGGCTGGAGGAGCGCTTATTGAGTAAGTACACAATCAGAATGCAGCAGGGGAAAAATATATGAAAATGTGTGCTTTGCTGAGAATTTCAATTGGGTTGCAGCTTATGTGTTTTGATTACATTCCCATTTTATTGTGTTAAGGAAGAAGTGATGAAAATGATGGAGACACGCTGGTATGATTACATTTGCTGTTTGGAATAGCAGTGTGGCAAGGTGGGCGTGCATATTTTACACACCTTACATTCAGCAGTAGATTTCGGGTGTTTGACTGACATGCTTTACTAGGTTTGTGTCCATCTGCAACCAATGAAAAACACCCAATATGCTTTGAGAAAACACAAACACTGACACAGGAACATACAGAAAGAGAAGATATTTGGCAGACTGGAGTATATGATTGTAACTGGCACACTGTAAATGGAGTTTGTGTCTGAGCCAAGGCTTTAAGAAGCTACGGAGAACAGTTGGAAAGGTGTGTCATGGTTTTATCGGTTTTGAGTTTATAGCTTGCGCACCATGAGGTCACCATTCAATATACAATTTTCCATAATAAAGGTTTTCTTGGAAGAAAAGTCTTGTTTTGTGTGTTCTCAAACTTGAGAAGCATTCCATGGCATTTTAAAGCGATAGAACCCTTTTGGTTGGGAGTGGTGGGAATGTTGGCACGGAAAATGTAAATAATGAGATCATTTGCACCTTTGAGAACCTTATTAATAACACATTACAGGCTGCTAATATCTCAATATGTTTAGGTGCAGCAATGAGGAGCCCACAGCAAACTTTTCTATGGCCCCAAATTGAGACTTTCTTGGGGACTCACTGTTTGTGGAAATTGATTCAACCCTGCCTCGTAAAGTATCAAGAGAAGCATTTGAAATTCTTACAGAGAACAATTTTCCACATCTTGGCTTGAAGAGAGATGAAAAACTAAATAAAATGCACATATGCACAGGCAGACATCCAATCGCCCACTCGCACGTAGAAAATCAACCACGTCTGCTTTAAGCACATCGACTCACCTACCCATCAACATCATGCTTGAACAAACTTAAAGAGCTTAAATGCATAAAATCGGCACATATATATACCAATCCTCGTCTTAAAGCATTGACGCAAATGCAAAACGTAGGGAAGACACACACACACACACACACACCCTATCTTCCACAAACCCATTGCAGGTGACACTTTGATTAAATGTATACAGACTTATGAGTCATTGATTTTCTCATTGTTTAGACTTTCTCACCATCGCTAAACCTGGCATGCATCTGTACCACGTGTCAATTAAAATGGAAATACCTGGAGTCATTGCGCACAGCAGACTTCAGAAATGGACAGGAGGAGAGACATTCTGGACAGATTCATCTGGAGAGACATCTAAAAAGAGACAGATGAAAAAATAGAGGCAAGGTTGAAGATGTGAGTAGGCCAGGGAAATAAGAGAAAGCTGGGCAAAGCATCTTATGCTTCACTACCTTTAAAATAAAGAACGTGATCCAGTGGATGTTACATTCAGGCAGCAACATACGGTTCTGAAAAGTGAAGCCAATTCTGAAGTGCTTAAAATGGCATTCTTTCTGAATGCAATTTTCAGAAAGAATGCAACAAGAGGTTGATGGTCAAAGTAAGTCCTATTGTTTAGTAGTCTATGACAAAATGGCCCTACTTCTCTCATGATTTTTTAACTGAGTAAACATTGTAAACATAAATTCTTGCTCTTAATCTTTAGTTTCAGGTCTTCTTCAATACAGCGTGATGTTCCTTTAGTAAATTATGGTCCCATTTAAAATTAAAATAGACTATAAAGCAGAGTATGCTTAAGGGGCGTGGCTACCTTGTGGTTGATGGGTCACTACCACAGTTATCCATGTTGTATGTGTTTTTGTCTTCTAACCTTAACCCTTTGACAGTGTTTTTTCAGTTCATGGAAGTGATTTGTGACATTTTGGATGTCTTATTGAGCTTATGTAGTTGTACTTAGCTCCACTATCTCACGTTACTTCTGGCTGCTGCAAAAGTAAAATGGTGACGGCCAAAAACCAAGATGGCAACAGACAAAGGCTAAACTCAAGGTTTTAAAACAGCAGTCCACAAACCAATGGGTGATGTCAAGGTGACTACGTCCACGTCTTATATACAATCTATGGTTACATTACTTACTTTCATCTTGAATGTATGCTAAACCTTTTGGGAGAACATTTTAAGTCGTTCAAGGTCTTACCTTGGCAGTACTTTATCTTTAATTACAAGATAGAAAGTATAATTTTAAAGAAATATTTTAAAATTCTTATTTCTTTAGATGAGAAATTAGTAAACTCATGTCAGTGATTTAAGCTTGAGCTTTAAGCTTGAGCCAAGGTATTTTAAGCCTAGTTTAGCATAAAGTAATTAAAGCAGGGGAAAAAGCAAACATGGCTTCGTTCAAATACATCTACCAACACCTCTAAAAATTACCAATTAAAATGTATGTTATTTTAATCAGTAAATAATGAATCTATTCATAATACAAATTTCCCCCGGGATAAATATAGTATCAAAAAAGTTATAATTATAGTATAATAAAAAAAAAACATTTCTGCAGGACTGGAGTGTAAATCAACAAAACTTAATTAAAAACATAAAAGGATCCAAACAAAAACACAATAACATCTACTTTATGGGTTAGCACCAACTTTTTACAAAAAAGATGTTTTCCATAATATACAGTAGGATATGAATTTTGGCAAGCAAACAGGAATATAACTGGACCTGGGAGTCACGCTGAGGATGCAAAGCATTCCAGGGGTTAAACAAAGCCATTCCATATCTTTCAGCTTATAGAAATGAAGCCAGAAACAAAACGCAAGATCTACATGGCTCCACGGGGAATCAAGTGGGATTCGTTGGTGTGCGTTTTGCACGTTTTTGTGCCTGATGGGACTCAACATGGGATTTGCTGAAATTCATGTCAATGGAAGTAAAAAGGGGCTTTAGGAATCATGTCAGATTTATTGGGTTATCCAAGAAATCCAACCTGGGAAACAGATGGCACCGCTGGGAATCAAGCAAGGCTTCAATGAGGATTCTGACATGAGATTCCTAAAGAGCTGGCCTTTGGTTTCCACCATTAGCATGCAAAATGGTAATGGCAGGCTTACATCTGATTTAATGTGCTTTTCCCCAAGAGACTGCTTGTAAAGAAGAATTGTATTACACACAGGGAATTGCATGATGCCTAGCTCCAAGTAACGTTGCAGTGGGTTATTAGATGTGTGGCATATTTGCTCCTCTAATTTAATACATTTTCTATTGAATTTAAAGTGGTATCAAAAAAGTGACATCATCTTTCAACAGCTGCAGTGAGAATGAAACCTGGGTCTAACTCTGCTCATTGCAGCCATCACTCCTGTCAGTTATGCTAATATGTGGTCACTTGCTTCGTCATAGAGATTGCAGACAAAGGGTATCTGCTATCATCATTTTGCACCAGCATCTGGAGACACAGTACATTAGGATGTGATGGGTTCAAATATTTGATTGAGCCAAAGTCAAAGTGGGGTCACCGTAGGGTTGACCCCGGATAGTCGACTGTTCAACGATTCAATCTAAGGAGCCTGAAATCAACTGCCAATCACACAGTAAAAATGCTGCAGTGGCATGAAATGTATAGCTATGGGCCACATGTGGGTGCTGATTTTACACAGAATTGCTTTCTCCCAATAAATCATGACCACCGGAGCAGCATCTTGCCAATAACCTCAGAAAAGGCTAAATAACATCAACATAAGGCTACCGTTTCTACTGATTCATTAATCAGAGCACTCACATAAGAACGAAGGGTAGCAGAGCGCAAAATATGTTTTGAATTGATGATTCTCTTAAATCAGCTGGGGGAGGCGCATGGAAGCAGCTGTTTGTGGCTGGAGTCTCTCTCTCTCTCTCTCTCTCTCTCTCTCTCTCCTTGATGTAATTTTCCTTCTGCCTATAGATTGCTACAATGTAGAAAGTGGGCGAAGGACCAAACGTTCAATTTACAACCACTCTGTCTCTCTGCATATCAGTCTCTACTAGCTACAAGCTACATTTGAGTCCCACCAACAGTGCCGCATCTACACGCACACACCCTACACACAACAAACAGCTCATACAACAGCAAAACAATTGTCAAATGTATGGCAGTCAATGATTTGGTTGTTTTCATTATTTTTCTTAAAAAACATAAGGCTTAAATAGAGGGGGATCATTGAGCAAAAATAAAAGATTTGACAATATGTCTCCGATAGGCAAGACTTAACCAATCACATTGTACATTTCTAGTCTGGGACACCCCTAGTGCATAGCAAAGCTACAGCTAAGTCATTAGTGCACTAAACTATCTTCAACATGCTATCTGCTCACCCATACATGCTTGTTGTATCCAAACACTAACTGAATCAACTGCAGTGCTATCATGGAAATGTACATTTCATGAAAAGGTGACCCAAATAATGCTATGAATCAAAGATCAACAAGGAAGTGGCAAAGCATTGCAATGACATTTACAATTGCCGTTTCACCTGAGAGCCTTTAACTTTTGCCCTATTTTTCACTTTCAAAGATACAGTTCAGGTGACAACCGGCTGAAATAGGTTTCCTCAGGAGAGTGGCTGGCATCTCCCTTAGAGATAGGGTGAGAAGTTCGGTCATCCATGAGGGACTCGGAGTAGACCCGTTGCTCCTTTGTGTGGAAAGGAGCCAGTTGAGGTGGTTCGGGCATCTGGTGAGGATGCCACCTGGGCGCCTCCCTAGGGAGGTGTTCCAGGCACGACCAGCTGGGAGGAGACCCTGACGGAGGCCCAGGACCAGGTGGAGGGACTATATCTCCAAACTGGCCTGGGAGCACCTTGGGATCCCCCAGTCAGAGCTGGCTGATGTGGCCCTGGAAAGGGAAGTTTGGGGTCCCCTGCTGGAGCTGTTGCCCCCGCGACCCGATCCTGGATAAACGGTTGAAGATGAGATGAGATGAGATGAGTTCAGGTGACTCGAGTTAAAAAGGCACAACTGTTTGAGGCTCATGTTCAGTGGCCCTAAAATAAACTGATTTAACGTTACATTCACTGTTGCATCCCAGACCAATTCCCTGAATTATCTTCACAGTGGAAGATTCTGCAGGATTACATTTACATCCAATATTCAATGCCAAAAAGTTGACTTTGAAAGTTTGAAAGCTTCGTCATCTAATGTAATCCACTTTTCACTTTTCTTCTCCCAGAACAGTAATCCATGTTGAATCCAGCAAAGTAAATGTCTGACTCTAAACCAGAACAAAAATAAACCAAAGGTGTGATTGCATCTATAGTCTCAGATAAGTGTCATTTAAGCCTTTACTGTCAGGTTTGAAATGTCACAGTGTTGGCAGCATCCCATAGACCTAACCAGTGAGTCGGAGTAAAAGAAGATGTTGGCTCATAGATAAAGTTACGATATCAGCAATCCTTTGTTACTCTGGGCTAATATCAGATTTTAGCCTCTAAAGACTAACAATGCATTAAGACAATGTGTGCAGAAGCCAAAGACAAATAAAGTTTACAGCATGAAGACGCTCTTGCAGATTCCTGCTCTACAACATCAGGAGGATTCGTCCCTTCCTCACTGACGAGACGGCGCAGGTTCTCATCCAGGCTCTTGTCATCTCCCGCCTGGACTACTGCAACTCTCTACTCGCCGGAGCCCCGGCATCGGCCATCAGACCTCTGGAGCTTGTCCAGAAAGCCGCAGCTCGCCTGGTGTTCAATCGCCCCAAGTTCTCCCACACAACTTCTCTTCTCCGTTCTCTACACTGGCTGTAAGAGCTCGCATCCAGTTTAAGACTCTGGTGCTAGCCTACAGGGCAGTGAAAGGAACAGCTCCTTCCTATCTCCAGGCCATGGTCAAGCCTTACACCCCCGCCCGACCACTTCGCTCTGCTGCCTCGTCGCTCAGAGGTCCCTGCGGCCGATCGACCCGGTCACGGCTGTTTTCTGTCCTGGCCCCACAATGGTGGAATGAACTTCCCACTGACGTCAGGACAGCAGAGTCGCTGCCCATCTTTCGGCGCAGGCTGAAAACCCACCTCTTCAAGTGCTACCCTGAGCCTTCCACTTAGCACTTATTGTATTCATACTAGCTTGTTGCACTTATTGTATTCATATTACTTTTTGCACTAACTGTTTTTCTTTGTTTCTGCACTGTACTTTGGCTCTGAGTTATACTCTGCTTCATGCTGTTAGATGCTTGTTTGGAAAAGGTGATGTACTTATGACTTCTGGTGACTAGTAGTTCTCTTGAATACCTATGTTGAATGCACTTATTGTAAGTCGCTTTGGATAAAAGCGTCTGCTAAATGACTGTAATATAATGTAATGTAATGTAAGACACTTTGCATAGTGTTGGGATGTATTTCGTGGTCAAAACATGACTGTAAAATGGTGAATAAACACGTTTTATTTCCTATAAATTCTTCACAAAATAAGGGAGAAAAAAATGTGTTGCTGCTTACTCTTTCTATCTGCAGTATACGTAGACTTGTTCTATTGAAGAGTAGCCGCTGACAAAACTCTGCTAGTTCAGAGACAAACACATTTTTCAATCTCAATTCGTCACAATAAAAAGCCCAAGTTATTTTTTTACTGAAAAGTTTTTATTTTTCATGTAGCAAATTCAGGCAGTGTTGAGATTCATCAGCAGTGACTCAAGACAGCAGTCCTCCGCTGTGCTCCAGTTCCGGTATTACTCCTCTATTCCCTTTGCTCTCAAAATGGAACCACTAGTTGTATGAGAGCCAGAAGACTCATTGCACTGCTTTTGGAAATGTGCAGATTTATGGGTGGGTGATCAGAGGTTGAGGTCTTGTCTTCACAAGCCGCCACAAATCTTCTCTCATTTCATACATGAAATATTTTGAAATATTGTTGTTGTTTTTTTCTTTATTATTGATTAGTATACTATTTTTAGTATGATTCCTAGATGCTATGTGCATGTTTCCACCTTTTTCAAACTAAAAATTACAAATTGAAAAAACAAAGAATGCATAAAGCTCTCCTGCTAACACAACACAAGAAATCCGCTGTTGCATCATAAACAACAAACCTTTATTTTGCTCTTTTTTATATATTTTACTATGTAGTGCCAATTATTAAGAATGTTATGAATACATTCCGATAGAATATTAATTTGTTGCTTTATGTGACATTTAGGGTGATCCAGTCTTTGTCTAAGGAAGAATTTCCTTTTTGTACTTTAAAGAGTGCTTTTGAATACAAATGTGCTTTTAGAGCTTGATGAATGAAAGGTCGGCTCTGCGCTCTAATAGCTTTGACTTGCTGACATTTTCTGTCTAGCCTCTGAGTAAATAGAGAGGTTAGAGCTAACGCATACACACATGCGCATGCTGCACACACACACACACACACACACACACACACACACACACACACACACACACACACACACACACACAAATTCAGACAGGCATGTACTTTCCATGTGCACTCATACTGAACCACACAGTTTCATACATTTACTGGGATACAGCCACTGATATTATGACTGAGTTGTACATCCATCAGCTTGCCTGCAGGTAACTATCTCCATCATTGAGAAACTGCAGCAGCAGCAAGCTTGCAAAAGGTGTTGCTAATGTGCTGGCCGTTTCACAAGTTTCACAAGTTTCACAATTTGATTATTTGCTATATTAAAATATGATGCTTCAGAGAAGCAGTGACAATGATGGAGAGGCAAAGGAGAAAGCCAGCTCCCACGACCCCCCCCCCCCCAACACTCTCCCATCGCTCGTTCTTCGACGTATCACAGTAACTGAAATGTCAAATCGAGCGTCAGCGTTAAATACTGAAGTGCCTGTGAGCTGCTTTCTGTCGTCTCTCGCTTCTCAAGTGTGACTTATCATCGCTGCCACAAAGGGAAGAGATCCAGAGAGTTCCAGATATTTGCTGGAAATGATGAGAACGTTAGGAAGAGGCACATCATTAGGGCTTATGCTTATTATTCTGATCATTGTACTTAATTTTTACCGTTAATACTCCATTGGAGGGTCAGTACTGACGTTACACATGAAGATGAGTGTCTGACTGGGTGATAGTCACTTATAAGACGCCGGGAGAGCAACAATGAAGACGATGACTTGTTTGATTAGTTGTTTTGTACCGTGCAAACAATTTGGAAGCTGTTCCTTTCCCGTTTTTACCACTGAAACACAACTTCAACTACATCAAGAGAAGAGCAGACTCGCCAGAGCCAGAGGAGATCTACACACCAGACAGCTATTATATCACCACCAGTATTTTCATGTCAAGTTACTTGGGTGACACAGACTTCAGTCCTAAGGGTTCGGGTGAGTCAAACCTACACCAACAGCAGCCCAATGTTCCCTCAGCATCATCCTAGGATAATTTTTAAATCTGTCTATAACTTTTTTTTAGATATTGCAATAATAGGCAGGGTAGGACTGGTCATGCGTTAGTCATAGTAGGAAAACAATATTGCATCCAGGAATGTCCAGTGGCTTAATTTTTCATAGTACTTATCTGTGTGCTTCTGTTTGTTTTGTTTGTTTTGGAACAATAGGCGTAGGGATTTCGGAATTGGACGTCGAAACAATGGTATTGCACCGACATAGGTACTCATCTGAGTACCTATGTACTCATAGGTACAATCCTATGTTCCTATGAGGGAACATAGGATTAAGGGAACATAGGGCTGAGGGAACATATGGTTAAGAAAACATAGGGTTGAAGGAATATAGGGTTAAGGACACATAGGGTTGAGGGAACATAGGTTTGAGGGAACATGGGGCTGAGGGAGCATAGGTTTAAGAAAACATAGGGCTGATGGAACATAGGGCTGAGGGAACATAGGGTTAAGAAAACATAGGGTTAAGGACACATAGGGTTGAGGGAACATAGGTTTGAGGGAACATGGGGCTGACGGAGCATAAGGTTAAGGGAACTTAGGGTTGAGGGAACATACGGCTGAGGAAACATAGACCAACCCCATTCAAAATAATTAAAAAATTTGACCAAACAAAGAGACCCAGGATATGTAGGAAGGAAGAGTTTTTGCGAGTAATTTACTTTCATATTCTCTAATATCAACCTCCTCTGTCAGAGTATACACTGCTTCATAAAAGAGGGATAGTTTGTCAACAATTGTAAGACTCAATGGTACAAATGTCTTTTGTATAAATAGTTTGTGCTCGCAACTGAGCTAACACATTTTTTTACTGACAGTTAGCTTGCTTGCTGATATACAAGACTCTCCTTCCCCTGTTTGTACAAGCAGCTTTTACCACCCATATTTACTCAGCCTGGAAGACAATACAACAGCTGAAAATATATTCCATAAAACCTGTGCATCACAAAGTGGAGCCATGGAGAATTTGGAAGATTTAATTGGCAGGGACGATCTAATAAAAAATGCTATTGGTTGAATTATGGAATATTGATCCCCTTGGAACCTTTATAGACATTGCCAAGCATTACACCAGTATCAAGAATAAAACAGTCGCAATAAGGGACTTTGATAAAATGTGCAATTATTGAGCATTTCCATGTGATTTGTATCCAACAGACTGCCTCTTTCACTTTTAGACACCGTGAGACACTCCACTACATCACAACTGATTTGTTGGAAAAGATATTTCCGGGAAGTGACACATTATATTAATAAATTAATGTTTAACCTGTCTCTTTGAAGCAAAGGGAAACAGTGTCCATGTGACTACGATGAAGGAAAACAAAACATCAATCTGTTGCCTCGCTCCCAAATCGTCCTCCTTTCCATTTGATGTATTCAGCGGGGTCCCACCGTTGAGTAGGAGGATTCACAACTGCGCCATCACTTCTTTCCTCCTCTCAGTCCCTCCTGTCAAACTCTTCCTCACACTGTCTGTCATTCCTGTTCCTTGATCCCCGGTGCGTTGTCAACAGGTCCCAGTCTTGAGTGGGTGTCTCCACATCCTGTCACTAACTTGAACGCCACTTATTTCTCCCATGTGACAATCATGTATTGCCTTCATTTTCTTTCTCCCACACCCTACTGTATAATGTTTTTTCTTTTTTTACTTCCTTCTACTTTCTACGATTTCTACTGTGACTGAATGCTCCCACTGCAAGGAAGAGCACACATAACTGCATTATTTAAAGTCATTATTAATAGGTCCTCTGCCCTTGACAATAGAATTGATTGTAGATGTTTTCATTTACAGCATTGTGCAAAAGACCCCTTCGTGACACTTGAGAACCCTGAAACACATTCTCACTCCGAACTCGTCAGATACCGATGCACGGTCAGTGGCCCGAATCCTTGAACGATGATGCTCGATGTACTCCTCTAGTGTCGGTTTTGGACGCAGCAAGGACGGTGTGACGAAGGACGACCTCTATAGACGAGTTTCGGAGAAGCAGCCGAGCAGAAACCGCACTACGCCCCTTGTGGAAGAGGACGGCAGTTAGCTGCTCGCGGACTAATATCACCGGCAGTAAGTTGGTGAAAAGGCTCTGACGAGAGTGGCGGCGCGAAATGACAGCCGTGTCTGTACCTAGATTGAAGCGTGTTTATGTGGCTGTTTGGAGTTTCACTTTCAAGACTGTGTGCATGCAATTAACCAGTAAGTAACAAAGTTCGGTGTTGGTTGTATTTCACCATAAGGTTTATCTTCTGCACGGCAATCTAGTCTTGTCTATTTAGCTGCTCGTTCGTTGTTGTTTGCTAAGTGACGACCGTAGGAGATACAATGTACAGCCTATTCAGCATGTTGCCTTTATCATTGCATGTTCTTACTAGCAAAGCAATGTTTGTACAAGGTTGCAGAAATGATGCCTTAGTAGTTACACTCTTATTTCTGGTTTGTAGTTCATATTAGGCATCTACTAAACATCTATGCTGACATGTGGAGTTGCACTGTGGACTTGTATGGTACAACAACATGTTATTTTATATAGAGGTTTTTTACTAATTATTATTTCATGTATTTCTGTTTCAGAACCACACACACTTGCTTGTTTAACTACTGTCAATAAACATCTCTAAGGAACATCTTGACTGGAGTGCATTCTGATAGATGCCCCCTGGTGGTCACAATTGAAATAAACCAGTCAAATTATACAGTCCTTCCCAGTCAACGTTACAGACGGCGTGTCAGTTTCCGCTTGTTACATGCATACTGTCTTCACAGGAAGTAATGTTAGTTGGGTTTAGGAAAAGAGTGTGGTTGACATTAACTGGACTACCAACTCACGTCTCTACCGAGTGACTAATGTGTCGTGTCTAGCGATTGGACAAACATGTCACGTGGCTAGCGACTCATGTGAGTCTCGACTGACGCGACAAAATTAAGTTTACTTTTAGTTTTGCATGGAACACAAACCGCGGTCTCTGGGACAAAAGTCCAGTGTTTTTTTGACCCATCCACCTTCCCACCCCTTCCTTTCCACAGTGTGGACTGTCTCTCCTTATACTACGTCAGTTGCTCTGTCACCATATCTGGGTTTTCAATTTGTCTCATTTTGAGACATTTGTGCAAACTCTTTTGTATGTCGAAAATATAGGTTTTAGAAACATCATATCTAAATTGACCCTTACAAGTGAAATACAGAATCCAGGTGACATCTATCAAAAAACTCTCACTAATATACACTAATAGACCATGCTCATTTGCCAAGTTAATTTGTTGCATCTGGTGAATTGCATTGCATCTCCATATTTTGATTCAATTAAAGTTTTTGTTTTTATATACTGATGCACCCCTGTCCCTGTTATATATCTACAACCTCCATACCTGCATCAGTTGATGCCAGAAGTAGTCAAAAGATTTGCACACATTTCTCAGCTGATAATACACAACTGTAATATTCAGAAGCGCCCTTATAGTAGAAAAAAGCCGTCCATTGAGCTGGGATAAGGCAGATGGATTGTGGGGCTCCCACTTGTACTATTTATCTTTGGATTGGCTTCTTTTTTTCAGTTAGTTGTTTTTGTTGTAAAACCATCAGTTCTGCTGTCACATAACTTTTTTTACAACACAGTGAGATCAAGTTGCGGTGAATAAAAATGTTCACTGTGCAGTTGAGAGGCAGGGAAAACTTTAGAGATTTGACTCACTTAAAAAGCAACAACTTCAAAGAATGTGGTTCTACTTGGTGCTGAAGGGACAATAATTACATGGTGGACTCTCTCTGCTAGGATAGTCTGAAAGGTAAAGGTAGACATAGAGGAGGCAATGGTCGCTGATGCTGTGGTTAAGACATAATGGCATTTAAATGCCAGCATTGAATTTGTAATGCTTTGAGCTTTAACACACTGACAAAAAAGAAATGATGCTGCATTGAAAGAGTCACAAAGGCAGTGTAAGCCTCATAACAAAAAAAGGCAAATCTTAGCCATCATAGCCTTTCTAATGCCCCAAGCTTAGTTGCCATGGCGTAGCCAGCGGAGGGCAGCAGCAAGATGTTGTTTTGTCCTGCAGCCACTGGTGCGAGCGGTCAGTGAGGCGAGCATACACCTGATCCCAAAGAGACCGTGGTGTGGCTCTGCTCTAGTGGAGGGAAGAAAAGCCCTTCTACGTATCACTGTGGTCTCTAGTGAATGGCTCATAGTGGGATGTAGTTTCGGAAGTAGTTTGAAGGGAGGCCACGGCAGGGGATGTCTGACTGTTGACCCCTTGTAAAAGATGTCTCTGCCTAAGAGGTTGCAAGCGGGTGCAGCAGGCTGTTTTTCCAGAATCGTGATGCCTCTCAGATCTCCCTCCTTTTTGGTGATGACCGGCAAGCCACGAAAAAGTGCTTTAGTTGAGAGCATCGCAGAACGATGTGGAGAAGAAAGAGATCAATGCTACGGGGCTCCTGGCTGCGATGTGGATGGAGAAAGACAGAAGTGTGGGGCTCCGGATCCCCCGTCATCAATATCCAGGGCTCCTAATGGGGAGGCAGGAGAGCTGGCACGAGAGCAGGTGTCGTCGGTATCCTCCTGTGGGATGGGAATTTGAGGTGGATGTCCCCTGGAGACAGGTATGGGTTAGCCCGGCATGAACAGCGCCGAGGCAAGCCTCGCAGTGAGGTTGGAGATCGGACGAGGGATGTAGCCGATCCAAGCTGGTACACAAGCGGACGTCTCTAGAGTTCTTCATCTTTTTGTCTTCACTTGTAGAGGAATAATTGGTGGCCCAACACATCACCAGATACAGCATGTTACCAATAACTGACTGAAGAAGAGTCTGACCTCAGGTCCTTCAAGGTGGCAGCACAAGGAGATACTTTATTTGATTCTTTAGAAAACCCTTTTCCAAGAAGACGCGATGACAGTTGCTGAAAACTAGACATGAACATGAAAAGAGATAAACTGTTAACTGAGTTGAACTGCAAATATTCTGGGCTATGCTACAACAGCTTCCACTGGCCTCTTTTGCTTCTGTCAGACATTCTTCATTCTTCCAGGAGCTCCCAAATTGCAGGTAGTTCTAAACCAAATAATTGATGAATTACAAGGGCGCATGCCATTAGCTGATTGGTACCTGCTGACAGAACCGTGACTCATCAGTGTCAGGGGACTGCTCACGCACTATCCACTCCTGCTGTAGATCTTTCTCACGGCAGACATTTTGACTGATGACTCAGCTCCATCCGGTGTCCTAGGCAGAACTAGCTCACCTTAATGAAATTCAGTTGCGTTTTATTTCATCAGTTTCACCTGTGGTTTCCTGTCTGCTCGGAAACAAGCCTATTGACCCTCAATCCTGTAAACCTTCTCCACCACTCTAACCCTTCTCTTGCCGTTATCTGTACACACTCGTTCTGGATACTATTTCTAAATTTTGTTTTGCTTTCCACTCTGCTGAATTAAATTTGTCTACCGCATTGTTTAAGTCCGCTCCCAGCAGAGTCTTTGAAGCAACAAATGGTCCAACCTTCTTTGATGGGTTTATGACTGAAATGAGAGACTGACTTGAAAAAAACAATCAGTATGTGTGGGGAGAGAAATCGGCATCTCTCAACTTTTCTCTGTCATCATTCCTTATCCTTCCTCCCTCTCCGAGTGTCTAAACATTTAGAGAGACGGGGCACTACATGACATGTGGCCATCCATAATTCAAGATGATTTGAGTACACATTTCTGGGATTTACAGTGGCTGGGATGACGTTTTTACGGCCATAAATCCAATTTGAAAACTCCAACTTCCTGAGCTCATGATAATTGTTCCTGGGCTCAACTTTTTGGATGCACACTCATGTTAAGGAAGCCTATATGACTTAAGACATAATGTTGAAACTCTGATGTTAGGGTATGGAATGAATGTGTTCCTACAGTGTTTTACTCTGGGGTAGGACTGTCACTATCACAAAGTTTAATGTGGGCAAAAGAATTCACAAAAAATAGATATAATAATAATAATGCTCTCAGTCAAATTAATCTTTCACGACACTCATAAAGTCCTACTGATGTTACTTTTCTGTCGTACTTTTTGAATAACACTCAAAATACAAGTGTAGGGAAGTGGAGAGAGAATCTGTAACCACTGGAGCCATGCGTTGTGGTCTGATTACATACTTCGACCTCAGCAGATGTCCGCATGACCGCATTTCTCAAACGCGGGTACCGATTACACTCTGCAGCCGTGTTTTGATTGTCGTGTAGCAATGATTCATACTGTTTATTTCCCTTGTGGCGCAGTCAGCATGTCGATGGAAGTCATTTTGTTTCTGCAAACCACGGATACTTTGAAGCTCTAGGTTTTTGCATTCAAGAAAGTCCATTAATGGTAGATGGGTCAAACCACCACAGGACTTTCACCCAGGAGACCGCTGTTTGTGTCCCAAGTGAAACCCAAAAGAAAACATAGACTTTACGCTTGTTACGTAAAGTCATTATGCTTATGGTTTTGATGCATAAACCTGACCAACCGTTTCACAAACAAACTTATTTTTGGTCTAGAAACATCGACATTCAGTTTTCTGGTGACTGCGTTGCTTATGTTGGTAATTGCAATTTTTGTGCTGGTTTATTGTCTTAATCAATAGTGAGGTGGCGATTACATTTCTTTATTTCAGGTAACTTAGTTTTTGTTCCCTGTGTTAGATGATGATCGTTCAGGCTCTATTTAAGAGGCATTGGATTATTATACCGGTATATCGAGATACGCCAGGAATACCAAAAAGCATTTTATACGTCTCAGGCTTGGTATAATGTATGTTTCAGACAGTATATGCCATAACATATTGCATATCATTTTGATACATACAATGATGAATAAGAACATGCTCTTCACAAGTTTCTAACTTTAGGAAATGTATGTCAGCTGAGAATTCACATTGCAGTCACATTGCACTATAGATTTTGTAGGCTTGAGAATGGAACTGGGCATGAGAGACATAATAGAAACAGTTCAACTGGTAACATGATCAACTTTGATGAAGACATACAAAATTTAACTCATACAGTAGTTTTATGTCAATATTTAAAATGTTTGGTTAATGTATGAGTGATATTCTGTTGAAATCATAAAGGTGTTTGAACCCGAAAATCATAACTAATTCACTTTCCATCCCATTCTGTCTGTATTAATAACATTTAAGGGGTGGCGTGCTGGATCAGAGGTTAGTAATGTCCCATCACAGAAAGGAGGTCCATCCATCAGCTACGGCCTGCATCACACTGTGTCTATCTCTACAAGAACTGTGTCTGTTGCAAGTCTTTGCAGCAGTTTTTCCTAAACCTAACTAAGTGCTTTTTTTGCCCAAACCTTAAGTTAGTTTTGTTGAATCATACAGAGGACAGTCTCTGCTCATGAACATTTGGCGAGGGGAATTTCTAGAACTTATGGATCCCACTTAAACAGTTCTGTCAAGTGTGGATAGTTGATATAACCATAGACTGTCCATAGATTTTCTTTAAATTGGGTGTGATTGTCCGATTTTCACAAAAAGTTACAAAACGTACAGTCGTAGCCGCCACCAATAGCCCTTTTCCATGGCAAACGTTTTGACTTGACAGGTACAAACAAATCTTGTTAACGATGGCTCGGTTCCATCAAGTCTCACAGTATGCCATGACAGTGCACCAGAATGCAGGATACCAGCACCCTGGAACTAGCTCACCTAAATGGAATGCAGTCGCTTTTAATGTCATCAATTACACCTGTGCTCTGTCTGCTATGACAAGCCAAATGTCTGGAGTGAACAAGGTCTATTACACCAGTGGAAAGGAGATTCCAGACACTGTTAGACAATCTGACAAGCACTTAATTTGAAGCATATTGAGTCCTTTATCAACTGGCACTAACTCTAACCAGAAGGGCAATCCGGAGAGTGCAGACCTCCACCAAGGCCATGCCTTGTCTTGCAGTGTTTACAAATGTGAAAAATAATTTGTATATCCGCTCTGTGATTTGGATCATTTATTTGGTTCTAGCTAACAAACAAACCAAAAACATAACCTTCTTGTTGAAGGAAACAACAATATATATCAAAACCCTCATCCGTTCGGTGTGGTTTGATTAGCTCAATTTCCTCTAGCCAAATCTTTGAACCAATGACTCCCTTGTGTGAATCTGGTGTATTCATTTGTGACTGTAAAATGTTCTTGAAAGCATTTTTGATTGGTACTGGCTTTATTCTTCTTGAAGCTTCATTTTTATCAGCTGGACACCTGCAGCCAAAGAAACATTGCTGGGCTTGTGAACATTTTGGATGCCCCTATGGTAAATAAACATGATAAAGTTCCCTCTGGGATGCCCTTCCAGTGGAGAAAACGAGATGCAGTGCACAAATGGGTGTCCTTAAATGTAAAAAACTGTATAATGTATATCCAAGCACCAAATCACTATCTTCTTCCAATCGGGATCTAAAAGAACAATTGTAGTCTGTTTCTGTTGCCCTTATTGAACAATGGATCCTCTTGGTCTCATTTACAGGTATGCCTTGTGATCATGGCACAGCAAAACTACAGCAATAGTAATAAAAGGGCAAATACAACATGGGAGGATACGCTTTCCATGAAATGATTCACACATGTCAAAGCAGGAAGGCCCCCCTGATAGGCATTACCTCTGCATGACTTGTATTGACGTCAAGGTTGTGTGGTGGTGTAGTGGGTCTAACACTTTAGTGTGTTGTTGTGGACAACACCATACTTTCATATTTCAGCACTTTATTGCGAGGAACCACAGGGCATCAGAATAACTTCCCTGCAATTGTTGAATAGTAAATAACCAAAACACATACTTTTTTGGAAAATATAAGATTATCTACATACCAGAAATTATAGAAAAACAAGACATTCAAAGGACCTGTCTTGCATGAATGCTATCTGTTCTAGTTTAACACCATGAGCAAAGAAATTGCACCACGCCAGCCAACATTGCTCATATAATTTAGTGTGAACAGTACAGCTATACACATAGTAGATTTATGCATGACGACACAGCTTGAAAGAATGAAACATTAATAGATTCACTTTATGCTTGTCTAAACTAACTTAACATCACGTATATAACAAAAATACTGAATGTAAAAAAAGTAAAAAAGGGCCGAAGGAAATTTGTCTTCCTTGCTAAATATTCTACAACGTACAGAGAAAGTTAAATTAAAGTGGCACTTTGGAATATAAAATAATCACAATAATACATACAGTATGTATTCCTATATATTAATAATATAAATAATATATGAATTAACAACACTTGAAGAAGCATTTGGAAAAAAAAGAAAATATTGAACCGTCAATGGTAACCTGTACCCTTCAAATTAACAGTCGAATTTTACTCAAACTGATGCATGGTGCATAATTTAAATCAACAACATCCCCACTATTACAGTCTCGAAAAACTAAAGCAACAAGAGGAAACAAGAGATTGAAAACGACAAGGAAAAAGCAAGGTAAGGAAAGGAGAAGAAAACCCATGGAAGGACAAAAAAGGGAAGATTGACGGTGAAGAAAGGAACGACTACTGTAGCAGGAAATAAATCATCCCTGTCAAAAATCTCAAAATCAGATAATGGATGAGGGAAGACTGCAAAGGAAATGAATGATGAAAGAGGAAAGGAAAGATGTGATGTAAAAGGATAAGGAGAAAAGAACATGACAGGGAAGGAAGAGCATGATGGGAATGGGAATAAAGAAAAAGGAATGGAATGTGTTTGGTGGTTCAGTTCTAAGGCTTGGCCACCCACAATGCTTCACAACCTCTACATTGTGACGTCTTGATTTGAAACCAAAATCAGCGGCGGGCAGAATTGGACACAGCCCAGTGGCCATGAAGAGAAATCCAATCACATCAGAAATCATTAGAGCAGATTGTTTCTGGAGCGTGCCGCTGTGTGTCTTCTTCTAAATGTCACACATGGCTGGGATTTCAATATCATGTATACACACCATGCTGACGAGCATTGTGTCGGTATAGTCTATTACAGTAAGACAGTTAGGACTAGTTAGTAGAGGGGGAATCAGAAATGTCAGCCCAAGTGGTTCATGGGTAAATAAACAAGAATGACATTTAAATAAGAGAGTTGGTTCTGAACTCTGTGTTTTGCGCAGCTTATTAAATTCATAATAGGCAAACAATTGTCTGTGAGGCTTTTTATTGGTGATTGCTGATGCTTGTGGCACTCAACCAGAGGCCGTTATTCAACTAAATTGTATTAGTTTTTCACTCCGCTGCACAAGGATGAATACAATTGAATTTGCCTTTCATTAAAAATTAAACTGGCTGGGTTCAACAGGGCAAAAAGTCACACAACCGGGGCAGGTTGCCTTGATGCCCTTGTGAAAACGGTATGCCCATCGGCCTTGATGACCTGCCGGCACAGCCCCTTGTTTTTTCCTGTGCCTCTTTTCTGTTGATGTACTTTTTTTTTCCATTTTAATTTTTAAGACGCAGAAGCGACTCTGAAGTGGCTTGAAAAGCCGCAAAAGTGCCCTCTTTGATGCTCCTATGGTAGATAAAACATGACGAAGTGCCCTCTGTGGTGCCCTTTTAATAGGAGAAAACACAATAAAGTGCCCTCTTGGATGCCAGATACAACATGATGAAGTGCCCTCTTGATGCCCTTCCAGTGGAGAAAACAAGATGCAGTGCACAAGTGGGTGTCCTTAGAGGAAAAAAATGTGATTTAGTGCCATAAAGGCTGCCCTACATGCTAGACAACGCTCTGCGCCATGGTGCCACACGACATGCAGCCCCTGCACCGTAGACAGCCTGAGTCTGCCACTGGGAAGCAGGCAACATCAGGGAGGTTCACTGGACAGTCAATGGCTAAATATAGCAGCGAGGCTATAAATGGAAATCCAAATACTAGTTCAGTTTGTCTCTATGTCACCATACAGTTATAACTGACCAGTCTGATGTGTTTAGACTTTGTTTGTGTAATTATATTGCAACAGCGTGATGTTTGGACATGACTAATGATCAAAACAGTGGATCTCTGTGCGTACAAGCATCGAGCTGTACAGCACTTTAAACTTGCAGGCTGCAGATTTATCACATATCTGTCCAGCTCCCTTCAGATGACTGCAGGGATTTAATTAACTGATTAACTTTAATTAGCCTGCCTGGGAATCACAAGCAACAGTCACTTGAAGATTAAATACTTTTAGATATTTTACCAGCTCTAACGTGAAACGCTGAGATGAAAATGTACCATTGTATGCTTTTAGGATTATCATGGAACACAGCCCGAGGAAAGAAAAAGAAAAAGAAAACCAAAAGCAATTATTAATCATAATAATAAACTGATTTTTAATTACCCCCCCTGAGTGGTCTTCCCCATGCTGGCAAGGAGTGTGATCTTCGAAACGGGATCCAGGCCATCATGTTTTTCATGACATTTTGCAGAAAATGTTATCGATTAATTGAGTAAAATTAATTCATAAAAGAGGAACTTTTCACAGCCACTTTTTTGGTAGGGAGTCAAAAAACATCGTAAAGGGGGATGTGCTGGCAGGACAGCCTTGTGTGTGTTCAGTGTGTTTGACTTAATACATTATCCATTTCACAGTGATGATTCAATACATAAACAAGACATTTTCCGTTTCCCATTTTAACAATTTAGTGACACTAGGTCAAGGCATTCTCACTCCCAACTAGTCTAAATATGGAAGCTTCATAAAACCATGTTGCTCTGGGTACCCCTCATACAGTAGCAGTTTTTAGTGATATTTTGATGACTGCAAATGCATTGAACTTCATGGGTGTTGGATCGAAAACGGAGACTTGTTAGGCAAGACCAGAGGCAGAGATGGAGACAAATCCCCAGTCAAAACACCCTCAAGTCGTCATCTTGTGTTTGCCACAAAGCTTATTTTCTACAATGATTCAAAATATTTATCGAGGGAACCAGGGCGATGTTAACTTCTGAGTTGGACAACAAAAATGCGTCACACGTGCAGGACTGAAGTCTAATCAGCATTGGTAACCATTTCTTCCCATTTCCAGCTTTCTTCCCATCTACAGTTGGGCTCATCAATAAAGCCCGGGATTTTTTTAATAATGTCATACTGTCACTGTTTAGTGTAATGCACCAATCACCAAGCAATGTAACATACTTAGCAATAAACCGTTTCTGATTCTGATTTAGCATGAGTACCTGTTGTCAACAGCCAATAGTTTGCTCCATTCAAAAGACTTTCTTCGGGTGTTTACGTGATAATTGAATTTCTAGGTATTCCTGTATTCATCAATATTCATTGCTATTCTAAGTCAAATTGCATCTTGAGATGGCGTGCCCGATAAGTATCTCATTCAACTACAGTGAAGAGTCGGAGCAAGACGGAAGAATCTGTGAATGAAGCATTGTTTTCTTATTGGAATGCTGTAAGGTATAAACCATTAAATCAATCTCAAGGATGAAATCACAAAAACCTACTGAAGTTCATGTAATTAACTTTCAGGTAATTCATTTTAAAGTGCAAACACTGGCTGTAAAATTCTTTAGCAAAACTGTTGATTCAAAATGCATTCACAGCTTTAAAGTTCTAAGCTATATTGTATATAACCAGCTCTACAGCGCCTTTTTAAGTGTCCTTCAACTCATTGTATTCGTTTTGTGGCCGAGAATTGTAAACCAAGTTTTGTTTCAGTATCTCTGCTACCATTAACCTTGTTTCCCATAGCAACTGGCAACAATAAACAGCAGACAGACACAGTTAGAGGCTAGCTGGTGAAATAGCAGAGCAATTTGCAGCTTAAGAGCCAGACATTTTCCTCAGGACAACTACAAGTTGCATAGAAACACAACTTTTTATAATAATATAATATCTGAAGGATGTGTAAATAGGCAACTGTTTACTAACACGTTGTGGTTACATCTTGTTCTGCTGCTCCTAACTGGCCAAAAAGGCAATTGTTGCAGAGAATTTAAAGATTTTTGACTATATCTTCATTTAAAGTATTGAGGAAGCTCTTATGTTTTGATAGGTGTATGATCCATTGTAACACTGAGACTTTTTTTAAATTCAATTTGATTTACTTTTTGCCCTTAATATTTTTAATACCCTTCCATATTGTTTTAGCTTCACCACTCTGTGCTCACTTTGCAGTTGGACTTGCACCTACAATGCCTGGCTAACACACAGATTACTTACTGTATCTCTGTTGCCCGCTGGAGGTACAAGCCGAGTTGGCTAGAGTTTATCAAAGGAGGACCAGATAAGCAAATGCTCTCCCTCATTGCAATTGGAAATCAATGCACCATCATGTACACTAATGTGTCTAACATGTGAGCTGAGATTAACAGGACTGCAGTTTACAGTGTCTTCATCCGGAAAATATTCGTGCCGTGGCATTAAGGAGGAGAACACAGGAAATGAGGAATTAAATCACGAGGAACTTTCAAATCTGCGGGCCATATGAAAGATTCTGTGTTTTGAAATTGTCACATCATTCAACATTGAATATAGCTGCAGCAGCTAGCATTCAGTAGGCTCAAACCCCAGCCCATTCTCATACCCAGGGCATCAAATACCGACAGCATCTGATACTGATGCAAGGTACCTGATGCGCCTGTATGAGACGCACCGGGCTTTCAAGTACAATATAAACCCACCATTCAGAGTAGGGAGAGTGCTGGGTCCAACAGGATTATACAGGTGAAACTCGAAAAATTAGAATATCATGCAAAAGTTCATTTATTTCAGTAATTCAACTAAAAAGGTGAAACTAATATATCATATAGACTCATTACATGCAAAGTGAGATATTGCAAGCCTTTATTTCTTATATTTTTGATGATTATGGCTTAAAGCTTATGAAAACCCCAAATTCAAAATCTCAAAAAATTAGAATATTGTGGAAAGGTTCAATATTGTAGGCTCAAAGTGTCACACTCTAATCAGCCAATTAATCCAAAACACCAGCAAAGGGTTCCAGAGCCTTTAAATTGTCTCTCAGTATGGTTCAGTAGAATTCACAATCATGGGGAAGACTGCTGACCTGACAGAAAACCATCATCGACACCCACCACAAGGAGGGAAAGCCTCAAAGGTAATTGCAAGAGAAGTTGGATGTTCTCAAAGTGCTATATCAAAGCACATTAATAGAAAGTTAAGTGGAAGGAAAAAGTGTGGAAGAAAAAAAGTGCACAAGCAGCAGGGATGACCGCATCCTGGAGAGGATTGTCAGGAAAAGGCCATTCAAAAGTGTGGGAGAGCTTCACAAGGAGTGGACTGGGGCTGGAGTTGCTGCATCAAGAGCCACCACACACAGACGGATCCTGGACATGGGCTTCACATGTCGTATTCCTCTTGTGAAGCCGCTCCTGAATAACAAACAACGCCAGAAGCGTCTTACCTGGGCTAAAGAAAAAAAGAACTGGTCTGTTGCTCAGTGGTCCAAAGTCCTCTTCTCTGATGAGGGCAAATTTTGCATCTCATTTGGAAACCAAGGTCCCAGAGTCTGGAGGAAGAATGAAGAGGCACACAATCCAAGATGCTTAAAGTCCAGTGTGAAGTTTCCACAGTCAGTGTTGATTTGGGGAGCCATGTCATCTGCTGGTGTTGGTCCACTGTGCTTTATTAAGTCCAGGGTCAACGCAACCGTCTACCAGGAAATTTTAGAGCACTTCATGGTTCCTTCAGCAGACAAGCTTTATGGAGACGCTGACTTTATTTTCCAGCAGGACTTAGCACTTGCCCACACTGCCAAAAGTACCAAAACCTGGTTCAATGACCATGGGATTACTGTGCTTGATTGGCCAGCAAACTCACCTGACCTGAACCCCATAGAGAATCTATGGGGCATCGCCAAGAGAAAGATGAGACATGAGACCGAACAATGCAGAAGAGCTGAAGGCTGCTATTGAAGCATCCTGGTCTTCCATAACACCTCAGCAGTGCCACAGGCTGATCGCATCCATGCCACGCCGCATTGAGTCAGTAATTTGTGCAAAAGGGGCCCAAACCAAGTACTGAGTACATATGCATGATTATACTTTTCAGAGGGCTGGCATTTCTGTATGTAAAATCCTTTTTTGATTGATTTAATTTATTTTTATATTGATTTAATTTTCTGAGATTTTGAATTTGAGGTTTTCATAAGCTGTAAGCCATAATCATCAAAATTATAACAAATAAAGGCTTGAAATATCTTGCTTTGCATGTAATTTGTCTATGTAATATATTAGTTTCACCTTTAAAGTTGAGTTATTGAAATAAATGAACTTTTGCACGATATTCTAATTTTTCGAGTTTCACCTGTAACCTCTGACGCTGGGGTTTAAGCTGGAGAGCAGGCAACAGGGGGAAGGACCCATATGCAGCAACAGATGAGGAAGCAGCAGAGACTTTACAATGACTTATTCCAAAAACTTTCAAAAGGCTTTAGTCCAACACAGCAGGAGGCAGGGACACAGGCAAACTGGAACAGAACTCAAGACAGAAATGAAGACAAACCAACAATGTAACTGGTCTGGTGTATGTAGTAACTGGCTAATGGGGAAGTGGGAACAGGTGAGCAGAAGGTCTAATTACTGCAGGGCTGATGTGACAGGTGAATCAGAGCGGGGCAGACAATCTACAAAGGCGGGAAAACACAAGAAAGTTAAGGAATTAAACCAGACAGGACACCAGGGTACACTAATGACTGCTTTTTCTTTGGAATATGGGGCCATATCTTACACACTACACCTTTTAAGTGTTAAAATCTATTCCATTGGTTCCCTACATTGGGGCTGTGGCCTCCGTGTGTGCGAGACGACACGGAAAGGTGACCGTTTGCCCCAAACAACAACGGGTTAGCACAGATGCTGCAATAGAATCAGTTCTATCAGAACTGGGGAGCATTTCGTCATGCATTTCGTCATGATAAAATAAAATACATGTGGACACATAATTGGGGCCCGGGGCTATGTAACAAGGAAAACATAGAAACGCACTCTGTAATATCCCAATGTCTCTTCAAAACAAACCACAAAGTCTGCATCATAGCAGCAGGTCTACAAGGACATGATAAATGTATTTTACCTGGCCCAACAATTTGAAGTGGTGCAGTGTTACTCATAAGTTTTACTTTCTTCTTGCTGCATTTCACAGTGATCATCTTTGGGATTTAGTGCAATGCAGCTTCTACTAGAAAAGCAATGACATAAACTGTGCCATTGTTTTCAAGTCCACCAACTCTAAATCTGTCAAGAAGCTTAAATTGCCAATTTATAGTATGGATTTTTATGATGACTCATTAGTGCAGTCGTCCTGGGGAGACAGGAAGAGGAGTTTATAAGCTTCACCAACGCATCTTCATCCAAATTCCAGTCACAAGGAGTCTCGACAGCTGCATGTGGGCATTAGCAGACTGCGAAACAGTGCCTTCTCGTCCTATCGTCTTCTCTATGTGAATCAGATCCTGTGATCATGATTCACACAGATGATTCATTAACCCCAGCGGGTCCTGAACCGTGTGCAGCTCCAGGCTTCTGATTGGAGCATGGGCTGGGTCTGATTGGGAATGGTGCATCCAGGGGAGCTGACATTTCTCCATCTCTCCCACACACACATACACACTCTCTCTCTCTCTCTCCTACACACATATACACTTTTTTCTCTTCAGTGTAATGTGGCTTCTGACACACACAGACACACACTCCAGTATTCCCCTAGCCCCTAAACCCCCTCTTATCTCAGTACCTATGTGTCTCTTTAGTAGTGAGGAGGGAGGATTCCAGCCTGCAGGAAGACTGAATAAAACTGTGCATGAATGATTTTGTGTGTCCGCGTCTGTGAGGGGGACGGAGGGACGAAGCAGAAAAGAGGGTAAAAGAAAAAAGAAAAGAATGTGCCGACATTCCGTTTTTAGGCCTCAGGGTTTTACGCCCACTGGAAATAGCCGCCCATGTAAAAGGTGCATAGAGCTGGTACTGCGGGGAACCACTGATAAGTGTCCACCAAATTGCTAGTCTGGTTCACACACTAGCAGGTTTGCTTGTTAGGAGCTAACAAGGCCCAGACACTAAAGGGTGCATTGCGCGTCGGTATCAGACGCAATTGGGCGTGGCAAAGCATTGGTATTTGAAAGAGAATAAGGCCCCAATCAGACAAAGCAGTTTTTTCCTCCTTTTTTTTGTATTGTGTTGCGAGGCAACCACTGAATAAGTGCTAACATAGGCTTAACACATACCATGAACTGTACGCTACCTAATAGCAGAACAGGTTAGTACTGCATCAATTTGCATTATGCTTTTTGTTTAGACCATGCAAACTACGAAGTCACAAAGCCCCAGATATCTAGCGAAAGTCACCACATTGTGAAAACAATTATGTCGGATGCCTTTCTATACTCTCAATTGTATGTATTTTAATCAACTGAGGCATTCAGGGCGTGGAAATATGAGAAACTCAGCAACAAAAAAAGCAGCCAGCTTCAATTACATAAAGCCGTCCCAGACTGCTGAAAAGTGCTCCATCTGCTCCGGGCCTAAGGGGTTACAATTTGAGATTCACAGTTACTAATCCAGACTAATTTCGGACTGAGATATCTCAACAACTATTACAGGGATTGCCATGATAATTTTGTTCAGACATTCATGGTTCCCAGAGGATGAAGCCTAATAAATGTTGGGATCCTCTACCTTTTCATCTAGCGCCACAATCAGGTCAGAATTCCAAATTACTTTGGTTTAGGACCAAATCCCTGCAAAACTAATGACATTCCCATCAGTCTCAGCCGTACTTTATTTTCAGTGCTAATTAGCTGACAGATTAGAGGTTGTTCTTGGTCAGTCACTAAGAGTGTGCGTAGGCTGCACAAGGTGTTCATTGCCATGCTCCACTCAGGGGACTGCGACCCCATCAACTACAGTATACAGTGATGGAGAAGGCCTCAAGATGCAAACTGAAAGGATCTTATTCTTCATTAATTATTTACAAATACCAATTGTACATAGTATACAGTGTGAATGGATATCTCACACTGTGAAATGTAATAGTTGTCTGATTAAATTTGTCAATTGCAGTGATGTCAACAGTTATGACGGTGTTTTTGTTTTTTTCAGAATGGTTTTCAAAAATGTCCACAATGGTCCAAGCCAATTTAGTCACAGCAGAATTACTTTTTTGATGCTGTGGACCGCTACACGATAGGTCTTCAAGTCCAAGAAAGGAAGTGTTGGAGAGACACAAGAGATTTGCTGAGTTTGTGCAGCAAATTGATTCACGGGTGAGTCCGTACTGTCAAACAAACATTCTGGTGACACTTGTTTCATTGTCATATTGACAAACATATGTATACTGTCAGATTTAAATGTTGCATAATCTTGAACTTTTTTTTGTTAATTATCCACTTCTAGATACCAGATGTGACAGCAATGCGCACCCTCGTACTCAGAAGCCGCCCTGTTCTACTTGGTGATGACCCCAGTCACTTCTACCACACCTGCTTTGTAAGTTCTCATAGTTGCATCTTAGCCTAGACATTTGTGTGAAATTGTCATAATTAGCATAGGAATTGTTGAGTTATGGTCAGAAACGTGTTTTGTGAGGTCACGGTGACCTGAGATCTTTGACCACCAAATTTTGACCTTGAGTCCAAGTGGACCTCAAGGTGATCCTGAGATAATGACGGCCAACCTAAAAACATAATGCTTCAAGCCAAGGCTGATGCCAGTGTGGAGGCATACAAGCATAAAGAAGGTCTGAGATTCAAATGTCGAGGCGTATCACAGCGAGTCCCAACCACAGCGGCCGGAGCCCTTTGCTGCATGTCATCGCCTCTCTCATCCCTGCCTTTTCTGTCTCTCTACTGTTACTATCGAATAATGCACAAATGCCCCCCAAAACATTTTTTAGATGCATATGGAGATGATTAAAAGGTGTATTTCCCTGGCTTCACATGAGCTAGGCTAGTAGCATCACCCATAGGGTGAAGCAGCCATATATTGAACTAACTCTGTTTGCAGTCCATGTCACCGGGTTGCACTGCTGAGCTCAGCTCAACGGTGCTAAGTCTGCTTGCCATCTGTGGTTGTGTATACTGCACAATGAGGTAGATCATATCTCTCCCTCGAATACACTTGCTCGTACAATCTAACGAGGATGGCAAAGAAAATTTTGTGTGAGGAAGACTTCAATACTTAATTTCTTTCATGTCCTTTACTGGACATCTGTAAACTGGTCAAGGTAAATGCAGGAGTGTGTGAAAGGAAAATTTTATGGGCAAGGCTGGAAGGCAGCGTAGGCAGGACATATGACACAGTGAGCATTTATATTTCCTTGTTGTAATGTTGTTTCTGTTTGGTCTTACACAGGATTCTGACAGTGATGATGCCTGGGCACAAGTATCTTTTGGGGTGCTGACGAACATCAGTGAAGATGTCCCTTTCTTCAAATCAACTCCACCTTGACCCAGTGTCTACTGCCATCATTGTTGAGGAAGGTATTGTAATGGATGATTTCCTGAACCTACCTCAAGCACTTTGCCTCTTGTTTTGGTTGTCATTTTCTTTACACTTGGACTACCCTAAAGCCATGAAAAACACTTTGAACTTCATTCAAAGAGTGATGCATGGCTTGGGACAGGACAAACTCCCACCAAAACTGCAAACTCTTAAAGATATCCTGTGAAGTTAGAACATAAATTACTGTATACAATGTGTTGTTTGACATTAGATTCAGTTGCTTTTTGTTGTTATGTTAACTAAATTAAGGCACTCGTTTCAAATAGTTAGCTCATGGATTCATCAGCAAGGTACGTCTAGAGGCTGCCAGTGTGTGTTAAAAAAGTGTGTGTGATCCAATGCCAGAGTCCTTTCTTCTTCATATTGTTATGCTAACTGAATGACACCACTTTGTAGTTGTTAGCCCGTTGGTTCTTTACCAAGTTTGGTCTATAAACATCGTTTTATAGCTATTACAGTATAAACGGCGTTGTTTCAGGACTGTATTTTCAGTATTATAATTGTATTTATTTTTATAAAGCCCAACTTATACTAAAGCTGGCAAGTATTGATGGCAGATAACTGTACCATGACTGATTTTGATGCTGGCATATACAGTATGTAGGCAGACAGGGAAAAAAAAGACAGTCCAGCAGACTCCATTGTTCACAATACTCTTATCGCAGTGAGTTGGCAAAACAGTGTAACATAGCTGAGCATTTGGTGTTTTAAATTGCTATTATGATAAAGTTGTTCCTCTGTAAAATATAAAACCTCCAGTACATGTCTATTTGATGATCAAATTGTACATTTTACCAAATGTTTTTATCTGAACCAAATCCTAATGTTAAAATATAAAAAATCATAGACTAGAACTTTTAACTGTGTCACTACCTTGATTTATTATGTGTAAATGTGATTGTTTGAAGACAATGGAACCTGTTTTTCATTATTGTTTAACGGATGTTCGACGCACTTAAGTTAGACAAGTAACATGAACTTGGTTGTTTTAAGGCAATCGGTTTGCATGGTTTTACCAAGTAAATGACTTTAGTGTTCAAGTAAATACAACTGAGACATTTTAAGTTGCTGGAAATATCACATTTCGCTTGACTTAAATATATGTGTTGCTTGGAATACAGACAAGTATATTTCACTTGAAATTATTTAGTTTGAAATTCTGAGTATGCTATACTAAGTCAAGAGTACATCTTAAGTAAAGTTTCAAAAAATATTTGTTAGTACAACTTACAATACCTATTCAACAATACTTACATGAAACGAGTACCTTTACTTGTTTTTTTAAGGCAATCAGTTTGCATGCTTTTTTTAAGTAAGGTTAACTAGTTAGATTTTACAGTGCAGCAAGGACAATAATGGTCGCTCATGCGCAATAACAGAAGATACTCAGCAGACAACATACAGACACAACATTGATAACACTAACACATGTAAGTGCATATGACGCTGTCTGATAGTTCTGCTCAATGCCAATTCTTTGCCCAACAGACTCGTCAACACGTTCTCATTCCATCTCGTCACATGCTGTTTTAGTTAGGTTAAAGCAACAAAAGAACTCAAGTCAGTTGTTCAACAAACAGCAATCTTTTAGCCATGAGACAGTTATTTGTTTTACCAAGTGAAACGAGAAGTCAACGTTAATTTATTTGTCACGTAACTTGCGTACTTCAGTAACGACACTTCCGCAATTATTTTACCCTAAATGACTATCTTTTCCGAAACCTATCGAAGTAGTTTTGCTGTCTAAACCTAATTAAGTATTTCACGATCTTTCCCTGAACCGAATTAAGTAGTTTGGTTGCCTATACCTAACTTAGAAGATGTAAGTGTTTTTTGAAAAGACCGTTGTGCATGTAATGAACGAAAACGTACACGTGTTGCTGGAAAAGTGAAGATTGAATTTTTATAAGATATCATACGGACCGTTGTATGAGGATACGTTGGACCCATCCCCCCCCCGTGTGTGGGTTTTTGTCGATCTTTATAATACGTCATCACACTCCCGGAGCATTTTCTCTGATCGTCTAACAGTGACGGCAATGGGTTTACATAGTAGTAACTCAGTAGATATTTCACACTGTGAGAATGAGAACAGGCTGAACATGTACGGCTGGATCTCTCCAGTGTTTCCTCCAAGGGAGAAACAGACACTGGGACCATCGCTACAAATCGCGAGCTTGTCCTGGAGCTCCGCGCTGCCATCTTGATGAGCTTTGCTCTTTCACTGCTCAACCCAGCACGTGGATGGAGCGATGCCAGTTCTAAAATATTTTAAAGAGTAGAAGTGCTTCCAGGCCCTTTTTAGAGGGAGAGGTTCGCTTATTTTTCAAGGAAAAACCATGTTAAACTAAATAATAATCATTACAGAAACACTTGACCCTTGACAACACTTGACCATTTTTTACATACAGTTGTGGTCAAAAGTTTACATACACTTGTAAAGAACATAATGTCATGGCTCTCTTGAATTTCCAGTTATTTCTACAACTCTGATTTTTCTCTGATAGAGTGATTGGAACAGATACTTCTTTGTCACAAAAAACATTCATGAAGTTTGGTTCTTTCATGACTTTATTATGGGTTAACAGAAAAAGTGATCAAATCTGCTGGGTCAAAAATATACATACAGCAGTGCTAATATTTGGTTACATGTCCCTTGGCCATTTTCACTTCAATTAGGCTCTTTTGGTAGCCATCCACAAGCTTCTGGCAAGCTTCTCGTTGAATCTTTGACCACTCCTCTTGACAGAATTGGTGCAGTTCAGTTAAATTTGATGGCTTTCTGACATGGACTTGTTTCTTCAGCATTGTCCACATGTTCTCAATGGGATTTAAGTCAGGACTTTGGGAAGGCCATTCTAAAACCCTAATTCTAGCCTGATTTAGCCATTCCATTACCACTTTTGATGTGTGTTTGGGGTCATTGTCCTGTCGGAACACCCAACTGCGCCCAAGACCCAACCTTCGGGCTGATGATTTTAGGTTATCTTGAAGAATTTGAAAGGTAATCCTCCTTCTTCATTATCCCATTTACACTCTGTAAAGCACCAGTTCCATTGGCAGCAAAACAGCCCCACAGCATAATACTACCACCACCGTGCTTGACGGTAGGCATGGTGTTCTTGGGGTTAAAGGCCTCACCTTTTCTCCTCCAAACATATTGCTGGGCATTGTGGCCAAACAGCTCGATTTTTGTTTCGTCTGACCACAGAACTTTCCTCCAGAAGGTCTTATCTTTGTCCATGTGATCAGCAGCAAACTTCAGTCGAGCCTTAAGGTGCCGCTTTTGGAGCAAGGGCTTCCTTCTTGCACGGCAGCCTCTCAGTCCATGGAGATGCAAAACACGCTTGACTGTGGACACTGACACCTGTGTTCCAGCAGCTTCTAATTCTTGGCAGATCTGCTTTTTGGTGGTTCTCGGTTGACTCTTCACCCTCCTGACCAATTTTCTCTCAGCAGCAGGTGATAGCTTGCGTTTTCTTCCTGATCGTGGCAGTGACAAAACAGTGCCATGCACTTTATACTTACAAACAATTGTTTGCACTGTTGCTCTTGGGACCTGCAGCTGCTTTGAAATGGCTCCAAGTGACTTTCCTGACTTGTTCAAGTCAATGATTCGCTTTTTCGGATCCATGCTGAGCTCCTTTGACTTCCCCATTGTAGCGTTTGTGAGTGTTTGTATCTAATGAGCCCTATTTAAATGGCCTCAGAGAAGTCATCGGCTGTAGTCACTCATAATCACTCACAAGAAGTTAAGAGACCATGCTATGAAGCTCATTTCATTGACACAACTTTCTAAGTCACCAAAATTGCTAATTCATGTTGCTGTATGTATATTTTTGACCCAGCAGATTTTGTCACTTTTTCTGTTAACCCATAATAAAGTCATGAAAGAACCAAACTTCATGAATGTTTTTTGTGACAAAGAAGTATCTGTTCCAATCACTCTATCAGAGAAAAATCAGAGTTGTAGAAATAACTGGAAACTCAAGAGAGCCATGACATTATGTTCTTTACAAGTGTATGTAAACTTTTGACCACGACTGTACGTCAAAATGTGTCTTTACGGGTTAGGGTTTTTAGGGTCATGAAATTGTAAGTATCAGAACTGCAGTAAATAGCTTTTTAGTGACGTTTCAAAGTGTTTCATCAGCAGGATGAGAAACTGCATCAAGAAAATGAGGGAATGTGACTTGTCAAATATGAACATTGGTTTATTGCCATCAGCCCTCAGTTTATTCTCTATGAAATACAATTTTTTTGGGAGATTTCTCGTAGGTTTGTGTCACACGCCGGTGATACTCTGTCCCGTCACTCAAGCAGCTCTCTCAAGGTATCTCATGAGCTGTTTTTTACTCTATAATGTCCACACACGTGTTTTCCCGTGACAGCTCAACAAAGGCTGCGATGGAAGATGCCGGAAAGCCGATACCTAAATGCACAGGTGCCTCTGAGTCTTTCTTCCTCTCTCTGTCAAAGCAATAACAATAATTGGTTTCAGCTTGAAGACCATTGAATGCTTTTCCCACTTTTTACTGCAAGTGCTCGTGTTAAATTAGCTTTGCAGAGAATGTTTTTCACCTCGCAGGAGAGAGGAAAGGGAGAGAGAGGGAGAGAGAGGGAAAGACAAAATGGGAGATGACATTAGTTGGCTGTTAATTAGACAATTACCCAATATGGACACTGCAGGGAGAATCCAGCAGTGCGGCGGCTTGTCAGTGAGAAGTGTTACAAGCACAGCTGTTTCTCAGCGGAACCTTAAAACAAAAGTTTTGACTTTGGGCTCAGTCATTGCATCACGGGAGGGGACAGAGCTGTAATCCTCGGATCCCTTCCTTTTGTTCTTCTGCTCGTTCGTCTCCATACTGTCCACTCTAAACCATGTGGAGTTATGTTCTGCAGTCAACACATTCATATATAACCCTTTGACTCCCAGGCTGCAGTTTGAGAACCTTTATTTACCTTTATTTTCATATTCAAGACATGCTATCTTTATTTTACTGTTATCTGGCCTTGTTCTTTGATTGTATTTCTGATGAAATGTTTTCTCCCTTACTGGTTATTCATTGATTCTGTATTGTGTGATCCTTTATGTGTAAAGTATTTTGAAAAATGGAATGCAAATATAGTTCTCAAGCCATAGACTGTATATAAGAAGTGGACATAGTCACCGTGATGTCATTCATTGATTTTTAAAGCTTCCATGTTTGGGATTTTGGCCGAAACTTACTTATGTCACAAGCGTAACATACTTTAATGTTTATGTCTAGCCTACTACCCTCCACATACCAACAAAAAAAACGTCACCGGGACTTGCATGTTCCATTCATTTTAGTTAAATTACATCTTAAAAACTATCACCGGGAGTGTGTTTTGCTGCCTTATTGGCATCTCAGTGGTGGATTCAACCTCATAAAAATCTATAATTGACTATTAATGATGTGGGCAAACTGTGCTATTATCTCCCAGTCCAGCCCGTAAACATAAATCTGTCAGAACGCTTTGTTTCTTGCTAAGCAAAAATGCCATTCCACCTACTCAGGCGGATTTTATGTCGGCTATTATGACAGTTGGAGTGGAGAGAAAGGGAGATGAGCGGAGCCAGAGCTGCAGCGGCGAGTCTTCATCCAAACTGCGATCCCAAGAGGCGCTTTGAGAGCTGCGAGCGGGCATTAGCAGATTGAGCGACAAAAAACACAGAATGAAAAACTAATCGTGGCTGCCTGTTCAAACTGCAGGAGGTTCTCCATTCCACTTTGCTTGACAAATGACAGCTGTCCAGTAATGATTGTGTAGCTCTGAGATTGAGATGAGTGTGTAAATAGCGTGTGTTTCCATGCAATCTTTTGAATGAGAATCAAATAATGATGAATTTGAATAGAGGAGCTAATTCGCTCATTTTGATTGAGGAACTTAAATGCTTTTCTGAAGAGGAAATTATCAGAGAGTCAGGAGATTGGCACATTCATTTGGAGTCAAATTTAATATTTCTGTCACATCCATTGACTCTGCGATGTAAGAGGAAGCCAGTTTTATCAGTTTGACCCAGGTAACAGAAGTGCCCCATGTTAGCATCCTGTATCCCTTGTGGCTGTCTGGGAAAACAAGCATAAGTTACCAACACATGCCCATTTATTCATGCCAGCAAAATGTTTAGTGTACAAATTTCAGTGATAATATGGAAGTGAGCCTTGACATCAGTCATGTTAAATCTTATATTTAATTCATTGGGACTGGATCCAATGCCTCCAGTGAAGGTAGGGAGATTTTAACATTCACTGCGCTGATCTCAGTTTTTAATACTGAACTCACTGGTCCCCCCTGTGATTTAAATTAGTCCGGAGTAATCAATGGTGGATGTGGATTGATACGTTTTTTTTGTGCATTGTTGTCCTTTTACTTGGGGTTACTTGGGGTGACCGTGGCTAAGTGGAGAGCAGGGCCGCCTTACAATCAGAGGGTCGGTGTTCGATCCCTGGCTACTGCTCTACTAGTCTCATGTCATGACCATGTCAATGTGTTATTGAGCAAGACACTTCACCCCGAAATTGCTCCCGTAGCTGCATCTACATTGTGTAGATAGATACTGAACTGTAAGTCGGTTTGGATAAAAGCGTCTGTTAAATGACCGTAATGTAATACTTTACTACCTCTTTTGTTATCAGCTTTGTGTGAAATTTTACTTTTGTGAGAAGATGGCCGAAGTCTAATGTGTTGTTGCTATTTTAATTAATAGAAACATGTTAGTACCAGCATCTCATCTCTCATCTCCAGCTCCAATCTCGCATCTCAAGTTCCAGAAAGAAGTGGATACGAGTGATAGGCCCAAAGCACTCTTCTGTTAATAAAGTTGAAAAGCTATTAATCAAATGGATATTTCATGGTGAAATTCTTCAAACATTTAAAATGCTTGTACATTTTAAAATAGAGCTAGATTACAACCCACGCGTAGAGTCACCTCATGGGTAGGGTTTTGATTTGCCACCTGTTTAATAAAAGGTTAACAATGTGTTGTTGTTTTTTGTTTAGAATCTACCAAACTGAACCCAATACAATAAGATAAGATAAGATAATCCTTTATTAGTCCAGCAGTGGGGAAATTTACATAGTGTTACAATAGTGTCTCTGTGTTCTCCAGTGTTTCACGCAACTAAATTGTCACAGACCGACCGCCTTATGCTATCCATTAGCCGATCTATGTGTCTATATTGGGTGATTCAGCACTTCTTGATTAATATCCAGTGCCAACAGAAATTGCTAATAGTGTGCGCTATGTATAGCAAGGCAAAGAGTGAGGTTTTGAGTGTTTAAGTTGCCCAATCCTTATCATATTTTAGCCACAATGTAATGGCTATTCGCGCTGTCTCTTCCTAACGTTGAGCATATCGTAGTTGACATGCTCAGATATTGTATATCGTTGTGTAGCTCACAAATAAAAAAAAAGAACCAGTCTTGAACAAAACGCCTAAGGGGTTACATCTAAAAGATGTTTCTCATAAGTAATCCACTGTAAATGACCTAAAATACTGCACTTTAGCCATGAAGACAGTGACACCATGTTTTCCTGTTCACATATTGAACCTGTTCAACCCAATCAAAAGCAAAAAATGAAAAAGGCACAACCTTTTGCAGAGACTCACCTCGGCTGTAAACCAATCGAGCGGAACCTGAAGCACTCGAGAGCCGATGATCAAACCGACAAAACCTTCTGCCTCCTGTTTTCACAGGCTCATCGCCACGAGTCAATTACCTGTCTGCGCGATGGCAGTCGGACTTGGCTGCACATTGATGTGTTTTTTTTTTACACAGAATATCATCTTTCACCGTTAGCCGTGATATTTGGCTGCACGGTGCTGCAGTGAATCGAGCAAATAAACTCATCCTCGCTGCCGTGACAATCGATATAGAGTGAAAATGAGAGGAGACGTCAGTCAGACGTACAATTATGAGGAGCGTTTCTGTACGCATGTACATGCGAACCGTTAATAGTAATAGGAAAAATGATTTAATGAGACCTCATTGAAAAAAAAAAAAACATGCACCAATTCACACAGAAGCGTCAAAGACATATTTTTATCCACACGCATACACACGCTCATCCTCGGGGTGGGCCACCCTCGTATATGACTCACAGTGGTTAAGTGATGTGGGACACCTCACTACAAAGTGCACACAGACACACGCTCACGCTCCATCTCTGCACGTGTTATGGACCTGTCAGTGCACCAGTTGATGGATCCAGTCCCTCATGGGTTCAAAAGGCGGGGCTCACCTCATTCTAAAGCATCAGCACTTCAATCAGACCCTTATTAGTGTCTGTGTGTGTGTGTGTGTGTGTGTGGGAAGCGATGTCTTTCATGATCTCTGCACATGTGACTGTGTGAGTGAGGGGGGGGTGGAGACATAGGGAAATGTGTGTGTAATGAGGTGGAAATAAGCGTCTTTCAAGAAACTTCCCTCAGTGTGAACTCCCATACATCTTGTTAACTGGCAAAGCTTTGAAGACTTGTCCTTTTAAACTCGACACAGCGAGGCTGAGATCACGCTTGTGTGTGCATGTACGCACACACACACACACACACACACACACACACACACACACACACACACACACACACACACACACACAGGCATGCAGGCACATACCCTATATGACGCAACGGGTGGGATCAAAACAACATCAAGCGAGCGAGCAGGTGAGCAAAATTTGACATTAATCATTTTTATTTGGGCCGTGCCACAGAGAGCGACAAAGAGAGTCGCTAAAAAGAAGAAGGTAAGGGAAAGTTAGGCAAACTAAGAGAGGAAACTAGAGCTGACGGGAATATAAGGGGAGAAAAGAGAGCGATAACATGAAAGAGCAGTATTGACAAAGAGAGAAGGAATTGGAACCAATGCAAAAACACTCGTTTAGCTCCGGTACGCAAATAAGCACGCTTTATATTCAGTGAATAAAAGTGATGAAATGGGAACGTGTTGCTTCAGAGACCAATATGCATTTATTAGCAGCATGGACTATTTTGCCTACTTCCACAGGAAGTAAAATGGTAAGTGTTGGGAGAGAGCTCAAAGCCATCGTGCAGCAGATGTTTACTAGTGCAACGTGTAAAATCTGGCTGGAATTTTTGTTGCAAACACGCTGATGGTAGAGAAGGAAAAGGTTGTCGGACAACTCAAGAGAATTTTACGATTACAGAGTTGGTTGTGTGAGCATTATAACTATTGTGTGCTGATAATAAAAACTATATCTGTTACATTTGAGTCTGAGACAGTCCTTGGCTGCCATGAGACATTCATGTTTGTTTTTCAGGCATTTCTGTGTTACATTTTGGAGATTTTAGCCAAATTCAAGCTTCCCATTTGTAATCAAGACAGAGGTTGGTGTTAATGCTATTTGCAATTTCATGAAAATGACATGACACAAACATGGTATTAGCGGGGTTTTTTTATTCTTAGGGTTAGGGTTAACCACAAGCATTCCTTGATCTAATTTCAACAAAAGGAGTAGTGTTGCAAGATCGCATCCGAAGGATGTTCCGCCACTTTTTTTCCCTCCAGGTAAAAGAAATATAACGTAGTATATGTTCCCATTTTTCGAACCACTTGGCGACCCAATCTACACTAAAGCTAATGACATAAATGAGAAATATGATTGGTCAAAAATGTTGCAAATTTAAAGTGCTTTGATGGATTCAAGACCTCGACTCATGCTCCTAACATGCAAGAACACATTCCGCCTTAAAAGTTGCTGGTCGCTGCAACTAGCCTTTCAAGTGCACAGTGAATTAATGTGTTCCCTCTAAGTCTAGGCTAGCAACTAGTAAAGATGAAAATACATTTCATTGACACAAGTGAGGAAATGAAGTTACTCAAAACACAACTGCTTGTGTTCCTTACCTGTCTCTCTTAATGCCATGCTAATCACAACATTTGCATCCACGGTATCCCCTATTACTTTAGCTAGATGTTTGGCTGATTGCAATTTCTCCGTCTAGCATTTGACTGTGGTCAGTTATAGTTTACTTCAACCTGCCACCGTTGGAGCAGGAGCCACATAACCTTAGAAACAAGCCACAGATTAAATGTCACATGTGTGCTCTGCTAAACAAATAGCACAGACATCTCTCCGACTCTCATTCCAGCCATGTTTGATGTGAACATGCAATGAAGGGATCTGACCTTTTAACTGATTTTAGAGAAGCAAAAATCCAACCAAGGGGACATTTTTATTCAAAGATAGTGCAATGTATTCTTACTTCATACTCTAAGACAAGTTCAGTTTTGCAAACAAAATGTATTTCTGAGCCAGTTTCTTAAGGTATAACACATGTCTAAGCTGTCCAGTTTAAAAAACTAAGTGACATGTTGACAGGTTTTTCTTTTGTTCAAGTAATCCATCATTGTTTGGTGTTCAAGAACACTTATAAAATGACGCCGGTCAGAGGAACGTGGCAGGCATGGTGTCATAATAGCTTTGTGTGTGTGTGTCTGCAGAAACACACAAGTGAGGCATCGTCCACACAATTTAAACTAAATTTGTTGTAAGCTAGTCAAGCAAAGCAGCTGCTATACTTAAAACACTCCCCACCTCCATTAATCTTGGTTGTCTTTCTCTCTTTCTCTCTCTCACACACACACACACACACACACACACACACACACACTCTCACTCAGTCTTCAAATACTGCAGCTTGTCCCTGAGCTTCAAACTATGATGCTCTAGTCATAGACATAGTACTACTAAACTGATAAACTGACACTAGTCTAGCGTCAGTTTTGCATGTGGCAATTTCTACTTGTTACATGCAAAGCTTCTAGCTATGTTGCCATTTTTTTTTTTAAGTCACCTGACTTCCTCCTTTACTTCTGCCATAACTACAGTCGCATAGAGCGCTGACCATTTTGGTAAAATGTTTAAAGTAATAGCTTCTTCTTTCGGTTATTGTCTCCTAATCTGTCTAACGTTTTCCCCCTCTCTGACTTAATTGACTCAAATCAGATCCCAACCTGATCTTACAGGAGGGCCTTCAAATAGCACAACATTTTAAGGACATCTTGCATGTCATGATGACACATTTTAGTCATTACAATGAAACTGTAATTAGTTCAATTTAGGCAATAAAACCACTTAGGAAGGTTTAGGAGAAAACATCATGGTTGGGCCTAAAATAAGTACTTAAACTATGTAAATCACACACAAGGTAAGATAACTATGGTAAACATCACTAGCGTAACTTTAAAATAACTCATCAGCACTTTTGGGACATGAAGAGCCGGTCATCTGGGTGAAAGTCATGTGTTTGTTTGACCTCTCCACCTCTCCTCTCACCCACCATAAGTCGCCTTTCTCCTTATTTATACTACATCACTTGCTCTGTGTGTAGCCTATTCAAGGTTCACCATATACAGTACAGGCAGCACAGTTGACGTGGCACAAAAAAAACAGAATGGCGTTGTTATTGCTCGCTAAATGACTTAAAAATTGTTGCCGTTCATACACCACTGGGTGAGACCGAGCCTCAGATCAGTTGTGACAAGGTTGTTTTTTTAGGTCACTCAAAATTCAAATGGGGGCGAAACATCTTCTTCATTGTCAGCGCTAAAACATGGGCACATAATTAATTTTAAACACACACACAAACCCTGTGTCATTGTAAGGACAATCACTGATATAATGCATTACCAAGCCTAATCCCAACCTTAATCTAACCTGAACCTAAATTTAGGTTGAACCCAAAAGTCCAAACCTTCAAACCCTCAATTTCCAAAAAGGTCCTCACTCTGACAGGTCTAAAACTCAGCCGGGTCCCCACAAAGATAGTTGTATGGGCACACACAAACACACACACTCCAACATACACAGACATTGTCTCTCAATCTCTTTGTCCCAGGCTAGCTTAACCTACGTCAACCTTCATCACTCATCCATCAGCACAGCTGCATTGTACAGGAGGATCAGGGAGGCCATACATTTTTAACCCTCCATCAGATTAAGCATGTTTCACTGTGCGGTGTCCCCCACACTCAAGACTCCCTCCAGCAGATGTGGCGAGTGAGCGGCAATTTGTTGTTGTTGTTGACAACAGGTTGATGAAAAGTCAATGGGGACACTGGAGGCAGCGAGGGTGAGGGGCGCCTTTAATTTCACCCCCTCCGCTCGTCTCAGGCGCCAAGAGTGCAGCCGGGGCTTAATTAGAATGAGTTTTAAATATTGATGGGGCTGGTTGTCCCTACTGTAAGGCCGCGCAGGGAAACTGGAGCGCGGGAGAGGAAACTTGACGAGGACCAAACACACACTCTGACAGCTCTGAACCGACTGGCTTATTCATTAATTAAAACAAGACTGGTGGCTGCACAGATGGAATGAACGAGAGAGGCCATCAGATAGATAGATAGATAGATAGATTTCACTGATGAAAATGAGCTGCAGCCCCTACTGATAGGACTGGTTCTATATTGTTTTACTTATTTCCAACAAATATCACGAAAAAATTATCACAATAGAAATGTGTTAGTACGTTCTTTAATACTTCTACATTTTCTTTGCCTCAAACCCTTTCTTCTGAAGATGGAAATCTTTAAAAACAGGAGTACATTCTGCATTTGATGGGGACTATTTACAGTGGTAGATTAAGATTATTGCCCGACAGCAATCAATAAATCAAATACTCTGACGAAAAATAAATAAATAGTAATCTGGCATCTGTCGACTGTAGTAAGCCCTTCCAATGATTGGCTTTCAGCGGGACTCTTTGGAAACTCTAGTTTGAATATAAACAACGAGCGTTTCTAGGGAAAACGCACACAGAACCTCAGCAGTTTGGCCAATGTCGCCTAGGAGCGGCATTTGCAGGAAGTAAAAGCAGAGCCGCTGGAGGCTTTTGAAGACTTCCAGACCACTCAATGTCAACTGTTGTAGAGGAAAAGCTTTGCTCTAATGTGACATGTTTCAGAGGAGAAGACAGCATGGAGCAAGGTTAAAGAGAGGAGGATAACATATACATTTGGAAACAGAGAAAGAGCAAAGTAAAGGGCATAACGTAACGGCATAAAAACATAAAGAGTAACAGTAAATCAGAGGTGCGTTTTGCCATTAAATCACTATTAAGATTGAAAGCCCATAAAACAGCTGAAACTAAAATTGAGGCAGTGGAAAGGGAGAGAAAATTAAATTCTAAAGAAACGTTTGGAATGTGGCCAAGGACAAGGAGTAGTGGGGAGAGAAAAAGAGCAGAGGCAAGTGACAAGAAAAAAAAAAAGCGTTTGACAAGTGACAGGAAGAGAAAGAGAACAGAGGAGGGGGGGAATAAAAGGAAGGACAGTTAGAAGAGGAGAGGATAAAATCTAAAAGACTTGAAGAGAATTAAACCGGTAAGAGAAAGGACAGGGAAGGCCAGAGATGAAAATGGTGCCAATTCTGTTTTAGAGAGATATCTTCTTTTTTTTTATGTGAGGGGAAAGAATAGTTCAGTTTCCAATACAGTGTGCAGTGACACATTTAAGTGTTTGTCCAAAGTGGAAATTCTCTGTTTACCTTGTGCAGGGTCAGCCAGGTTACAGCACCGCTGGAGCGGAGAGCAGTCGAAGAAAGACGTCTGCCATCTGCAGCTGTAGGCCTGTCAGTCAAACCTCCAAGAACACCGAGCACAAAGCCAGCTGTGACGTTAGAAGAGGTGCGAATGAAACTTTAATGATTCCCATAGGGAAATCGAGATCAAATACTCCAAACACATCAAAGGCTCACATATGGATAAACAGAAGATGAAGATGTCAAAGAAAGTGATACCAAGATATTATTGAAGGAAAAATAAGCAGGCAGTTTGCAGCGATCTGAGTCACACAGGTTTTAGTCCAGTCAGGGCCAGAGAACCTTTGCAGAGTGCATAAATTACACCACGTACTCATACCTAAATGACAGAAGAGGTTCTTAAACAATGACTCTTAAAGTGACATACATGATCAATTTATCATTGTGTGACACTCTTAAAAATGTGACTGATGTCATGAAACATTATTACATGGTTAGGTTCAGGAAAAGATCATAGTGTCAGTAAATATAAGTATGTAGTGGCGTGTTACGTTAGTTACACAATTATAATACTAACTTTTATGATCATAGTAATTTACCAACATAGTTACGTACTAACAAATGTACGCACTAAGGCAGTGCCATACTAACGTAGTTATGTGAGTTACACAATTATGTACTAAGTTATTTTTGCATTATCATAGTAATTTACCAATATAGTTATGTACGCGCTAACGCAGTGACGTACTTACCCAGTTACATACTACCTCAGATACATACTAACTTGTAGTTGTAGTACTTGTAGTTACGTACAAAAGCAGTGACATACTAATGCAGTTAGGTAAAAGTGCAGTTACATACTTATCCAGTTACTTACTAACTCAGTGACATACTAATATAGTTACATACTAACACTGTTACGTACTAACATTGTGATGTACAAACACAACTACGTACAAACACAGTTACGTACTAACATAATTATATTAGTTATAAAGTTAAGTAATACCTTTGTTATATATTAATGTACTAACCTGGTTAAGTACAAAGACAGTTACTTACTAATGCCTTTGTTACTTAAAATATCTTATAACGTGTTGACTTGATTTCACACAGGACACAAACAACGCTCTCCTAGGTGAAAGTCCTGTGTTTGTTTGTATCCACATTACACTTAGAAAGAAGAGGAAGAAAATAAGGACATGACTAAATAAATGTGTAGAAGCACAACTCACAGATAATTAACAAAATGATGAAAAGAAGTACAACAAAACCTACATTTTGAATTCCTATTTTTGCCATTATGGGCCAGAACAACAAGCCGTAAACACAACATTGACATATTTGATATTACCACTGTTTTACACTATATCATTATCAGCCTCCACCTATGGGTGGCCAAAGGAGTTAAAGTTGTTGACGATTACATTAATTAACACATTATTGTATGTTATAAACCCTGTATTGAATATGTATAGTGTGTATAAATGCAAAATAGGTGGGTTAAAGTAAAAATATTACCCTAAAGTGTTAATATAACCAAAACATTGGCATGAACAATTGAAACACAACCCAAGTTTTGACAACATGCAGCCAATATTATTCTCTCATGATTGGGCTCCAGCTGATTCATTTCACAACCTGAAAATAAAGACATTGTTGCATCATCACCAGGCAGCCAGACAGATCATTTACAGATATATTTCACTCCCTCTTGAGTTCAGGTGCAATGCAAATTAATAATTTGTCTGGCCGATTGTGCCAAATGTGTTTCTCAAGCTAATAATTTACTTTAGCAGCAACTTCGTTTGCACCCCAAGCAACCACTTAAACTGCTCTCGCAGTACTGCGGTAACTTTATGGCGATTTAGTGATTCATCATCATTTGCATAGAAACGATTGAATGGGAGCCCCGTTATTCTCACAGCCCCCAGGTAGGACTGAGTTTGTAGTTATGAGATAGCAAAGAAGTCGCTATCTAAATGACTTTAATTTTCAGGTGTCTGATGTAAAGAGAAAGACAAAGTTGTGAAGGTGGATGAAATACATGGAAAGCGAAGAACAGGACGGCAGCAGGATGAATATGTTCAGACAAGTCCAACAGTTTTACAGAGGGGAGCTAAAGTAATCACTATTGAAGCGTATTTCCAATTCTGCCATCTCAAAACTCTTTGAATCTGCACCAAAACTATTTTCTGCTTCTTTTTTTCTCTCCTATCTTTTGTGCAATGCCAAGTGCAATGAAAGGGAAAAAAAGTGAAAAAGGACATCCCATATTTAGGCATTAACATTGTCGTGAAAACTAATCTTCCTCCTACAAAGAAAACAACACAAAAATGTGAGGACTGAAAGAGGTTGACAAGCTGTCTGGAGACAACAGGAAAACAAACAGGAGGGTGCAAATCAAAGTGGTGGAGAAACATGAGGGACTAATAAAATAAAATGTCAAACATTTGGACAGTAGAGAGGTGGCGGCAGGGAATGAAACAGTCCAGAGGAGGAATGACAGGGATGGAGAATGTGTCAAAAAAGACAAACTCTGAGTCAGACCAAAAAAACATTCTAGAGTGGGTGGAATCAAGAAAAGGAAAAAAAAAGAATGGAAAGAAGAAAACTTTGTAAGGAGGGCAGAGAAAAAAAAAGTAAGAACACTTTAAAGGTGAAGGCTTTGGCCTTGACTAATCGTCCATACGGCTCGGTGGCAGCCGAACCACGGGGAGCCGCTCGGTTCGTGTGTGTGTGTGTGTGTGTGTGAGAGTGAGGCCGAGAGATGAATATGCATTGTCTTCTGTCAAACGTCAGGCTGCCAGCAGGTTGCCAGCTTGGCCCATTATGGCCAGGGAAGACAGCTAACACGGATCATGCACAGCTACACACACAGAGGCAGATGTAAAAGTCCACACACACAAACAAACAACAGCAAAACACAGACACATGTGACTGCATGTGCACATATACCGTACATACAGAAACATACCGTATCACCTGATAAATGTTTGCACGGCACAAACACATCTCTCTTCGTTTCTTATTTTCCCTTTTTTTATCCTCTACTTCCGTCATTGTTCTCCCTCATTCCTCACTTCTGCTTTTACTTTTGTAGTGGAAAGAAGATCTATAGCTTTTAGATATGTACTTGACAGAGTGATCGCATGAGAAAACGTACAAATAGCACGTCACTTTTAAGGACATTTAACATATCTTGTCTAAATATTGTACGCCTTTCGTGTGTCATTTAAGGACGTGCTGTTCAATGGTTTGGGTTAAAATTAGTGCTGGGCAAGTGAACGCGTTATTATCGCGTTAACTCATTCATTAATTAACGCTGACAATTATTTTATCGCGCATTAACACAATTTAAAAAAAATATATTATTATCATTTTTAACACAAGAACCGCATCGAGCGGTGAACAGCTGTGTTTGTGTGACGTCTCTTCCTACTCTTGCTGCCGCCCCACGACCGGGTGACACGCCCGGTCCGGAACCCCTCCTTCACTCCGTCACCGTCGGTCCCTCCTGTCTCTCACACTCACACACACACACACACACACACACACACACACACACACGTGCGATCGTCTCGTTACAGGATCAAACGTGACAATATCAAAATTCATATTGTCGTGTTTTTAAATAAACATACAAGCACGTGAGAGCAAACTGCTCTTAACTGCAACTCTTAGCAGAACTTCCACGTAAGTTACTGCCACAGTACAGACTCCCTCCAGGTTCCCATGCTTCACCTACATTCCCTTGGGTCCTAAGTCCCTCCAAGTACAGCTTCTTATCACGCTCTATGTACCAACGTACATTTATAACAAATACCACACATATTACACTCTAATCAGCGTTGCATGTGTCTGACCAAAATACCAGAAAAAGCAAATGAGAAATGATTCATTTAAATTTTTTTTTTTTTAGTTTTAAAGTTGTTTTGTTTGGAATATGTATGATAAGAATATCATTTAGTTCACTACTGAGAATTTAACAAACATAAAATAAAATGAAAAAAACATTACGTAGATAGGTTTGCAGTTTTCAAGGTGTATATTTAAATTGCATCTATTACACACATGAAAATAAAGTTGTGAAAACCGACAGAATATCTATTATCAGAATCATTATAACTGTATTTGAACTGCTACTGTGTAAAGGGAATACTGCTGTTAAAAAGCACCTTATTTGTTTAAAGTGTTTGCAAACCAAATGTTATTGCACTTTTGTTCATATAGCAGTACTTTTAAAATAAAAGTGCGCAATACACTACTTTTGAATTCATTATTGAACTTTGCGCATAACAATACGATTCATCGTAATAATTGTAATCGTTGCCCAGCACTTATTAAAATATGTACATTGGTTATGTAACTTAAGTCATATACATAAATGAGTAGTAGTCAACCCTAAATAAGTTGACCTTTTACACGAGACAAGAACATCATCTGTGTATAAGAAGTGGACGTGGCCACCTTGAAGTCACCCATTAGTTTGAAGACTGCGGTTTCACAGAACTGTGGAATTTTAATACAAATTACAAGAATGACTTATGTCTGTCTGATTTAAAAGAATGTGTGAAGTATTTAATTCCCCAAAAAACATTTTTAATTTTCAATAGCAGCAATCGCAAATGTAAACGGCCAATGTATTCACAGTTACAGCAGACAAGTGAAGTGTAAAATATATTTATCAGTGTAGTAGATGGAACTTGGAGCTTTCAGAAGTGCTCTCCATACTAAGCACAACCACTGTTTATCAAATTAAATTATATAGCATGGCTGTTTAGAATTCTCACTTCTGATTGGCTGTCACATTTGGATACATTTTTAGGAACCAAACAGCATAACCGTGCACCTATGACACACATGTGGATTAACACCAACCACAATCTTTTCTAAGCCTAAGTAAACCTAAAAACTAAGCAAATCTTTTCTTTTGAAACAAACTACACGTTTGTTGAGAAGTTGCTTACAAACACAACAGAGGAACTGTTTTATGATATTTAAAAATTACGTACAAATGACATTTTTTATTTTACTACATATGGCATTTTATTAGCAATGGGGCAGGGTATAAGTTGTAGGTTCTTATTATCAATTTTTTAAACACATATGCACGCTGGTAGAAATTGCGAAAAATACTGTATAAGCAGACGGCAACATCTGGTCCTGAAAATTGAAGCCAATGAGGAAGTGCCTAAATTGTCTCTAATGGCCAGCAGAGGGCAACTCCTCTGGTTTTAAAAAAAAGAAGTCTGATTGTATAGAATAAGATGTTTTTAGAAAAGTGCTTCCTTAAAAGTACCCTACTTCTCACTTTATTTACCTCAGTGGACATTTTAAACATGAGTTTATGGTCTCAATCTCTAGTTTCAAATCTTCTTCAATATAGCATGATGTTCATTTAGTAAATTATGGTCACGTTTAGAGTAAAATAGGCCATAAAGCAGGGTTTGCTTTAGGGCGGGGCTACCTTGTGATTGACAGGATACCGCCAATGGTGTTGTCTAGTCCGGGAGTTGTCCGTGTTTTTGTCGTAGAACTTTTTTTCAGTTCATTAAAGTTACTTTTAACATTTTGGTTTCCTAAAAATGTCTTATTCAGCGTTTGGTTGCACTTAACTCCACCCATTCGTGTCACTTCTGTCCCAAAAAGAAAAAAACTAAATGGAAACATCAAAACTCGTGGCTTATAAATCGTAGCCCACATACCGATTTGGTGACGTCACTCTTACTACGTCCACTTCTTGTGTACGTAGAAATGTTCTTACTTTCTTTCTGGCAACTTCTAATAGCCGTATACAAAATGCAGTGTAGAAGACAACGGAACAACTGTTTTTGGGGCAAATTGTGACCTACAGAAAAATCAGTTGTGAACGAGTTATTAAGGGATGAATTTTTAATGGCCGCATAGAAAATCTTTAGGGTAAACCCTCACTACATATTTCAATTCTGAATAACAGCCTTTAGAGAAGTGGCTCGGGGAAAGGCAACATCAACAAAATAAATAAACTGAGTGAGAACGGTGTCCCTCTCCTGTGTGCAGCATCTGTCACGGTCTTGACAGAGAAGCGGCGGATTATGATGGAAATGAGTGACAGGAATGTTCTTGGTGAAGACAGGAGATTGAAAAGAAAATGTGCCGCCTTGTCATCTAGAAGTATTGCCCCCTCTTCTTCTTCTTCTCCCAACGGATAATGGATGTGACTGCACTGTTTGGCTGGAGTGAAAGGATGGTGTGACAGTTTTCGTTTCCCCCCCTGAGGTGAATGTATAATCTCCAGGCGTGAATTTACATTAGGCCGTCATCTTGATAGAGACGGCGTTTACTGTAGGGCAAGTCTGCATGAAAGCCTCTTATAATGGGATCTCTGGTTAGGTCACATTACCATGTGGTCGTTCATGAGGCTTACAGTGCGGTGCACAACTGAGCTCCATATAAACCGGCTGCTGATAAGACTATCTTTCTACTTCCTACGTGCTAATGCTCAACACCTTTCGTGTCACTTCCACACTCTTCAGTACGGACGCCCCAAAGGAGAAAGTGAGCTACAAAAAAAATCATGTGATCCATTTTGTTAGTCTGATCGAAATTGTTTTCACTCAGGTATTTTTGACTTAAGAACAGTTAAAAAAAAGGTGGACAGCCATGTGTAATGGCACCTCTCAAATCAGAGGCTGCAGTTTCATCAACATACAGTTGCTTTCAGATGATTGCAAGGATTTTGGGATGAAGGAGAAGCCTTCCACACAATATAAAGCAGCTGTCAACAAAAGATAATGGAAAAATCACGGATGGTCATTTATCGATAAATACAGATACAACCCGTTCTCCCGCACAGACGCACTGAGGCACACAATAGAATCTGCATGAGATGCAACAGGCTTTCAACTAATGCCAATGTAAACCCATCCGCTTCATTATTAGACGGTCAGAGCAGCTGATGTAGAAGGGAGGATGGTTGGGTCAAACAATCAAAAGGTCTTTAACCCAAGACACCGCTGTTTTAGTCCTGTGTGGAACCAAGTCTTATTTTACCTTAGTTTAGTTACTCAGCGTACGTAATGACGTTCTTAATGGAAAATAAAGTATTTTCAATTTGAATAGATTTGAATTTACTTTACTAATGCCACGTACCTAAATGGCATCAAAGGCAGGTAGACTATGCTGAAGTCAAACCACAATCTTTTCTAAATACGTGCCAAAATCTAACTAAGTGAACCTAAAAACTAAGTAAGAATTTTGAAAAAACACTATGCATGGAACGAGAAGAAACTGACATGCTGTCACGGAGAAAAGTGACACATGAAGGTGACCTAGAGATTGAAGCGTCGGGAGCGTAAATGTGTTGGCAGATACATTTACTGACGTTCCGGCTTTCACCGTATTAAATGTTGCTTTTTTTTAAAAAGGCTGATTAAAATGCATCTACGCATCTTACTGTAACCGACTCTGTGCTACTCGCGGGTCCTCCTCAACACACCAAACGCACTTTATTTACAAACTTAAACAAAACTTCACACTGCCGTGCACTCTCTCCTGCCGCCCGGCTCCTCAGAGCGCACACAGGCCAGTGTGCATCAATCAGTCTGAGTCTCGTGGGCTGGTGTTCCTCTTCCTCTCTGTGTCTCACCGGTCACCAGAGCTTCTTCTTCTTCTTTTTTGAGGTTTATTGGCGGTTGGCAAACAATAAATTGGTGCATTTACCGCCACCAACTGGTATGGAGTGTGGATCAGGATGTCTAGTACTTATATGACAATTAAAATTAAAAAAGAAAAGAAACAAAACAGGCTCATATTTTCTTAATAATATTAATTAATATAAGATTTTTAAATAATACTTGATAACACTCACTTTTCGAGTTCTTTTGCAGAATATCCACTATATCCAACCGTACCTTCATCTTGCCGAGGTCTCCAATCAGCTGCCCTCTTTCCTGCTCATATTTCTGACAGTCCACAATAACATGCTCTATTGTTTCCTCTTGCCCACAATAGTCACATTTTCCTGATTACCTATTTTTTTAAGCATACTGTTTAGGCCAGTGTATCCAAATCTAAGCCTTGATATTACCGTTTCCTCTCTCCTGTTCCTTTCTGGACATCTCATTTCTCCCACTTTCCTCTGAACTCGGTAAAACCATTGTCCTTTTCTGTCTTCCTCTCATTGTTTCTGCCACCTTTCCTTCAGCCTCTGTATGATAATACTCTTGGTTTCTGATTTACTGAAGCTGACTGTAACATTAGTGCAGCTATTTTTTGTGGCCTCTTTTGCAGCTTTATCTGCCATTTCATTTCCTTTGACCCCAATATGTGCCGATACCCATAGGAATATGACTGTCAGACCCATCATTTGGATTCTGTATAATGTTTGTTGTATTTCTATAAGGATGTCTGGTCTACTTTCTGAATGGCTGTTCTGTAAGCTGGCTAATGAAGAACTTGAAACTGAACAAATGATTGCCCTCAATGGTCTTGTGTCCTCTATCTACTGTAGTGCTAACATTATTGCCAGCATTTCCCCTGTATACACTGATAGTCCCTCAGTGATCATTTTACTTATTTTAATATTAAATTCTCGAACAATAAATGCCACTCCTACCTTGTTTTCTAAATTTTTTGATGCATCTGTGTAAATCTGGATTTAACTGTGGTAACTGTTGATATGTGCCTGTATTGTATGCCCAATTGAAATTATCCGCTCTACTGTTCTTTTTTATAATGTAAAGTCTACTGTTGCATCAGGAAGTATCCACGGTGCTGTTGTTGGTAATGGGACTGTTGGACTGAAGTTTAATTTATCTATGTCAAGTTCTCTTGCTTTCTGTACTACTGTCCATCCAAAGCAGTTATATCAGCTTCTTGTCTCCTTCTTCTCCTTTTCCCAGCAAGGTTTTAACGTTTCCTGTGTTGGATGTTCTTTACTGTGTCCCTGTAGATTAGCCCAATAACTCAATGCTAACTGTGTTCTTCTTAGTTCTAGTGGCATTTCACCCATTTCCACCTGTAATGCAGCCGTTGGGGTTGTTTTAAAAGGCACCGGCACATATTCTCATTGCCTGATATTGAATAGTATCCAGTTTTTTGAGAGATGTGCTTGCTGCTGATCCATACACCACACAACCATAATCTAATATAGATCAAATTAAGCCGCTGTATATGGCTTTCAAAGCAGTTATATCAGCCCCCCATTCATTTCCCACCAAACACCTCATTATAGTTAATACCTTTTTACATTTATTCTCTACTTTATTAATATGTACTGCCCATGTGATCCTTTCATCAAACCACAAACCTAAATATTTAAAGTGTTTTACTCTCTCTAATTCATGATTATATAGTTTTAGTTTTACCTCACTACCAATTTGTCTCCTTGTAAAGAACATTGTCTTTGTCTTATCTACTGAGAATTTAAAACCCCATTTATGTGACCACTCGTCTACCTTCAAAATGGCTCTCTGCAGTTTGTTTACTATGAATTCCACATTTCTTCCCCTCTTCCAAATTGCCCCATCATCTGCAAATAGTGACAATCCCATCCCATTTTCAAATTCACTGATCATTTATCATTTTGGAGAATAGTAATGGACTGACAATACTACCTTGAGGTGTTCCATTTTCAATACCAACCTTTCCAGAGTAGCTCTTTCCTACTCTGACTTCTATACATCTTTTTAATAAAAAATAATTTATCCATCTATACATTCGACCCTTAATACCCAACTTGCAAAGTCTAATTAGTAACCCTTCTCTCCACATCATATCATATGGTTTCTCTTCCCTTGTTTGTTTGTGCTTTCCTAATTTCATGTTCTAAACTTAAAGCTAGATCTAATGTACTTCTCCCTTTCCTGAAACCACTCTGGTATTTGGATATATATCCTTTACTCTCTACATAATATATTAATCTTTCATTTATCATTTTCTCCATTATTTTTCCTCCAAGATTCCTTCTTTGTGGTCACCACAGCTCCATCATGCTACTGCTTAATAGGAATGAGGGATAATTAGCAACCGGTTACAGCTGTGCCAATTAACCCTGGCACTGTTCCCCTGAACCACTCCCACAGAATGTACAGAGACGGAACAAAAGAAGGAGAGGGTTTGGAGAAAAGTGATGAAAGCCATAGGACTACCCACTATAGAGGTAAGCCCCTCTTCCTTTCCGGAAGGAGTACTCCCATTGGCTGTAAAGAACAACTATTCCTGAGTTTTCCAAAAGACATTTCAGTGGCAGCATCTGCATGAGTAAAGTGAGGCGCTTTTGGTTCGAACACACCTTCAGACTGAAAGCAGATGGCTGTCGCATCAGAAACAATACGTAGTTCTGAGGCATTTATTCTCAGCACGGCATTTTTACTCAATTTCAGCAACAATGAAAAACCAACCACTCTCTTTGAGCTGTCTCAAATAAATGAGCCCTCCACCAGTCTGCGCCTCTCCACCCACCTGTGCACTGTGCGCTCTGCACTGGCCACCAAAATACCACATAGACATGCAAGGTCAGGGAAATACCAAAACGGGCAGAGTGTTTCTTGCACATTGCCCTGATTCAACTTCAGTTCCATTCCTCATTTCTTTTTTCGCAGACATGCTTACCCATCTGCAATGCCTCTACCCCGCCCTCAAAGCTGGAGCCCACCCCACAGTGTGACAACCTCTACTTAAGAGAAGAGACATCATGGGGCAAGTTTGATCATACAATGCTGAGGCTGAAAAGTGCATCTTCAGTCCAACCTTATACACCCGAGGGTCCCCCATTGGGACGCAGAGTACATAAAAACTTAGAGAGTTTTGTGTTAAAAGTAACTGGCAGAGAACCCACGAAGAACGAATATAATGATGTTATAGTTCTGCAGAAACCTCAGCGTCCTGGGAACAACCTGAACTCGGTCACTTCTACATGAGACAAACACATCTCCCATCAGCCAAGCAAACAAATAACAAAATATCATAAATCATACTCGATATGACTGGGACAGACCGGAGAAAACAGCTGCTACACTCCGTTAGCAACGTGCTACCTACAAACATGCAGCATGAAAAAGCATTTCCGCCTGACGGAGATTACGGACATAATTTCCATTTCTCTCTCCGGTAAACCATCGCAGAGATATTCAGCTTCGAACACAAAAAGTCACACAGCTTTCATCGAATATTGTACTCACTTTTGGTCGAATCTCAGCGAAAAAATGAAATATCTCCGTACTTCCACTGCTTGGTATGTCCAGCTGCATGTGCTCCGTGTGAATCCGTTCGATTCGTGTCTCTCCGACACTCCTCGGCTTCTTGGGAGGGTTGGAAGCTCAGCAAATTAGATTTCAGATCTGCCATCAGATGGGACGTTTTTGAGCTTTACTGGCTAATAGTGCTGTCAATCATCTAGCTTTCAATTCCAGGCAATTCTATTGGCTCCTACGCTTCGAAGGATGTCTCAATGGTGAAAATTAAATTTTATATGCTCTATATTTTATAAATGTTTCACTGTATCTATGTATAACTGTGTATATAGAGCCTTTATCAGTTGTTATAAGAGCTGGGAATATTTAAAATCTTGGATTTCCATACTTTCCAAAAAACAATATCCTGAAATTGCTGTTTTTCCAGAGCGAGCTTTTGAATTTTCCAAGTTGTGCTGTGTTCCATTCTTATTTTATGTTAACCTGTAACATGTATACTGATAGTTCCATGATTTTTCTCATCTCAAAAATATATTAATTTTTTTTTTTTTTTTTTTCTTTGAATTATACACTTAATTAGGTATTTCTTATCTTTATTCGAGCTGAGGCCTGCAAATAGGCCTCGTTTATATATTAATAGCTTATTTTATTATATCCTTGTGACCTTGTCTAGGTAAGTACCTCAGGTCTTAACCCATATTTGAACCCACATCTCCACAATGCATCTGAGTGACTTTTCCCACAGTAACGATTCAGCAAATACATTATGCAAAATGCATTGAGTGTTGTCGGACTGAGACTTGAGCAGCACTTGAGGGAATGAATATTGTAAAAAATCAGATGTGAAATTCACTATGTAAAATAATACTTTTGAGCTTCAAAACGACGACTCCTGCTTCAGTGACGGGGGGGGCGGAAGACGGAACGGCTCGTGGGGGAAGTGTCGGATTTTAACCCGCAAAACCCAGCGAGCCACTGGGGTGTCTCCGCATAATACGATTTGACTGCTGAAATCCATATGAAGGGAAGGAATATAAAAGAGGGTGAATGCGGGATTGTGGCAGGCTTTTTTAAAAAAAAATTTGTGCGAGGAGAATGGATAATCTATAGGCATGGATTTACATTCATCTCCTCTTCTGTGGAGCTGACTTGGCACAGAAAAACACACGGCTTGTGAAAGCATCCGCTATGCGGCTTTTGTATAGAGGTGAATCTCAGTGTGTGATTGAAAAAAAGAAGAAAAAATGGACGATGAAGACATCAATCACGATTTGGTGAGTGAACTTCCGTGCAGATTAAGCAGCAACAGATCATACCGTGTGTGTGTGCACGAGTCTTACCACGCGCTCACGGCCTACTGCCTATCGAATGTGAAGAAACGCACATCGTGGTTAAATTTACGGCACATACTGTAGCATTCACACACATTACATATGAACGCCATAACGTGTTTGGAAATGTCACCGAGGCTGAGCTTTGCATATTGATGGCAGAATAAAGCACGCGCTTACTGAGCTCCACACCAAGAAAGCTTATTTCACTCTGAAGATTAGGGCAAACAATTTGCATCTTAATCCCCCTGTAACATGTACTCAAAGGCGTATAGGCAGTGGAACAGTGAGTGGTCAGGGGTCTTCAAATGCAACAAAAGTGCTTACATGGCTTGTGTGACGATTAATTGCTCTTTGCTGGACGTTTGATAAGAAGCTGAAAGATTATTTTTTTTCTCTACCAAAGCAGGACAGCTTAACTTTCACTCACCGATCGAGGTCCCCGCAGACCCCGCAGATATACTTTTTTTGTCATAACTCTCACATGCTTTATTCTATCAGTCAAATTTTCCTTGACTTCTCCAATCAATTTGTTCCTAATAACTTTATCTCATTGTTTCCCGTTTCTGTTTTTAATTACCAAATTGCAGCCAATTCAGTTTTAATAGATCTATTTATTGAGGTGATGGTTGCCATGGGTAAGCATTTTAAGTTATTTTTAAAGGTACTTTCTTACTTGCTATACGTTCTGATACCCATACTATTCTAGTTGTATGGCAGTAAAATATTTAGTATGTCCCATGACAGTGTGTCAAATGCAGTATGCCACAAATACCAGGAAGTCCTGCTGCATCCTCTTGCATCTAGTTGTACGCCAGTCAGCATGCTTTTCTGGCTATTCTGACAAACAATCTGCAGCTGTAGCACGTACAAAAAGTATGCGATTTGAAAAGCAATCTTTTGGCGTTCCCCGTGGACAAAAAGCCCACTGAATATTTTTTAATTTGCAAAAAATAATGCTTTGGACAGTTGTGGTTTTAGGAAGACATCCAACAGGTTATGATCTGATCCGCGAAATAAGTCAAATCCCACTTTCAATAGGTCATCAACGTGGGACAAACGTTTTGCTCAGGAACTGGTACAGCAGTGCACTTACGCTATGGAAAACTCCGACCTAAGCCGAAAGGGTGTGCGGACCTGGGCCAGAAAGAATGCCAACCAGGTAATGGATGCATTGGAGGCGATGCCCGTCAATGGCACGAGTGGTGAATATGTTTCTTAGTTTGGTGGCGCGTACACATTACCCCATGAGTTGGAGGTGTGTAAGCTGAGGGCAGAGTGGCAGAAGGAGACGATTGATGGGCTAACCCAGGAGAGAGACTATCTGAAAGAATGGTTGGCATTAGGTAACTCTCCCAACACACAGGCAAATCCAGACTTTATTCTGGACTGAATTCCTGTTGTCGACCCTTCCTGCCCCTGATCTACCCGTCCCACCTGACTCTCGGTAAACTCACCAGCCTTTTGTTTCAGACCTGGAATCATTCTGCCTGCCGTTTCTGCTGCTCTGCCAGATATTTTGCTGCAACACTCTGCACCTGTTGAGTTTACATTAAAAGCCAACGGTTCCTGGAATCCTGTGTGCTGCAATTGGGTCCATACACAACCCGTTACACTGTAAGCCTTATGTTTGTATCTGTTTCACAGCTCATAAAAGAGCACTCAGGTTCCACCTGTCCACTTGTCTTCAAATTCCTCTTGTGAAAGCTCAATGGAATCTACCTCTGATACTATGTCTGACTTATCCTCTAACGCATCATCGGAGGAGGAGAAGGACAAGAAGGGGAAAGGGAAAACAGATGGCAAGAAGTTGAAGAAAATGGAAGCTAAGACGTGTCAGAGGTTAAAAATGCCACTTTCACCCCTTTTCACTCGTTGTGTTTTCAGTTTGATCATGCTGAGGTCCGTACAATTGTCCCTCTTCGGACTGGTTCTCCCCACAACAAGTACGTGCAATAGTTGATGGTGTTAACTAACTAGTTTTACCATAGCAAATTACATTCTGGCAGAGAGTAATGATCTGGTAAATCATCTACATGTAGGTCTCTGAGTGGCAACCATTCTGCTCTCACTTTAGAATGAAACTGAGTGTGTGCCTACATTCAGTGTAGTGCGTGTGTGTGCTCTTAATTGCAGCCTAACCGGAACAGGTGGTGGCCCGGTACAAAAACATTCTGAGGCTGTGTTGGTGGGGTAGGAGATTAGGAGAGCTGACCAAGGAACTCGGAAGGTTTTCACATCTCTGAAGTTGAAAAACTTGGCCTAGACCAGCAATGGTAATCTCAAATATTTGAAACATAGGATTTTAGTACTTGAATTTTGATACAATAAAATATTTAAATATTTATATAAGATTTTGTGTTATTTTGGCACTTTTCTACGATACACTGTTGCTATGGAGATTTCTATACAGCCCTGTTTACACTTCACATAAATGTAATATCAGAGGTTTATTTTCCTTTTATATCAACAGTACAGTCCTACATTTACAAATGTTTTATAACTAGCCATGTTCTCCTGAAGGAGAATCTTTTTTGTGTACATGACTGAAGTATGTACATTATTTGCATCTTGCAATACATATTGATATGTACTTTATCACTTTGTGGTGTCTATTTGCCTTCTCTGAGAAGATAACAGACTTTTGTGGGTTTTGAGGCACTGCTGGTCTTTAAATGTCATTCATGAATGCTTTGTAAGGCATAGTCCCTTTAGATGAGGACACACAAAATACTTTACTAACTACTAGCACTGGATTAATCATGAATTGCAGTATTAAAATGCATATGTTAACAGTCCCTAACCATTTGTGCATATCTAAATCATATGCATAATGTACATTACATTTCTTAACTTACTTACACTTTATAAATATTCATCTATAACTCAATAATTGGTTTGTAATATATACAACTTTACAAATGGGGAATCCATTTAAGACAAGCTTATTAATCAAGAATAAAACATGTATAACTGTTTATTAAATGCATACTAATGAGTGTTAATGTGGGAACAATGCTTTATAAATGATGAATTAAGTGTTTACTCATACTTAACTAATGCTTCATAGTGTGTCGTTATTATAAAGTGTTACCCATGTTTATTTTAATTTCACACTATCAAAATTTTGGAAAAATTCAAAACCTGTTTTTTTTTCAGATGACATTGATTACATAACTAATGTAATATAAAAAAATGAAGGTAACATTTTGCTTTGATTGTTTCTGACAGAAGTCTATTCTTGTGGTCCCCAGTTGGAAGTCTTTGTTAAATATGTTGGTAACATGAAGGTGAAGCTTGCTGCCAACACAAGTGAAACAGTACAACAAGTATCCCAGGAATGCTTTTGTCATTGCATTTAAAAGATTGTACTAATAGTAATACACTATTTTGTTTAAGTTCCACATGCTAAAGATTCAGCAAGGACCGCAATCCCCCCCCCCCCCCCCCCCCCCGGGATGTACAGAGGGAAAGCAGAAATTAATCGCTGAGATATGAAAAATACATCATATTAAGTGACAGGCCTAAATAAACATATGGCACTGCAACATCCATGTGTTTATATGGATTAATAACCTGAGAAGAAGAGACAGGAGACGTTTAAAGAGGACACAACAAGACAGCTACTAGCGTGAAGGAACATGCATCCTGTTAGTTACACATGCCAACTCACCCGGTGGTTATATTTTCTTTAAAAATAATGTAAAGAATAAATCTGGTGTTCTATTTGTTTTGTTATTGACAGCAGTAGGCTTGGCGATTCCATCCCTGTCTGTCTCTCCCTGTGGCTGTATTCAAAATCCGCCTACTTCATACTGCTGGCAAACGCTATATACAGTATGTACTACGTTTGTCCACAAAAATGCAATACATAACTGTTAAATTGATTAATTTTTGCAGTATGCCAAACCAGATTTTGCTTTTAAACAAGCTCTTACAGCCCTGGACAAAAAAAAAAAATCTACCACTCTTGCAATATTATCAAAAAATAAAACTTATTGAGCTTTGACATATCTTATATGACGTTGTTATGTGATGATGTTTGCTTACTTTTAAGGATACTGCATGGTTAAGCTCCCCCGTCCGACAGCTCATGAAGGCTGCTCTTTCCCTCAACACTGCATAACTAGCTAGCTTGGATTTTGTTTGAATACTGCATACTACACATACTCAGTGCATACTCATAAGTCTAGCATATGAACACAACTCATAGTGTGGTATGTGGTTACAATTACAGTCCACCTGTGTCTGTGTGTGGGCGTGGCTCTTCTCCCGGGTCCCTGCTCTGCTTGTTGCTCTCACCTATTTGCAATCAGCTCATCAGGCGCACCTGCTTCTCATCAGCTCAGCCACATGCAGCACCTCCAGTCCGGCTCTCCAAACCACTCCTCCCCAGTGCCTCAGGATCACTAGTCGCCTGTAAGAATGTATATTAAATATAATGGTATGTATCAATGTATTAGATGCGAACACTGTGGCATTTAGTATGCGATATATTGAAAGACATGCTTGCTAATCTCTGAGTAAATTAGAAGCGGTGATTCTACAGCAGGCAGCTGTGAAGAACCAGGAGTCTGCAGTAAAAATAAATAAATAAAAAGACCTTTTAATATGGAGGTACAATTTGGATTAGTGAATACAATCTGACAGTTTACTATGACTATACTAGGAATTTATCTTAAATCAGATTTTAAAATAGATGTATGAACCCTTATGAATGGAATTACTACGTCAGACTTAGTGTCAGGCTTGACACGGTAACATTGTAAAGCTGGATGAGCTAATGAGACGGCTGCTAATCCATTGTGCTCTGTGTGGACTTGCATCTCATTTTTTTTGTTATATCTGTGATCTTTCCTGATTCACTTAAAGGAATATGTAAAGCTTCATCTAATTAAGCAGCTACCTATCCAAAGGTGAAATAAAGCTTATGTCCCATGCACACATAAAGAAGACTGAGGTTCCCTCCAAAAAACAGGCAGAAGTGTAAATCTGCTGCATACAGAGGAAGCCCAGAAACCTCAAAGAAAGAAAATAAATGTATTTTACATTAGAGTAATTTATGCCCCCATTAGTCTTTGGCACTTTCTTAATTTGTCCATTCACCCCTTCCTTTGTGCTGTTCCTCTATGCTGTCTACCTGTCAGTCAATACAAATGATTAATAAATGTTAATGTTAAATCTCTCTCTGTTCTGTCCCATTGAATTTAAAGTATAAGAGCACCTTTAGACCTCTCTCTCTCTCTCTGTGTGTGTGTGTGTGTGTGTGTGTGTGTGTGTGTGTGTGTGTGTGTGTGTGTGTGTGTGTGCGCGCGCGCATGATCTCAAAATTGCATCTGTAGGGAACTGAAGGCATCGATTTGTCAACCAGTGAATAACGCTGCCTGTCATTTAGAGTAGCTCATTTATCAGATATGCTCTTAAATATGTGCGCATATGTGATGTGATGCATGTATGCATTTTAAGAATAATTGTGGTTGCACGTGTGGTTTATATGGTAAAACCTTTCTCACATTTTCCCTGGATGTGCTTTTTGTGTATGTGAGCATGTGTGTATGTGTGAAAAGCAAAGAATTTCAAAACAAGTAAATCATATATGTCCAATTTATAGAAGTGTCAGGGCCCTTCATGTATTATATATTACAATTAGATTGCTGTATTGGCTAGCAGTGAAACATTCACCAATGCACCTCTCTTACTCGTGACAGGAATAAGTACACACATTGTGTGTGACTGAGAAGTCAGTCACAGTTGGCGGCTAAGAAACTCATGGCCCAGTGGCGACCCTATCTGTCTGAGGGGCATGGGTGAATAATTTTTTTAAAAAGGGCACTAGCTGCATGCGGTGAGGAACCAGCACATAGAGATGTAGCATGTAGGGCAACCTGGATGGCAATGCATAGGTTTTAATTCAAGGGCAACCTAATGGGCACTTTATCATGTTTTCTCCATTTAAGTCAGAAGGAAGTATGTTTTCTCCACAGAAAGGGCACTTCATCACATTTTCTCTACTGGAAGGGCACCCTAAGTGTACTGAATCACATTTTCTCCACTAAAAGGGCACTGCATCACGTCTTCTCTGCCAAAAAAGCACTGAATCACGTTTTTTTCTACTGTCTCAATTCAGGGGCTGCATCCTTAGGAGGACCCAGCTGGACTGAGCGGTCTCCGAAATGAGACGGCCTACACTACAGAGGACTTCCTGCTTGCGTCACCAGCTGCCCCCCCGTCTTGCTGTTCCCATCGCCTAGAATGCCTGTGATTAATCGCATTGTTATGCACAAAGTTCAATAATGAATTCAAAAGTAGTGTATTGCGCACTTTTATTTAAAAAGTACTGCTATATGAACAAAAGTGCAATAACATTTGGTTTGCAAACACTTTAAACAAATAAGGTGCTTTTTAACAGCAGTATTCCTTTTACACAGTAGCAGTTAAAATACAGTTATAATGATTCTGATAATAGATATTCAGCCGGTGTTCACAACTTTATATTCATGTGTGTAATAGATGCAATTTGAAATATACACCTTGAAAACTGCAAACCTATCTACTATCTGTTATAAGATTGCTTGTTTTGCTTTAACATTAGTATCGGTGACATTCTAGTGAGTTGAAACCCAATACTTACATTTAAAAGTGAATCCTGCGGCTTCTGCAGCTCCTCATCAATCGTCATATCCTGGATTATAGTGTTAGATGAGTGTGCATGTAAACACAGTCATTGTATGACGATCCCCATTTGACTGGATTTAAAAACTCTAATATCCACTACAGCACCAAGTAGACCTCAGTTAATTGATTGTGAGCAAGAATCCGTTAATATGATTAATAGAGCTTTAATTTACCCATGAAAACATACCAAACACCTCTCAAATGATAGGGAAGAATTTGTTAATTTCTCAATTTAATTGAAAAACTAAAAAAAAACAATCCCACCTTAATTAAGCTTGTGAAAAGGAAGCTTTGGGGGCTCAGAAACTGAATGCAGTCTGTAAAAATTCAGAGTTGTGGCTGTTGAAACCTCTCCAACAACTAAAATCTCATTTTGTCTACATGCGGTTCATTCAAGGTACAACCAGTGCAAGGGCATTAAGCGGAGAGGACAATTGGACGTGCTGTAATCTCTGTGTCCAGGAGATAGACAGCAGTAAGCAGAGTGACCGCTCTGAGAGAGGAGGGGATTACTGATTAGTATGTGTGCGTGTGTGTGTGTGTGGGTGAGAGAGGAAGAGAGAGAGAGAGAGAGAGAGAGAGAGTCATTTAATCTGTCTGAGGAGAGAGATGTGTTAGAATACAGTTACGTAGATTTGTAAATTATATTAACGTCTAAGGTTATTGTTTATGGTGGTGAGACAATACACATTCAATACACAGTAAACGGTTTGTTTTTGCAGTGTTTGGCAATTTGACATCGCCTACCACTGGCTCGCGATCTGCCAAAAGTCAATGTACATGTTGTGTTCGGTGGCTTTTGTCGCCATGGAGGCCCCTGCTGGAGTCTGACCTGACGGGGTTCCCGTGAACCCTTCGTGCCATAAATTCTTTTGTCTAATATTGTGGGGAATCAGACCCAATGGCTGTGTCTCAATTCAGAGGCTGCATCCTCCGGAGGACCCAGCCTTCGCGGTCTACGTCGGGCGTGTCCTTTGAGGACAGTGAAGGCTGGACCGTGCGGTCTCCGAAATGAGATGGTCTACCCTACAGACGACTTCCTGTTTGCGTCACCAGCTGTCCCCCCCCCCCCCCCCTTTGCTGCTCCCGTCACCTAGAGTCCCTGCTCAACAGGATTATATATATAGATATATAATCCCTGTTCAACAGGATTATAAGTATATATATGCACACAAATACATTAAACTAAAACCTTTTCAGTATATATACTGTAAAGGTTTTAGATTGGTGTTTTTAATCACTTTTTTAATCATATATTCAATAATTCATTCATAGTTCTTTTTCATAATGTTTTTCTGAATTAATAATCAGTTAATTAAATCAGTTACTATGTTAAATAACTCATTTTCAATCAGTTACAGTTCTTGTAATTAAAACAATGTATTTATCAATAACTTTATTTTATTTCATTCACATATATTTATATATATATATATATATATATATATATATGGCAGAGGAAATCAATCAAGACAGTTAACATTAACAACAGCAGCAAAACAAATGTCAGCAAACATGTTTATTAACTTGCAGTAACACATATGCACATACTTTATGTGTTTTATATAAGTCCCCCCCCCCCCCCCCCCCCTCCTGCAGGCACATTTTCTCCAAAATTGTCCAAATCACATTGAGAAAATGATGAAAAGTTAAACAGTTATCAATAATGTTAACACAAGGATGCAAACCTAGAAGATTGACACATTTTACACAGCAGAATATACACAAATACACACAGAAATCATTTACATGGATGTCTTATTTCAATTTAAATAATTGAAAGAAAAAGGTGACATCACAACTGTCATCTGTGTGACAGTAACAATAACACATCAAAAGGATCTACTGGTTGTCTTATTAGTAAAGGCTTTGAACAGGAGTAGAGCTAATGTAACTGTAACCTTAAGTACAGGATGGTCAAATATAGATATTACAAATGGACTAATAGCTTAATTCAAAGTCATGGTTGCTGAATGTTTGTCCATCGTTCTCCTCCTCAGCTCCTGCCTCCCTGTAACAAAACAAGAACACAATTAGCAAAATACTCAAATTCAGTGTATTTGTGTAATTAATCTCAACGTTTGTAACGTTACCGGATTTAAAGTGATATCTCAGGTTGATAACCTGTCTACCTGAGCTCACGTTGGTCCGTTTATGGACATAATATGAAGTATAAATCATCTGTAAAATCTTCACAATCTCAGTAAGATATCAGTGAACCTCTGAGGTTTGAAAGTGAAGTTATTAAAAGTTACTTTACAAACTACGGTCGGATGCAGGCAGACGACCTAATGCTAGTTAGCTTGTCAGTTACGAACGGCACGTAACTTAACGGATCATTTTAACACACGTGATGTTATAAGGTCACTTATTTTGCTTTAACATTAGTATCGGTGACAGTATAGTGAGTTGAAACCCAATACTTACATTTAAAAGTGAATCCTGCCATTTCTCCAGCTCTTGCATCACTCGCCGCCATGTTGGTTCAAATAAAATCTTCATCGGCGCGCAATGCATCTCGGGATGTGCTGGGCCGCTAAGGATACATCAGATGGGTCCTCCAAATCTGGGACCTGAAGGCTGCATTTGAAGGAGTCTTCAACAAACTTGCGAAATGGGACAGCCTAGCTGCAGCCGTGTGACGTAATGCAGCAACGTAATGTACGAATGCAGCCCCTGAATTGAGACACAGCTAATGACTTTAAGAAGAACTATATAGAAAAAAACTATCTTCTCGCTGATGGTCTTGATTACTGATGTAGGTCAGATGTAACGGCATCAGTATTACATTGAGACTGTTTTGTAAAAAGGTAAAAGGTCCTTGTTGTAACTTTGAGTCAGTAAGTGAGTAAGTTACTCCGACACCTCCTGACTGTCTACACCAGGGGTGCCCACACTTTTCCGGGCTGCGAGCTACTTTTAAAATGACCAGGTCAAAATGATCTACCTACATTAAAAATGCTAAATATCTATTTATATATACATATATATATATATATATATATATATATAGTATATTTTATATTTACAATATATGTTGGCATACCTTGCATAACTGCATGAATCCTTATGGCACAATACAATTCTGTACATTTTTGGACATACCTTACTCTGATGACTTGCACTGAATGGAATCAACCAGGGTTGCATAGTCCAGACAGTAGCTGCTGGTAGCCAGCCTCAAGCAGACTTCAAATGATCATCAGTCATGGTGGAACGGTGTTTGGACTTAATATTCATTATGTGGGAAAAGGCTGACTCACATAAATAAGTAGAGCCGAATAATGCAGTCAAGAAGGTAGCACATTTCTTCATGTTTGGGTACTTTTCCTCTGTGAGTAAGTTCCAAAACTGTCCATGAGCCCTAGACTTCAGCTGAATATCAGCCAGTAGTGTCAAAATCTCATCCTCCACTCCAGACGAGTTCAGGTGAAACAGCGTTGTGATTTTTTAATCACCTCAATATCTTCCTGAAATGTGCAGCACATAAATGTAACGACTGGCTCGAGTAAAGCGAAGCTTTGAAAGCGTTTGTCAAGCTCTGACAGACACTTGTCGATCTGCTCTGTGTAGCGCACACTGTCAAGTTGCGCACACAGCTTCCGTTGCGTCTCCAGCTCTGACACAAGGTTTTGGAAGTTCCCCAAATCACGGAGCTGCAGCTTTAGCTTCTGTAGTAGAAATAAATTGGGAGGCTAACTAATTAGCTCGCCGGAGGTGTGCGGTTGACCGCGCATAGGTGGTGACCCATGTGTTAGAAAAGACGTGATCTCAGACTGGCTACCCTGTACGTCAATCAAGTGGCAAATGCCATGAGGACATCTCATTTTTTTTGAATGGCATGCGATCTTCCCACACTACCTCCGCGATCTACCTGGGCACCCCTGGTCTACACCTTGACCCACTGCATGCTGTCGTTATAGTCCTGTTATGGCACATGCACAGGTCACAAAACTGTTGCATAGAAAGAAACAAAACAACAAAGTTGTCGACATTGATGATTATATTTAGTCATCGTTTTCTTTAACAAAATTACCACTGCTTTCACGTAGTTTATCCACATGCAAAATGGATTTATCTATTTATTAACTGCATGTGTGTGTGTGTGTGTGTGTGTGTGTATGTGAGACAATATGTCAAAAATCTTTTTTACATGGCAACGGTTTTACACATAAATTAGAAGTTTCATTTAACAAGAAAAAATGTAATAAAATATATTAAATTTTTTCTTGTGAAATGAAACTTCTATTGAATTTTACTTATGAATTATCATTCAAAGATATCCAAAATAATAAATGCCCGTGTAAGACGCCAATCGTATACATTGTGTGTATTTTTTTGTTGTTGTTGTTGTATTCCAGTTTTGAATCCGTGAGCAGATTATGATCACACTTTATTTTTTTTTACCCATGTCCTTGTGTTGATTTATGCAAGGGCACTCATTCTGTCTGCCTATTACTGTTACATTTTTAATTCTTATGCATTTTTAAACAGCCACGCCTTCACGCAAAATTGTCTCCATTTGATGTGTTTCACTGCAAACTGCAATGTCAGTTCAGTTGTTGACTTCTCTGCATAACTTATTAATTAGAAAATTAGGCTGAGCGGCCCTGTCGACCTCTGGCATTTCAAATGAAGCAACACACACACACACACACACACTACCATGCAAAAATGCAACGAACCATGCGTGTGCACACAGCAACGGAGATAACCAACCCTTGTGAGATTATTAATTATGAAATACAAAAGGAAGTGCAACTATGAGAGATGCTTCCAGGAAAAAAAAAAAAGTTTTGCCTGCTAAAGCTAGAGAAGAAGATTAAAAGGTCAAAAGGTTACTTTTTGTCATCTTGCTCTGTTTTCTACCTCTTCTTTCTGTCTTTTGATCTTTTTTCCTCCCCTCCCCCTTTTTTTTGAATGAGACAAATGAAACCAAAAGCCAGTCTCACACTACAGACCATGAGTAAAGTTTAAATTACACAATTAAAAATTTACAAGGAAAGACTTGCGTTAATTTTTCATATGTCATGTGCGCACCTATATGTTTGTGTGTGTGGGAGGTCAGGTTCAGCTATACATGAGGAAAAGGATTGTTTGACAGCTCTTACATGAATGAGTTATACCACCAATCATGTGTCACAGTCATATTTACCAGCTGTATTTTCGTTGTTTGTTGAGTCTGTGTGCGAGTCGTCCAGGCAAAATCTGGTCCTGGACCCTACAGGAGCTACCACAGACATGTTTTTTTTGCCAGGTGTTTATATTTCTGTCCGTTTGCGGAACAGATTGTGTTACATGATAGCGTCACAACCGTTTAAGATGCAGACATGAAAATAAATAAAAGGCAGAGTATTCAGCAAAGGCTGCACAAGTAGGGGGGTAGGAATTGGGGGATGGTCCATCGGACCCCCTACGTTGTAACAATTCACCTAATTACCTAAACCGAAAAAGGGAAAAGTACAAACGCTAAAATTAAGGGCAGGGGCGGATCTGAATTAGTTGGTTTATAGAATCTATACCTGCCTGAATAACCTGGTATTATTATTATTATTAACCTATTATTCCCTATACGAATGGACCACACCAGACACCAAAGAAACCACACACCCAGGTAAATGTAAAACAATATATTAATATAACTCAAAATTCACTCGGTATACAAAATACACAACCAAAAATGACCGTGAGGCTCCCGCCGTACTTCGGCACAATAAACTAAACATTCACAAACGATCCCCCCAAACCCCGTGTCCCATTAGTTCTGTAAGTTCCTTAAGTAATGAAAAATAGTCCGTTGACAAAAAACAATCCCCGAGGAAAAGTCAATAACCGGCGGATGCGTGGTGAGACGCCGCGGTCCCTGTATCCGCCGAACCCGCGCTACCTCACCACAGCTCGTCCCGATGTGGCCCTCTGTGCTGTTCCCGGCAGAGACTCCAGCCTGTTAATCCCTTACAGCTTTCTTCGGATCCTTGGCTGAGCAAATGCCGGCAAACCGTGCTTTCCGGAGACCAGTGAACGGAGCTCGCTTCCTCCAGTGTGCGCGCACAATCTTCCCTCGCGTCACTTCCCCCCCGACACAATTTATACAAAACACCGGTGAACACAATTACACCAATAACAATAACAGATCCTATTTATATCCTGTGTCATAAATACTGGCAACTGATAAGATTACATTACTTTATATAGGTGAAGGAACATAACCCACAGGTTCCCCATTCACATTTGCTGTAACTAGCAGGCAGACTTCTGGCAATCATTACAACGTTATGTCCCCTGGCCCGATTTGTGATCCGGGATCACACCAGAATCACATTCAAAATAACCAATTAACCTCAATCAGTTTACCTGCAAGACAGGACCGTACCATCAGTCAAAAATAAGTCTACAATACATAGTTGTGCACTTTCCTATCAAATGAGGCTAGACCTTGAAGCTTAACCCTTGTGTTGTCTTAACTTTCTGTATACACTACTTGTCCTAAAGGTGAAAAATGACCCGCCTTCAGTAAACCCCTAAAATAAAGCAGCGTGATTGCATTTTAAACCCCAAATCTATTTTGCATGAAGAAACAACCTGTCATTCATCACAAACTTTGTGAATATCTAGGTTTTTCCTCTTCACAGTGCAGAAAGACTGTGTTTAATAAGTAGAATCCACTTCTCCCAGACCTCTCTTATAGCCGCAAGTTTGTCTGTCACACACCTTGCAGGTCTTGACTCACTATTATTATTATCGTTCTTGAGAAAGTATGAAAAACCTTCAGTGGCATTGTTGCACGGAAAATCGCCCTTCCACTCTCTGCATCACAAATGCAGCCTCGCCTCGGGACCTATACACACCTGCTAAGATTAGCAGCCCGATGTAGGCACGCAGGTCAATCTATGGCTGGTGTGATGAACATGCTGAGTGTTGAGACGATATCCTGGGCAACTGCATGTCTTGTGGGCCCTGGGGTCATCCTTATGACATGTTGTGCTGCCTTCCTGTCCTGGTTGTCATACGGTGACCAGGACCATGTTATTTTTCTGTTCTTTGACAAAAATGTCTCTCTTTCAAATTAGGCGATTTCTTCTTCATCTGAAGATGATTCATCATGCTCTGGGTCATATTCTTCCCCATCTTCTTCTTCAGATACCTCTTCCTGTTCTAAATCACCATCCTCTTGTTCCTCCTGGACATCTGAATAAATCAGATCTAGGACCTGCTGGGCAGTGAAATGTGCACTGATGGCTACAGTAAAGCGAGTACTGGGGGTACTGTCATCTGCAGCACCTTCATAGCATCTGACTGCATTCCCCATTAGTAAACAATGCATTCAAGAAATGTTTATTCTCTCTGATCTTGTTTGTATTTTGTCTGCGAACTTCAATCAGTAGCATACGTAATCTCAATTTATTGTGTGTGTGTGTGTGTGTGTGTGTGTGTGTGTGTGTGTGTGTGTGTGTGTGTATGGTGTGTTTTTATAGTTTCTGTAGTATGAAAATGATTTTATAACTCTCGGGTCAAAAATGACCCCTAAGACAAGATTTGTACCCTGTTGGTGTACAGCTTTTATGGAAATATGAACAAAGGCAATGTTTAACTTTTTATCATGTTTCTCATTCTAGGAAAAGTCATTGAATTTAAAGTTGAAAAAGATCATTAAGGGGGTTTCCTATGCTGTTAAACATAGTGGCGGGTCATTTTAGACCCCTAAGACAACACAAGGGTTAAGTTATAGTTGTGGTAACAATTTAGCATTAAAACTTAAACGACCTCTCATTAACTGGATCAGGCCAGAATGAGGCTTGCTCCAGATGTGATTGGGGTTGCTAATAGCAATTGTAAACTCTAGAATTTTTTTTTTAAAACATTGATATCATGGCACTGACTCTGTTAGTAGTGAATCAACAATATATTTGAACTTGAAGCACACATTTTAATTCCTTTAGCAGAATTTAAAGGAATTGTTGAATATTTCGGAGAACTCTGATTGTGAAAGGATTATATTGCAACACGTCCTCGTACCTGAACAACATTTGCCAGAGAATCCAAAAACAACACATTTTTGTCTGTTGAAAGGTAACAGTGTCAGGTGTACATGTTGCAAAACACTTGCTGGTTTTAAACACGTGCTTAACGCTGTGAATTTAAACAAAAATGACTGGTTCAGTTTAGGAAAAGATCATGGTTAGGGTTGAAATAATAACCTATCTTGGGATATAATTTAAATTAAGTCAACGTTGACACATACATATATATATATATATATATATATATATATATATATATATATATATATATATATATATATATATATATATATATATATCACACGAGACACGAACATGAGCCTCCTGGGTGAAAGTCCTGTGTCTGTTTGACATCCAAGAAGTTTGACGCAGAGGGCTGCCGACCAAGAGTTGGTATTTGAAGTTGGGAGTGAAAATGTTTTGCTCCATACTTACGATCATAAGACACCTCATCGCGGCCTAGAAGCTGTTTCAGAGGCTCTTCATAGAGGCACGAACATCAGTCAGACCTGTCCGTGGGATGTGAGTGCTGGTACTAATGACCCAAATAAGCTTTGTGCCAGAGCAGCAGTCAAAATAGGACCCCAGCCAATTTGCCAAACTGTCATTGTATTAACTCAAGCGTGACAAACGTATGATTTCACACCACACAATGGCTTTGTATAATTCCCCCTCCTCCTCCTCCTGAAGCAAAGGTGACTGAGCTCTGGTTACACACCACTGTTGAGTGGTGGAGGTGCTTGTGGGAGGGTGTTTACCTGTGACATGTGCAATGTGATCGTTGCTTGCCGAGCCGGGGGGTCAGTGGCATCAATAAATACGCTGTAAAGTTCATAGAGCGAGTGACACACACACACACACACTGAGGGAGGATAGTTGAGGGAATATGAGAGAGACCATGTAAGTATCAGTTGCCTCAGGGTGTATGTGTGTGTGCTGTCTTGAGCACACGCGTGTTAAAGACCCATACAACGTCAACGGGGTTAAGGCCCTACTATAACACCATGCATTAACCACGTGTGGAGTCTGTTCTTCTTCTGCAGTGGCTGTTTGTGAGCACCTTGATTGGACGTAGCGTGGTGATCCGCCGCCTGCTCCTTCTGCTCGCATGGATTTATCGACACGGCAGCTTCACGCCTTGAGGATGCCGCTGTGTGGTTGTGTGATCAACATGGGAGTGGCTGGCTGGTATTAGCGGGGATTAACTGTCCAGCCACCTGTGGATGTATCCCCGGTGTGTCTTACATTGACAGATGACGCCTGGATTAAAGGCCCACATTTCAAAACGCCTGCTGCAGTCTAGGAAGACATGCAGAGTTGCAACAGCACAACATTAGTTTGCATAATTAGTTTACAAGGACATTTACAACATGGAACCATTTAAAAAAAAAAAATTGGACATTTTTAAATTGAAAATATGGAAATGCTACATGTATGTACACGTATACTTTAAGGATAAAGGGTATAATACCGTAGAAAGGCAGTCCACAGATGTTTTTTTTCTAGAAGTGGTCACTTTGATTCAGCTTTAAAGGGTGTCCGCTGTGGATAACCTGTTCATTTCAGTATGTGACTTTACAGTGTGACCTCCTGGAGCAGTGCATGTTTTCTTTTGGTCCCATTCGATAGCAACGCTGTAGATCAAAAGGTTGTCAAACTGCGACACACGCACTCCCAACAGGGGGATAGAAGAGTTGAAGGTTGGCACAAAGAGAGAGGGAGGTAAATATACAGCATGAGGTGAAAGGGACAAGTGCATGCCAGTGTTGATGTGACATTTCACAAGGAATGTCATCTCTCATCTCCGCCCATAAATCTGTTAGAAATCAAAGGGAAAAAAGGGACACTCTATGACTCCAGAACTTGCTTCATCACGTTTTGAAGTTTTCTTCACAAAACAAGCTAATGCAGTGATCATTGTCTGTACATCCATAGGTACAAAACAAGAACTGCTAATAGCTAATTTGGCATACTTTCAATGCCGCTAATTTGCCTAAATGTAAACAATTCTATGTGGAATTTTTTTTTTTGGAAGTCCGATTTGGTAATATACTTATTTAGACACTTACTGCACTGGGTAATTTGCACTGCTGCCAAGGTTATTTAAATGACTTAAATCGTTTTGCCAACCATTGGTGGAACACACACCAGCCACATTATGCAACATTGCATCATTCTATCTGCCTTAAACGATCACACACACACACACACACACACACACACACACACACACACTCTCTCTGAATGCATCATACAACCAGATGTGCCAGTCTGGGAAGCAAATATGATAAATGTTCTGATTTGTTTGGAGATGTGACGCACTTTGATGTTGTAACCTGACTGACACTGGACAACTGGATAACTGTTTTCCTTCAGAATATCAGACAAAGAGGCTCATATTATACATAATGTATTTGCATATATGTTTTATTGTATTATTCCTACAGTTAGGTGACAACTAAAATATGGTTAAAATGACTGACCACTAGTTTTAGGAATATAGCTGAGGCTGAGTAACGAAGAGTCGAGGAGTGAGGCTTAAGCAGGGCAGAGGGAGACCGTGGGAGCAGGTCCAGCGTAATATCCAGGGGGACCGAGTGACCTGGGAAGTGGAGCAGAGCAAAACAGCAGACTTGACCAAGTGAGGTAGAGGAAACAGGTGACTGGAGTCAGGACTGTGAGGGGGAAACGGAGAGCACAACGAGTCACGGGGAACAAACAACAAGAACTAGAAGCTAAAACCGGTAACAATTGGCTCAAACATAGCTGACACTTACCGGTAGCTGAGTTATAGGTCAGAGCAGTGTGGAATATTTGAAGAGGCTTGATTATGGAGATGAGATGCAGCTGTTGGTTCAGCCCTGACTCCGGGCCACTCCACTTTCAACAATCACCAACTCCGATGTGGTCGAAATTAGGCCATAATGAGGCACTGAGGATGACGTCTGAGGGTCATATGCGAACAGACAACATGTGATCCCAGCATGTGCTTTATACATACACACACACACACACACACACACACACACACACACACACACACACACACACATATATATGATTATATCTTAGTTGCGCATCGTAGGAGGTTGAATTGAGCATGTTTTTGGCTAGCTACATAAAGATAGCCTTGAATTGTGAAATTGTAAATCCTGTGAACAACAATTGGTTATGTGCCTTTACCTAAAATTAACTCAGTGCTTCAAATTTGATGGATTTTGAGCTTCCCGCCCAACTCTGTTTTGCAGTCATTACACTGATAGATGCACAGTGTCTTCTTCATCTTCAGAAGGTACACATTCTAATTGTTGAGCCTGTGTTCTTGGAGAGCCCCTAACAACACATCAGCTCAAACCAAACAGCTTTGTCCGTGATGTCTTACTATTTGAAATCATAAGCGACAAGTCCCACCCACTTCTTAAAGTAATTACTTTAGACCCCTCAATCACAATAATAAGCACATCCTCCCTATCTTTGCGTAGCGCATGTCGTGCTAAGTCATAGGCTCTATTTGAAGTCTGAATGCTATCGGCTGAAGTAGAAAGACAATGTTAATGGCTATACACAAACTACACCACTAATCATCTTCAGTTGCTGGCTCCTGTATTTTGTCCCTGACAGATTAAAGCTGTACAAATGTATTTAAAATGGAATGTAGGCTACAGCCTAATGCACAGATGTCTGATGTCTTTTATAAAGATAAATGTTCCTTCAAAATGGGAGCATCCATGGTGAATCTAGGTATCAGAGCTTCAATGAAGATGCTTTTTTAAAATGTTCTGCGCACAAGTAATCCAGAGTGAACAAACTCTGATCAACTGTCCTGGAACCAAAAACTCAGGGTTTCTCAGGGCTCAGAGTTTGTTGAACCAGCTTTCCGAAACAAGGCCCTGGTGATTCTTCATGCATAGAAGTAGACGTGTTTGGAAAATGAACAGTCTACAGTCTACAGTCATCTTCTTCACTTTACTCATTAATTTAACAACAATAAAGAGATTATTTTAACAGAAATAGCAATAACATACAAGCCCAAGATTAGATTAAATTTTTTTATCTTTTTGGTACCTTCAAATACGTGATCTGGAACCAACCACTTTCTCTGGATGAAATTACAAAAATATGCTGGGTAATTTCTTTCCTGCTATCAAAAAAGTAGCAAATTACAATGTAAAGGAAATGACAAGACCCCCAGTTAGATTGTTCCACCCACATTTCAAATGCCCCCTACGCCCATGTTTAAAATGATAGCTGTTTTCAACTTTAACAGACCTAGCCACTTATTTAATTTTAATAAATTTCAAAGGTTAAGCAATTACTGCAAAAGGCTTTGCAACGGTGGTGCTCAGTGAAGCGTTGTGGCTGTCACATTTACATATTTCCATACAAACAAGCAAATTTACATACATTAACACAATTGCGTTCATAAAGGTGGTTTTATTTAACATTAATCGGTAATTACAATAATTATCCGGGTGGAGCATGAGGCGCATTCACTGAAAATTATACACCATATTACAAAATGAATGGAATTTTAGAATGTGAATTATAGTATGATGTATATTGTTGTGCTGTTCCATAATATTTGATATAAACTTTTTTTTAGGTTAGTGTGTAACCTGTGTTAACTTGTTGGCAATTAGCGGTTAAATTAAGGAATCTGTGAACAGCGGCTTTGAGGAGTTTAGACTAAACCTTATGGTTAACAAAATGCTTATGTTGTATCAACAAACTATTGCGTGATAACATGGTGAATTTTGGGAACTGCTCATTGTTCCTAAGGTTCCGAAATCTCAATAGCCATTGGACTGAAAGCCCGTTACCCCCAAAAACAAACTTTTATTGTTCCGAAGACCCATTGCTCTGAAAGTACAAACTCTCTGCAACAAACTGAAGCACATGGCTAATGTGGGCAAAACAGGGCAACACTTTGTCAAGATCTAAGTTGCTAGCATTGCCAACAAACAGTAGACACGCACAGCCTCAGTGAATGAGATCCCATGTATCTCTAAATACATGTCAGAGTTACTGATCAAACATTCTTAAGCTGGACAGGAATACGTCTTAAAAGGTTCTAATTGCAACAGTGAAACTGTCATACATTGTCAGTCATTTTAAGGAATGCTTTGTCAGTTTGACAAATAAAACTTCAGTCCAAAAAAGTGTCAGTCAATCAAAATATAAAGTAAGAGTGGGCAATGTGTCCAAAAAGTGTTATTTATATATTTTATCTAAGCTACTGAAAACCTCCACATACAAGCTGACAATCTGTCATTTCATATTCATCTTGCACCAACTTACTGTCACAATATTTATCCTACAGATGTCCTATTTACCAATTTGACAGTATTCTCCAAATGTCTATTTTGACTATTGAGTTTAGAAACTTCAATATTGAAGGACATTTTAGCATTATATAATAATGTTGCATAGACTTTCAGCCCATTAAGCATATTTACTTCACTGCTGATCGAGTCTTCACCGAGACCAAGAAAGTGGACCACATCACTCTAAGTCTGAGGTCTTTACACAAATTACTACTGTTGGTTTATAAAGCTCTGAATGTTTTCTGATCTTCTGCTACATTATTAACCACCTCTAAGGTCCTGTGGGACAGGTCTGCTTTCTGTCCCCAGAGTCAAAACTAAACATGAAGAAGCAACGTTCAGTTTTTATGCACCACATATCTGGAACATAGAGCCAGAAAACTGCAACCCTCTCAGCTTTGAAGACGGCTGGATCCTCGCAACGTGATGAGGTCACGTGAGAATTGAAAGATCACACCAAAATCTGGCAGGTCAAGTTTTCTTCTTCTTTCTTTTAAATCAAGGCTGGAGACGTTTGTGTTTGTGTTTTGCCTTTCATAAATGATTTCTTACACTGAACTGTAACTTTCAATCTTGTATTTTTAACCTGTCTTATTCTTTTTTTAGCTTGCTTTTATTTCCTATTTGCTTGGCTCTTAAATGGGAATTTTAGAATGTGTTTATTTTGCACCTTGGCTCTTGATGTTTGATGTATTATAGATTGCCTTGTTGCGGAAATGTGTTTTTTTAAATTAACTCATCCACAGTTTTCTATAATTGTCCACAGATATTTATGTAGGCCCTGCAGACATGTTCTCACTGCAGTGATGCTGCAGCATGAAAGAGCCCTCAGAGCTATGAAGGAACACGTATACACACATATATAACGTGAAATGCAATTAAAGCTAAGCACAGTGAGACCTTATCGTCCTCATCATTTAAAGGATATTGGTTTTGCCTCACATACAGTTTTGCACATGGCTCTAATCCAAAGCATTAAACAACCTCTTCTATCTCAGCCGAGCAACAGAAAGAAGGCAAATCATGACTGAGAACCTAAAGAACATCAGAATGAACTAAATATAAAATGGAAATAAAAGTACTTGTCTGGAATCCACTGAGAAATTGCTACATTTATTTAAAAAATATCAACTCAAGTGAAACAGATTGAGGTAATATAATAAAAACCTCAAGGATTGTGTTCTCTATATAAAAACAAGGTATGTGCTTCATTGTACCTTGATTTCATTACATTACAGTCATTCTAGCAGACGCTTTTATCCAAAGCGACTTACAATTCAGCATCTATCTACACACCGTAGGCACAGCTACGGGAGCAATTTTGGGGTTAAGTGTCTTGCTCAAGGACACATTGACATGAGACTGGCAGAGCAGGAGATCGAACCGCCGACCCGCTGATTAAAAGGCGGCCCTACTCTCAACTTACCCACAGTCACCCCATTCCAAATACTACTACTAAGTATACTAGAACACTGTTATGGAAATTACAATAAAGTTTTATATAGGTATATATTTTGAACTAGAATTCCCTGAAATACCATTAATAACTCCTCAATTTACCCCTGTAAACATACAAAACCCTTGGTTAATGGTCAAAAGTGGTAATTTTGCTTACTGTGATGTAATTTCTTCAAATACTTCATATGCCTAAAGTCTGCACAGCCTAAGCGAAACGGTCTATAAACAGTAATGATTGTATTTTTTGTATTTATCACACAATTTTTCAGATCGTTGAGCAAAGGCGCTTTGATGGTTTTATTACGTTCCACTCGTGACTTCCCTTAATGATGTCATCACGCGCATACTACATGATGGGTGGAGGCCTTAGCTTTTCACTGCAAAAGGGAATCAGTGCTATAGTTCATGCAAACAACGAGGTCCATTTTTTAAGGGTTAATATTTGATTACAATCTATTTATTTATCCATTAATTATCCTTTTGAAATCCCCATTAAAATACCTTAATTCCATTAATATTAATAGGCAAATCAATATAATTTCAGGGTCAGAGTCACAGTGTTCCTGTTTGCCTCTAACTCTTGCATGGTCTCTCCTTGCATTGCAGTATTTCCTACAGTAAGTTTCGTGTAATCCTGTAACCAGGTCAGACGAGTGTGGATGTGAACTCGCCACCATATGCATTAAAGTCTCCTGAGGATTAGGAACCAATATACCATCATCACATCCAATATCCTGCCTGGATGCTCACACCACACTGGGTGTCAGGTCCTTGTGCACCTCCCCACCACCCACACACACACACAGTTATTCGTTACACACAGACATACATAACACCACTACCTTTAGCTCGAAGCATTCCAGAATATTGAAACAAGTTTGCCTGCAAAAAAAGATCCTGCTCATTAAACATCCTACTTTGAAGAATAGCCTCCAACACACTACAACATGTTGCAATATTTATGAGGCATTACCTTACAAACGCATGTTTAATTCATCCATCATTATGATTGCTTCGAAAACAGCGCTTGTCTTGTATATTAATAACTACCAATGTATTTCCAACCAAAAACTTGGAATGTGTGACGTTCTTCCATTTTCCAGGAGCGCACGCTTAATGTTAGATAGAAATGACATACCCATAAACCATGAATCTTTAATGGACACAAATAAACACACCTGTACCCCGAGGCCTTACTGAATTTATTCCACTACAACTCATGCGTGCACTTTGGCAACACATTGTCGAACAACATTAATCTATATGTGTGGTAAGCCAAGCATCTTTAATTGATCTGCACAGGCATCGATTTGGAATGAGAGCTTTGGCACATCCAATCAATTTCAGCAAATATCCCAGTATGATTTAATGCAAACAATTTAAGGTATCAAAAACGCATTACTACTTTGCAGTTAAATATTTACAAAAAAAAGCACTAAATAACACTATGACAAACACGTCAGGACATCTTATTTTTGTCACCCTCACAAGCTATTCAGCATAACATAAAAATATATATATCAAATAATATTCAGTATAATGTAAAACACACACGCACACACACACACACACACATATATAGAACATGTTTATTTATTGAGATGCCCCTATGGACCTTGTTTGTGGAAACCAATAGGGAGGTAAAGATCAGGAGAATTAAACATGAAGTGTAATTAGGAATAATGGTGTTAAATTAAGCTATGAGGAGTTTTCACTGTTAATTTACGAGTCTCAATTAAATGTTGATGCCTCCATGACCAAGTTAAGCAAATGAGAACAACTATGTACAAGAAAAGTTGTTCACTCTGCCTAATATGGCTAGCTTGACAGAGTTCTCCATGTGTGCCCTAGTGTTCTCATGTTTCCTTACTTCCTCATCCCTCACTCCCGTAACTGTCCATGCTGGATCTGTCCCCGTTGTTTTAAAAAGCTAAATAAGGCATTAGCATGACTGCATCCAGCTAGCCAAACCTTTCTGGTGTACCAGCTACTAAAGAAGCTTTGCATGTACTGCTTCCCTTTCCCGCTAGTCTGCTGTCTGATTGTGAGGTCAGGTTGATCTGGGATCAGCTCTTTCAGCTGTAGTTTCTCCGCCAAAGTTCTCCTCTCAAACGGGTCTTGGAGGAGTAATGCTTGCGCTCGCGCAAAGAGACTAATCCTGACGAAGATGCGCAGCTCAAGGGCGCTAAAATTTCACCCCAGGCTGACTATATTTGAGGACGCTGATTGGCCAAATAGTATGTCATACATTCATATCTTTAATCAGCAAGTGGCTAAACTGCTTCACAGACCCGCCTCCTGTGAGCGATTTTTCCACAGCCCCAGAGCTGCGGAGACATGCAGACAGGCGACGTGCAGGAAAAGCATATATTTTGTGCAGATATAATTTTTTACACATATTACAGGGTGCATTCCATATTTCAAAAGCACACATATTGACAATTTGTATAATTTATTATTATTACTATTTAACAACGGTAACAACGCTTGGAGTAAAATGTCACATGAAAAGCCTAAAATGCATTATGATGACAAATGGAATGTACTTAAAATGTTGTATGTATATGCCTTCCCATTTGTAGTGAGCGTTGTGGGCAAATCTACAGCAAACAAATCCACAAGAATGGTCTCAGAGTCGACAAAAGAAAGGGACACTGCTTTCACAACATTCAGAATAGCAGCATATAGCAAAGTCTCCATGATACTTTTTTTTCTTTCGATTGTGTCCTCGTACTTCATCTCTAAAAATATGGAGGCTTTCTGGTTTCCAGGCAGTATGATTTTGTTGGAGGCGGAAGAGTAAGTGTTTGGCTTGAGGGATACCGCAGACCACATCCACAATGAGCCTCACACGGTCAGCCTGGGCACAGACTGCGGATCACACATGCGAAGGAAGTGCACCAACTTTCATATTTACACAGGTTTGCAGGTGCGTTTACGGGAACAGTACGTCTAGCGGAAGAACCATGCAGCTGGAAAACCTTTTCCAGCTAATGTCCCATGTTTCCTTAGTGTTGTGCACCACGATTACCGTGTACATACTTGGGCAAGCACACAGGAAGGCCACTACGGAAGAAGAAAGCAGGAAAGAGTCAAATATGGCGGTTCTTTGTGAACACTTTTACAGTGTCTGTGTTTCAAAGTTGAGCCAGGATCACATTTTTCGCGACACTACTTTTTTTCAGGCTGAACTACCTATGAAAGCAAGCCTGAGAGATGAGGGGCGAGATGATGAGAAACACAGGGAGAGCGAGGAGTAAATGGGAACAAAGACTAAGCGATAGCATTGATGGAGAGAGAGGTGGAAAGGGTTGATGGACTGACTAAGAGGGAATGCAGATAGAGGTAGAGAGAGGGATGAACAGAGGGGAGATTACGTTCCAGGTGTGTGTATGTGTGTGTGTGTGTGTGTGTGTGTGGGGGGGGGGGGGTTCAACTCTCCGTCACCTCAAATGGAGATAAATGATTACCCCCGATAAGTGAAAATGAATGGATGGATAGAAAGAAAGAGAGAGAGTGCTGGAGATAACTAAATGGATGGACAGGGGTTAAATGGATGATGGAAGAAACGCAGAAAGGCAGGGAGTGAGGGATGGGTTGAATGTAGCAGAGAGGGATGGGATGACTGGTTCTGCATCTAAATGAGGCAGGTGTCATCTATTTATGCTACAGCAGGATATGAGTAGGTGCCAGTGCAGCAGAGGACACTCAGTGTGTTAAGCATACTCACCTCTTTCTCTGGGACGTAATACTGCGGTGATGGGTAGGTCTTTGCCAAAGATCTCTCTGCTGTAGCACCAGATGCTAACCATTGCCTCAGCACCATCACGGAGAGCCATAGAAACGTGGCCGTATTCAAGCAATGCCTCACACATTAGAACAAAGGACGGGACAGAGGAAAAAGATAAATCTTATGGGAGCTTGTTGGCCTTTTAGCATTTTAAAAGAATACCCAACAGATTTATTGAGCCTATAGCCTCAAGCAGAGATGAGGAGACTGGTACAGAGGGCTGATAAGCACTTCTTTCTAACTCCACGCCACAACGTTCTAAATTTCTTTTATCTATTCAGATTAACACAGCTCCCTGGAGACACAAACGGCTTTATACAATGTTTCACTCAAATACCATTGTGTTCCCAAAGACCCATCCACTTCCCCTTCCACCAGCATTGTATTTTTTATTTATTTTTAGTCATCAAACTCCCGGAACATTTTCTCTGAATGTCTAATAATGACGCCTATGGGTTTACATTGTAGTTACTTGAAAGCCCGGTGCATCTCATAAAGACACTAAAGGAGGGAAGGGCTTCGACCGCGTCACCATGCATGCAATGCTCACTTTCTCTGATTTGGTTCAGTTAAGGTTTGCTGATCCCGTCTTTCTCCAGTTTTTCAGTTTATGGTTTCCTTATATAAGGGTTCAATTTATATGTTACACATTTGTTTGAATTTTTGTGTTCTCCTGCCAAATGTGCCTGCGCAACAAAACTGGTTGGTTAGGTTCAGGAAAAGTGTGGATTGTGGATTGGTTTTAAATAAGTACGTTTGAACTACTTACTTAAGTTTAGGCAACAAAACTACTTGTAAGGTTCAGAAGAAAAGGCCATGGTTTGGGTTAAAATAAATACGTATAAAGTACTTGGTTACATTTAGTTAACAACAGAACTTGGTTAGGTTTAGGGAAAGATCATGGTTTTGGTCAAAATAAGTATGTTTGTTGGATAAAATAAGTACGCTTGTTGCACAACTTGCATAGTTAGGTGGCATTTGTCATTTGTTATGTGTGTGACTTCCTAACAGGCAGCGCTACGATGACAAGGCGCCTCATATGGGCTACAGACCAGGAATTATTTCAACACCAATAATAGCACAAGGCTAAAATGAGACACTGGGTTACATTAATAAAGACATCATGACAGTAAAGTCAAGAATTTGTAGAAAGACGGAACACAATACATTGCTTGTTTTAATGCAGTTGGCAACTGGTCCTTGAGATGTTTTACATGAAGCCACGGATGACTAATTCATCTAAAATCCCCTTAGATCAGTATTGTCTGTACACGCCTCAAAACCCTGATTTAGACAGCGGGTGGCCTTGTCAATCTTTTGAAGGCATTTCATTGAAGTTCAAATCACGTCGTCGTTGATGCCATCGCCAGACAAAAGAGTGAAGTCTTTGCTGAGAAGAATACTCAATTTCATCTTGAAAAATGGGTTTCATTCTGTCAAGTCATAGATTAAAAACTCAAGGGCCCCTTGTGAAATGCTCTCGTGATTTCTTTCAGGTCATTATGCTGAGTCAAGAGCAGATGCTATACAAGTCAGGGAATTAGATTCAATTATACTTCTTGGCTTCTGTGACAGGTTCAGCTTTTGCCATCACTGTTCAGAGACTGCTGTTGGCAACTGTAATTCTACAAACACAGCTGAAAAACTTCAGCTTTGTGGAGATCCCGCCTTGATTCTTCCTGTTATTAACGACTAAAAGCAACAACACCGCTTTTAAACAGATTGAACAGCTACACTTTTTATACAGCTTCATTCATACCTTCTCAACATAGAAAGTCAAAGTTAAGCCCAAATGTTTTGCTGTCATGGCTTTTAGCATAGTTAAAATGGTGCCAGCATGTTGGCAAAATTTGAGCTCATTGGAGTCTTGAAATTTGATCTCAGTACATTGAGAAATATGTCTCCATTGTGTGTAAATTAATTTTCTAGTAGATCTAAATTATATAACTATATAGTATAATTCAAAAAGCTAATGTATGTAACAATGTTGTAGAAACACTTGTTACTGTCAACAAATGTACAGTTGTGGTCAAAAGTTTACATACACTTGTAAAGAACATAATGTCATGGCTCTCTTGAGGTTCCCCGTTATTTCTACAACTCTGATTTTTCTCTGATGGAGTGATTGGAACAGATACTTCTTTGTCACAAAAAACATTCATGAAGTTTGGTTCTTTCATGACTTTATTATGGGTTAACAGAAAAAGTGATCAAATCTGCTGGGTCAAAAATATACATACAGCAGTGCTAATATTTGGTTACATGTCCCTTGGCCATTTTCACTTCAATTAGGCGCTTTTGGTAGCCATCCACAAGCTTCTGGCAAGCTTCTCGTTGAATCTTTGACCACTCCTCTTGACAGAATTGGTGCAGTTCAGTTAAATTTGATGGCTTTCTGACATGGACTTGTTCCTTCAGCATTGTCCACATGTTCTCAATGGGATTTAAGTCAGGACTTTGGGAAGGCCATTCTAAAACCCTAATTCTAGCCTGATTTAGCCATTCCATTACCACTTTTAATGTGCGTTTGGGGTCATTGTCCTGTTGGAACACCCAACTGCGCCCAAGACCCAACCTTCGGGCTGATGATTTTAGGTTATCTTGAAGAATTTGAAGGTAATCCTCCTTCTTCATTATCCCATTTACTCTCTGTAAAGCACCAGTTCCATTGGCAGCAAAACAGCCCCACAGCATAATACTACCACCACCGTGCTTGACGGTAGGCATGGTGTTCTTGGGGTTAAAGGCCTCACCTTTTCTCCTCCAAACATATTGCTGGGCATTGTGGCCAAACAGCTCGATTTTTGTTTCGTCTGACCACAGAACTTTCCTCCAGAAGGTCTTATCTTTGTCCACGTGATCAGCAGCAAACTTCAGTCGAGCCTTAAGGCGCCGCTTTTGGAGCAAGGGCTTCCTTCTTGCACGGCAGCCTCTCAGTCCATGGAGATGCAAAACACGCTTGACTGTGGACACTGACACCTGTGTTCCAGCAGCTTCTAATTCTTGGCAGATCTGCTTTTTGGTGGTTCTCGGTTGACTCTTCACCCTCCTGACCAATTTTCTCTCAGCAGCAGGTGATAGCTTGCGTTTTCTTCCTGATCGTGGCAGTGACAAAACAGTGCCATGCACTTTATACTTACAAACAATTGTTTGCACTGTTGCTCTTGGGACCTGCAGCTGCTTTGAAATGGCTCCAAGTGACTTTCCTGACTTGTTCAAGTCAATGATTCGCTTTTTCAGATCCATGCTGAGCTCCTTTGACTTTCCCATTGTAGCGTTTGTGGGTGTTTGTATCCAATGAGCCCTATTTAAATGGCCTCAGAGAAGTCACCAGTTGTAGTCACTCATAATCACTCACAAGAAGTTAAGAGGCCATGCTATGAAGCTCATTTCATTGACACAACTTTCTAAGGTACCAAAATTGCTAATTCATGTTGCTGTATGTATATTTTTGACCCAGCAGATTTTGTCACTTTTTCTGTTAACCCATAATAAAGTCATGAAAGAACCAAACTTCATGAATGTTTTTTGTGACAAAGAAGTATCTGTTCCAATCACTCTATCAGAGAAAAATCAGAGTTGTAGAAATAACTGGAAACTCAAGAGAGCCATGACATTATGTTCTTTACAAGTGTATGTAAACTTTTGACCACAACTGTAGGTGGGAGAAAACAATGCTTTCAGTGCTGTTATTGGAGAGTTCATCCAAACATATCTTCTCTGTGTGCCGATTTCTAGTGAATGAAGAAGCAACAGTGAAAATAAACTATTATCAGAGCACGTTCAAGGACCTCCAAATGTCCCAGACCATAACTTCAAAAGCTCCGGGTTATTTTGGAAGTTTGATCTCTCTGTCTGTCTCCAGGGATGAACTCTGCGATGGCATCAATTACAGACTTCACGGACAGATGCTAGATCTTACTGCATTACAGCTATATTACAGCCTCACTGTAGCTGATAAATACAGGCAACTTCTCTCTCTCTCTCCTCTTTTGTTAGGCAGTGCAATATCTATTTTATTGAACTTTTGTAGTGGAGTTATGGATCTAGCTCAGTGAAGCGAGATGAAATACAAGGCAGGGCAAAGAGGAGGATATTGCCCTCTTATAAATGCTCATTTCAAATAGAATGTAAAAATGCCACATCACCTGTGTGTGTGTTTGTGTATGTCACCCTCACTCAGTCTCTAATCTTTCATTTCCTTCCTACTTTGTGATTTATTGTGTGTGTGTGTGTGTGTGTGTGTCTCACTATTTCTGTTAATTTCCGTTCAATCAAAACTAAACATCAACTTAATTCTTCTGAACAAAAAAAAATAAAAAATACAATGCAATGCAATCTCCTCAGACTCAGAATTTCAAAGTTGGAATTATGACTGCTAAATTTCTGGCTAATCAATAATTGAAATGAATTGAAACAACAAACAAAAAAATCTAACATTACTTCAATAAAGGATACCTCTTAAAACACCACTCAAGACAACACTTCAATAAATGAAACATCCAGACAATACTACTCTAAAGTATAAACCCCTGACCATGAAACCACATGTACAGAGGCCAACGCTTTGTCCAACTGTCTCCCTCTCAAAACCTAACACTACAAAAAGAGAGAATCTGGATAAACCACTCTCTACAGGTGAACTGAGGAAAACACTGCAACTGATACCCAGTAGAATTTAAGAAACATAAACTTTCACCCTTATTTTTTCAAAATGATAACCAAAACCCACAATATCTAAACTGCCCATAGGTGTGGATGAGAGCATGAATGGTTGTCTATATTTCAATCAGGAGTGACAAGTAAGATAAAGAAAAGATAATTGTTTATTTTTTATCAGATGCTATATGATGATAAAGTCTTGACAGAGTATTTGGTGCTTGGACTCTACAGGGAGATTTGTAATCGAGCTGCCCTGAGCAGCAGCAAGATAAATCCCCCAAAAGAAAAAAAAAATAAACCACAGCCTGATATTTCCCACAAAAGAATGTTTACTTACCAAACGGGAATGAAACGGGTCACAAATGATCAATGATGGCATAAGCTGCTAAGAGATGAGGCATATCAAGGAGCATAATAGAAACTTGAGGTTATGTGTTGAATAAATTAATGAGTAAACATGAACAAAAGCACTGCAATGACTAGGTCAGTATTGACCAAAGCATCTGCGGGATCAACTTTTTGTCTTAGCCAGCAATGGCTTGAGGACAGCAATGCCCTACTTGCAATGTATAGGCTCTAGCCAGCAATGGTTAATGGTCAGTAGTGACCTGAATAGGAATAGTTTGAGCAAAGACTACGTGGCTAATGTACTGGAATGACAGGCATGAGATTTTATAGATTTCACCAAGCAGTAAGTCTCCATTACCTGCCCCTTTTAGTAAGTCATACATCACTCATTAGACATTGAATGGATTTAACCAAAAGAGGTCAGCAGTGACCTGAGAATTAGTAATGTGATGTATTTGACACAATGCTGTCACTTATTAGAATACAATAACTGTGAGAAATTACAGAAGCAATGAAAATGTTGCAGATAGCCTATGACAAAATAATGGGAATACAAGCATATGAACCACTTGTAAGAATGGCTATGGCACGACTTATCAGATACGACGATATAAGACCGCTTACCCGATATGATTGGTAAGACACTACATATCAGAAGACAATTAATATGGGAAATTATTAGAATACACGTCACCACCAGTTGTATATATTAAGAATGTGGGCAGGCATGATTACGGAATAATTTAGATGCTTAACAATGCAACAATAGTAAATTGTGATAGCAGGCAACAAAATGAAAGTAGTAGCAGTAGCAAAAACTCCAACACCAGTTAAAACGTTACATACAAGGGATTTAAGGCACACTTAAAACCTTTTACAAACGAGGCCTATTTGCAGGCCTCAGCTAGAATAAAGATAAGAAATACCTAATTAAGTGTATAATTAAATAAAAAAAAAAAAAAATTGGAAAGTATGGAAATCCAAGATTTTAAATATGCTCAGCTCTTAGAACAACTGATATAGGCTCTATATACACAGTTATACATAGATACAGTGAAACATTTATAAAATATAGAGCATATAAAATTAAAAAACTGATTAAATATTCCAATATTTGAATAAAAAAATATTTTTTAAATTCAAAAACACTATATCACTTCTATGTATCACTCCTGATGTTCAATGAATCAAAAGACAGAAGACTGGACCTTTTTTGAGTGTTTTAAGCTCTTTCTAAGCCCTTTTTAGTTGTTTAGTTTAAGGTCAAATACTGCTTCAGATTCAGCCCACTCTCTCTGTTCAGGGCTGTATCTCAGCCCCCCTTTCTCCGATTTTCACCATTGAGACATCCTTCGAACCGTAGGAGCCAATAGAATTGCCTGGAATTGAAAGCTAGATGATTGACAGCACTATTAGCCAATAAAGCTCAAAAACGTCCCATCTGATGGCAGATCTGAAATCTACTTTGCTGAGCTTCCAACCCTCCCCAAGAAGCCGAGGAGTGTCGGAGAGACACGAATCGAACGGATTCACACGGAGCACATGTAGCTGGACATACATGCAGTGGAAGTACGGAGATATTTCATTTTTTCGCTGAGATTCGACCAAAAGTGAGTACAATATTCGATGAAAGCTGTGTGACTTTTTGTGTTCCAAGCTGAATATCTCTGCGATGGTTTACCGGAGAGAGAAATGGAAAATATGTCCGTAATCTCCGTCAGGCGGACATGCTTTTTCATGCTGCATGTTCGTAGGTAGCACGTTGCTAACGGAGTGTAGCAGCTGTTTTCTCCGGTCTGTCCCAGTCATATCGAGTATGATTTATGATATTTTGTTATTTGTTTGCTTGGCTGATGGGAGATGTGTTTGTCTCATGTAGAAGTGACCTAGTTCATGTTGTTCCCAGGACGCTGAGGTTTCTGCAGAACTATAACATCATTATATTCGTTCTTCGTGGGTTCTCTGCCAGTTACTTTTAACACAAAACTCTCTAAGTTTTGATGTACTCTGCGTCCAAATGGGGGACCCTCGGGTGTATATTAAAGAAGTATGGGCAGAGCCTGAACAATCAATGCGACTATACTTACTGTATAGAGCAGGTCAAGATGGTTCTGACATGAGATTCCCACAAAATGCTGCTGCTGCAATAAAAGCAATTCCGCTTAACTAATCACACAAGGCTGCTACTGAAACGTATGTAATTCCACTAACAGATCCCCCTTGCTGCTGCAACGAATGCCATTCCACTTGACAGATCACCAAGTGCTGCTGCTGCATTGAATGCAATACCACATGATAGAATAAAGTTACCAGCATGTGAGGTCACGAGGACTATGATGTAATGACTGGGGTTGCGATAGGTGGAAATGCAATATATGTAAATAACCATATTTTAACTAGGAAGACACACACTGAGATTAAACCTCTTTAACGGTGAGACCTAGCCAAGACAGGATCAAACTGCAGCATCCAACACATGACGGGACAACAGTATGAGTACACATTAGAACATGATACATTGACAGTGACCCACTTACCAGAGTAAAGGAGGAATTGGTAGAAAGCTATAAATAGTAGTTATCTGGAAGAACTTAATAAATAATAAATTAATTAATAAGTCAAATACATTAACAGGAGTTGCTTGCGCTGCTACAATGCCAAATCAGGCCGGGGTTTATTAAAGTAGGCTGGGCTAACGACCCACTCACCACTTCTTACCCACCTGCTCCTGACGGCCGTGTTCGGACTGCACAAATCTTTGAGAGAGGGAGGAGGGGATGACATTCAGCCAAGGTTCCTGATTCAGTTTGAACCAGGGCTGCTGAGGTAAGACTCAGCTTTGGTGCATGGGGGGCTCTACCATGTGAGCTATCTGGGTGCCCAGTTTATTTAATTTTTTGTGATCCGACTATACATCTGAAATTATTTGTGACTGAATCTATTGTGACACTATTACTGTGACAGATCTGACCACAGACAGACATCCAGATAGACTGTGGTTGTTCTTTTCCCCATGATTTCGCACAAGGTGAAAACAATACCAGTCACACATTAAGGCGACTGGAAATGAGTACTTAGCCGAGATATATATATATATATATATATATATATATATATATATATATATATATATATATATATATATATACATACATACGTATATACGTATATATATATATATATATATATATATATATATATATATATAACATACGTATATACGTATATATATATATATATATACGTATATACGTATATATGTATATACGTATATATATACGTATATACGTATATATATATATATATACGTATATATACGTATATATACACGTGTATATATATATATATATATATATATATATATATATATATATATATATATATATATATATATATATATATATATATATATATAGTATAAAATATTTAAAAAATATATGATTGTGACCAAAAAGACGTGAATGTAATGTCGAGGTCAGCTATGACCAGAAAAAAACATGCTATCGAAGAGGACAGTGAACAGCAATGTAGCTGTGAAGCAAAAACTCCACCACCAATTATATGCATATGTACTGTATATAGAATCTGAGCAAAGCACATTTACAGAGTGAGCACTTTAACTACCATGTGAAAGGTTGGGATGATGACTTGTGTGGCAGCTAACTGCGTGATGCTATCGCATGAATCGTGAAGAGGAATGCTCACATTGAGAAATTCTGACGACTGATTTTCTCATGAGTGTGAGACGTTAATGTTTCCATCTCACACAATGCAGATTATATCAAATCTGGAGTAGAGGGAGGCCAGAGTCTGGGAACCACTAACTGTGATATCCTGCAAAAGCCCACGGATGGACACTAGTCACAAGAATACACTGGTACTTAATGGAAGAGAATTGCCGTTATGCCAACTGAGCATGCTTATTGTGGCTTGTGATGAGGTCAGCAATGACCAGGGCACTGGAGTGATCTTTCTTATGGGCTTCATGATCTCCGCCGCTATGGATAACTTCCGAGCATGTCATGGATGGCTGTGCCATTTGGCATTAAGTACTCCCTTTGCTTGATTGAAAATCAAACCATTAAACACAAACATAATAAAACTGTACACAAGTTAAGTTAAAAGTCCCAAACAACTGTACTTTTTTTAAACACTGGCTATTCTAATACTCTTAG